>NC_092371.1:17267057-17597367 GCF_030028105.1 Mobula birostris
CTCCACTACATCAGGCAAGGCCCATGGCTCACAATAACCACTCACGCTAATCCAACCTATATTATAACATTTCTATTTCCTGAGGAGACTGTCGGACGATGCTGAGGATGTTCTACGAGTCTGTGGTGGCCAGTGCTATCATGTTTGCTGCTGTGTGCTGGGGCAGCAGGCTGAGGGTAACAGACACCAACAGAATCAACAAACTCATTCATAAGGCCAGTGATGTTGTGGAGATGGAACTGGACTCTCTGACGGTGGTGTCTGAAAACAGGATGCTGTCCAAGTTGCATGCCATCTTGGATAATGTCTCCCATCCACTACATTATATACTGGTTGGGCACAGGAGTACATTCAGCCAGAGACTCATTCCATCGAGATGCAGCACAGAGCGTCATAGGAAGTCATTCCTGCCTGTGGCCATCAAACTTTGCAACAACTCCCTTGGAGGGTCAGACACCCTGAGCCAATGGGCTAGTCATGGACTTATTTCCATCTGGCATAATTTACATATTATTATTTAATTATTTATGGTTTTATATTGCTATATTTATACTCTATTCTTGGTTGGTGCAACTGTAACGAAAACCAATTTCCCTCGGGATCAATAAAGTATGTCTATCTATCTAACAATAGAAAACCAAGAGAACAAGAGTTCTTAAAGCCTCCATATAAAGAAAAAAATGTATTTACCTGGACTAGTTAGTGGCCCTTTCATACATGCTCAATTGAAACAAAGCAGCAGCTTCTGGAATGGGGCAGAATATCAAATTGCTTGATGGAAACACAAAATTACAGATGAGAGAAGTCTTAAGCAAAGAAACTGGAAGGAGAATAGGAATAGGAATGATCTGTGATAGCATGGGTTGAAAGAGGATAGTTATGTTGAGAGGTGTGAACAAGAGACACACCAACACAGCAATGGAAATGTGAGAAGAAATTCAATTGAGCCCTGAAGGCTGGAATTTGTCAAGATTTAAGGTGAGATGTTGACTCTCGGGCTTATAACCGACTGGTGGTGTACTGGCATCTACACCGGACTTCAAGGCAAGTGGTGCCAGGTTTGAATCCAGCTGGTTCCTTGCACACTTTCCACCCAAGTTGGGTTGAGCGTCAAGCCAGCAACTTGGCCTCATAACAAACACAGAGAAATGCTAAAGGAATGGAAAGGTTGTCGCCTGTTACACCACAAGGCGCAGAGAGGAACAAAAATTTTATGCTTACAGATGGCAAATATGCAAACAGTCCCTTCTGCTGACTGAGGTACCTTTCTTAGTCAGCTTCCGAATAAGAGCCAGGTTTAGTATCACCAACATATGTCATGAAATTTGCCTTTGCAGCAGCATTACAAAGCAATTCAAACAAATGTGAATTAAGTATATATTAAATAGTTAAATTAGTCCAAAAATGTAGTGAGGTAGTGTTGATCGGTGCACTGTCCATTCAGAAATCCATTGGCAGAGGGGAAGAAGCTATTCCTGAATAGTTGAGTGTGTGCCTTCAGGCTTTAGTACCTCCTTCCTAATCGTAGCAATGAGAACAGGGCATGTCCTGGGTAATGGGGTGCCTTAATGTCGGATGCTGTCCTTTTTGTGGCATCGCTTCTTGAAGATATCCTGAATACCATTGGAGGCTAGTGTCTATAATGGAGATGACCAAGTTTACAACTTCCTGCAACTTATTTTGATCCTGTGAAGTAACCCTCCGCCCCCCCCATTGCAGATGGTGATGCAGCCAGTTAAAACGCTCTCCACATTACATCTGCAGAAATTTGTGTCTTTGGTGACATACCAAATCTCCTCAAGCTCCTAATGAAATGTAGCCACTGTTGTGCTTTTTTAGTAGCTGCATCGATATGTTGGGTCCAGGATAGATCCTCAGAGAAATTGATACCCAGGAACATGAAGTTGCCCACTCTTTCTACTTTTGTACACCCTCTCGTCACCATCTGAAATTCTTACAACAGTCATATAGTCATTTGAGTTGTGCCTGGCCACACAGTCATGGGTGTGGAGAGAATAGAGCAGTGGGCTAAACACACATCCCTGAGGTGCGTCAGCACTGATTGTCATCAAGGTGAAGATGTTACTTCTGATCTGCACAGATTGTGCTATTCTGGTAAGGAAGTCAATGATCCAGTTGCAGAGGGAGGTAAAGAGGCCCTGGCTCTGGAGCTTTTCGATCAGAACTGTGGGAATGACTTGACTGCATTTGGCCCATATGTTTCTAAGTTATGGGTTCCCAACCTTTTTTATGCTATGGATCCCTACCATTGACCGAGGGGTCTGTGGACCCTAGGTTGGGAACCCCTGCTCTAAACTTTTCTATTCATGATCCTGTCTGAATGTTTTCTAAATTTCACAATTGTACCCACCTCTACCATATCCTCTGGCAGCTTGTTCCAAATATCCTACATCTTCCTACACCCATGTTCTCTACTTTCAGACAATAGGACAAGGAATGATTACCCACACTATCTATGCCCCTCATGATTTTATATGCTTTACAGTGTCACAGCTCATCATCCTTCATTCCAGGGAAAGCCACCCCAACCTATCCCATCTCTTCCCATAACTTAGTCACATCTATCTAATAGCATGACAACCAGAACCGCACACAATATTTTAGATGTAGTCTCACGAACTCCTTACTCAGCTGTATCATGACTTCTCATTTCTTTTATTCAGTGCCTGTCTGACGAAAGTAAACATGCCATTTCATTCACCTTCTTCACTACTATCCATCTGTGCTGCCATTTTCACTATTTACTTGCACCCCTGCAACACAGCAGTCCCCAATCATTGTACAAGCCTTGCCCTGATTTAACTTTCCAAAACGTATCCCTTCTCATCTGTCAAGTTAAAACTCCATCTGCCATTCTTCGGTCCACCTGCTCTGTTGATACTTCTGGTAGCCTTAAATTTTGGTGTCATCCCCAAACTTACACCTACATTCCTATCTTAATCATAAGTATTTATGAAACATGGCAGGGTACTAAGCACCAATCCCTGTGGCACACCACAGGCTCCACATATCCAATCTGAAAATACACCTTCTGAAGTGGTGAAAGCGCAACTGGGCAATAGTCATTGAGGCGGGGTGAGCTGCCTCAATGACCATCACTCAGCTGCACTCAATATTCTATGATGAAGTGCTTTGAGAGGTTGGTCATGGTTAGGATTAACTTCTGAATAAACAAGGACTTGTACCAGCTGTGATTTCCCTACTGCTACAACAGGCAGACAACTGGCTCTCCTCAGAACCAGCTGTAAACCTCTGGAAACAGCAATATGTGTATTAGACTGGCTGTTTATTGATTACATTCAAGGACATTCCCTCTTCTAATTGCTACTATCAGAGGTGGTACAGGAGCTTGAAAACATACACAACGTTCTAGGAACAGATTCCTCCTCTCCGCCATCAGATTTCTGAAAGGACAATAAACCCATAAACACTATTTCACGATTGTTACTCTGTTTTACACTTATTTATTTTTTACAGTATTGTGCAAAAGTCTTCAGCGCACACACACAACCATATATAACACCCTGGTACAATTATTTTTACCGCTATGCTGCTGGTATTTCATTTTAGTGGTTCTGTAAAAGCAGTCTGTTCTGCTTTCGGCCTGTTTGGGTTTAAGCTGAGATAAGAGGCTTAGGAATGTGGTGTCAGCCAATCAGGATGGTGTAACTGGGAGAATGTTCTGGAGAACGCTGGGTGGAGAAGTTTTGTGAGGGCCACTGGTATAGGTCGAGGTCCTTTTTCAACGGAAGCTGGGAGAAGACAGGAGGGAAGATGCTGAGGATGCCATCCCTGTTGCACAAGGTGCTTCAAGGAGGAAGGACCAATGCTCCTGTGGGAGAGCCTGTTTTTGCGAGATGGATTTCAAGTAACATTTGGAAGGTGGTGTGTGCTTTTACGCAGACTGACGGTCCAGCACACGAGTGACAGACAGTAGAGAATGGGAAGTAACAAACATTGCCTAGAACAAATGACTTGTTACCCTGACATCAAAGCAGACGATTTCTAGAATTTTCACTACTAAGGATGTACTGACAAAGAACTTGGAAAATCTCAGGATGATAAGGAGTCAGAGTTTCATACAAGGGAAATGGCATTTGACAAGCGTAGCCATTTTCTTAAGGTTGTAAATGCTGGGGATATGAAGCATTTAAAGAAAATGCTGAAAATAATCTACCCGCTGCTTCTGAAAACAGAATTCATCACAAATGAGCAAAATTTTAAACTACACATATTTTCAATAGCAGGGAAGGAGTAAGGATAAGAGACAGCAAAGAAATATCTGTTGGGAACAATGATAATGACAGGAGGGTTGGGAATTGTGTGACAGGTAAGTAGAATGTGAAACAAGAGAAAATCTAGATGCTGGAAATCCAAGCAACACACACAAAATGCTGGAGGTACTCGGCAGGTCAGGCAGCATCTATGGAAGAAAATTACAGTCGACATTTTAGGCCAAAACCCTTCGGCAGGACTGGGGGAAAAAAAGCTGAGCAGTAGATTTAAAAAGTGGGGAAGGGGAGAGAACTACCAAGTGATAGGTAAAACCTGGAGGGGGAGGGATGAAACAAAGAGCTGGGAAGTTGATTTGTGAAAGAGACAGGCCATGGAAGAAAGAACAAGGGAAGGGGGGAGGAGCGCCAGGAGGTGATGGGTGGGCAAGGTGTTAAAGTGAGAGAGGGAAAAAGGGATGGGAAATGGTGAAGTGGGTGGGGGCAGGGGCTGGTGGGCATCACTGGAGGTTTGAGAAATCAACGTTCATGTCACCAGGTTGGAGGCTACCCAAGCGGAATATAAGATGTTGTTCCTCCAACCTAAGTGTGGCCTCATCATGACAGTGGAGGAGGCCATGGATGGACATATCGGAATAGGAATGGGAAGTGGAATTAAAATAGGTGGCCACTGGGAGATCCTGCTTCTTCTGGCGGATGGAGCGTAGATGCTAGGTGAAGCGGTCTCCCAATCTACGTTGGGTCTCAGGGACGTACAGGAGGCCACAGCGGGAGCAATGAACACAGTAAATGACCCCAAAAGAATCACAGGTGAAGTATCGCCTCACCTGGAAGGACTGTTTAGGGCCCTGAATGGTAGTCAGGGAGGTGGTGTAGGGGTAGGTGTACCACTTGTTCTGCTTGCAAGGATAATTACTAGGGGGAGGATCAGTAAAATGTGAGGACGACCCCTATAATTTGAATAGAAGTTTTCTGCAAAGCTCTCCACTTATAAAGGTAAACACATTTCTTAGCAACTTGCTGCATGGCCAATCAATTCTACGAATGCCTGTGCTCTGAAGGAATAAACCATAGCCCATTTCATTTTCCCCTATTTATAAAATGCTGTACGGTTTCAAAATTAATTTTAACCGTTTCACACAAGAAAATTCGAAAACACTTTGTATCCTTCCATTGCTGAAAATTCTTTTGTTTTTACTGTTGCTGCCTAAATAAATTACTACACATTTTATAAAATTGTGGAGTTTGAGGCATGGAAACAAACTCTTCAGCCTAACCTGTCCACAAGAAGTAAAGTGCCTACCTGAGCTCATCCTACTGTTTGTGTTTGGCTCCATATTGCTCCAAACCTTTCCTATCAATAAACCTATACTGATCTCTTGTAATATATATTTGTTCCTGCTTCTACCAGTTCCTCTGGCAGTTTATTCCATTGACCACCTATCTTCTGAAAAACATTGCCCTCAAAGTCTCCTTTAAATCTATCCCTTCTCACCTTAAACCTATGGGCTTTAGTTTTAGATGTGCCTCTCCTGAGAGAGAAATTTCCCCCTTACCTGTGCCCCTGAAGATTTTATAAACCTCCACTCCAAGGAAATCAGTCCTAGCCTACCCACCTCTAGAATCATAGAAAAATACAGAACAGAAACAGGCCTTTAAGCCCATTTAGGCCATGCCAAACTATTTAAACTGCCTACTCCCATTGAGTTGCACCATAGCCTTCCACACCCCTACCAAGCTTCTCTTAAATGTTGAAATCAAGCTTGCATGCACTACTTACACTGCCGGTTTATTCCATACTCTCACGACCCTGAGAGAAGATTCCCCTTATGTTCCCCTGAAACTTTTCACCTTTCACCCCAAACCCATGATCCCTAGTTGCTGTCCCACCCAACCCCAGTGGAAAAAAGCCTGCATTTCCCCTATTTATACCACTCATAATTTTGTATACCTCTAACAAATCTCCTCTCAATCTTCTACATTGCAAGAAATAAAGAGCTAATGTATTCAATCTTTCCATATGACTCAGGTCCTCCACACCTGGTAATACCCTTGTAAGTTTTCTCTGTACTCTTTCAACCTTATTTTCATCCTTCCAGTAGATTGGTGACCAAATCTGAACACAATACTCCAAATTAGGTCTCACCAATGTCCCATACAACTTCAACAAAACATACCATCTCCTGTACTCAATACATTGATTTATGAAGGTCAAAGTGCCAAAAGCTGTATGATCCTATCTACGTGTCACCATTTTCAATCAATTATGGACCTGTATTCCCCAATCCCTTTGTTCTACCACACTCTTCACTGTGCAAGAACTACTTAGTTTGTCCTATCAAAGTGCAACACCTCGCATTTGTCTGTATTAAATTCCATTTGCCATTTTTCAGCCCAGTTTTCCAGCTGGCCCAGATCCCGCAGCAAGCTTTGATAGTCTTCCTCGCTGTCCACTACATCTCCAATCTTGGTGTCATCTGCTGATATTTGCTGATCCAGTTAACCACATTATCATCCAAATCATTGATACAAATGACAAATAACAACAGATCCACCACCAACCCCTCCAGCACTCCACTAGTCACAGGCCTCCAGGTAGAGGCAACCATCTACTACCACGCTCCGGTTTCTCTCACAAAGCCAATGTCTAATCCAATTTACTATGTCATCTTGAATGCAGAGGGACTGAACCTTCTTGAGCAAACTCCCATGCAGGACCTTGTCAAAAGCCTTTTAAAATCCATGCAGGCAACATCCACTGCCTTGGCTTCATCAACTTTCCTGGTAACTTCCACAAAAAATTCTACAAGATTGTATAGACATGACCTACAAAGCACAAAGCCATGCTGACTATCCCTAATCAGTCCTCGTCTATCCAAATATATGCAGTTCCTTTACAGCCTATAATTTCCTGGTTTATTTTCGGAGCCTACCACTAGTTTTAAACTCTCCTTTCCTGAAAGAGTGAATGCCCTCTTATCTGTGCCCCTCAAGATTTTATAAACCATACTCCATGGAAATCAATCCTAGCCTATCCACCTCTAGTTTTAGACTCGCCTCTCCTGAGAGAGGGACTGCTCCCTTTTACCGCCACTGCCTGTAAGGAGTTAGAACATTCTCCCCATGACTATGTGGGTTTCCTCCCACTGTCTAAAGACACACTGGTTGGTATTTTAATCGGTCATTGTAAATTGTCCTGTGATTACACTAGGATTAAATCAGGGAATTGCTGGGCAGTGTGGCTTGAAGGGTAGGGAGGGCCTACTTCCACATTCCTGAAGATTTTGTAAACCACATTCCACAGAAATCAGTCCTAGACTACCCAATCTCTCATTACAAGTCCAACAACATGTTTTTCTCGAATTAATCCAATTTGCTAACCCTGCTGCATGCATCATCTACCATGGATTACTCCCTGGGCTCCTCCTCCAATAGTAATCACATGACATTTTTGGCTCTGTTATTTGCGAACAGGACAATTATCCACATTGAAGAATAGATGCCTGTACTGAGAGTAAACTGGAACAACTTGGCAAGAAGTAAAGCTCATGATGGAGCTCAAGACTTCCAGATTAATGTTCCATTATGAATCATACCTCCTTCATATCCCTTGATTCATCTTTCCTCTTCCCACCCCCATCCCACCCCCCACCCCCAGTTTCATTTATCCACATTTCCTCCCACATCTATTCCCACGCACTAACTACCATACACACAACTTTATTCCATCTGCCCATCACTATCAACCCCCAAATCTGCTCCACCTATTGCATGCCAGCCTGTTTCATCCCTCACTCCCACTCCTGTATGTTGGCCATCTCTTCCCTCTATACTCCAGTCCTGAGTATAGAGTGAGGATGTCTACTTAAAATGTTGACCATCTCTTGCTTGCACAGATACTGTTTGACTCAGTTTTTCCAACAGTATTTTGGTTTACATCTAAGATGCATCCTTCCCACAGATATTAATGCACTTATGCTCTCAGCATTTTCTTGATATCAGATGGATTAAACTAGATTGTGTGCTGATAGGGATTTCAGGAAATCAAATTTGGTTGCAAATACGTCAGCCTTGCTTTCAGCAATGTATTCCACCTTGAAGATATGATCTTGGAAAATCCCATTCCATTAGGTTGTCAATTAAGCAAACCAGCAATTGGATACACTATCCTTGTCTTGACTCTCGGGATCAGGGTTGCTCTGTAACTGCTCATCAATGAGAACTTTTCAGTCATATGAAGAATTTCTGATGTACAAGTATTCAAAATCTCTGCTTTTACAATTTGGTAGCTTACTTTTAAGCAGTGACCCTCAATCTCCAAATTCTCTCACAAAAGGAAGCAGCTTCACATACCTTAAAGTCCACGGGAACTTACAAGTATCAATCAAACCTCTTCTCAGTCTTCTCAACTGCACCAGATACTGTCCAAACCTTCTTCATAAAACAACACATCCGTTACAGGTATCAGTCCAGTAAATTTACTGTCAACTGCATTCAGGAATAATTATCACCCTACAACCATTCAGCTCCTGAACCAACTTGGATAACTTCACTCACAACTCTGAACTGATTCTACAACCTACAGACTCATTTTCAAGGGCTCACTACAACTCATGTTCTCAGTATAATTTTTTTATTTGCACAACTTGGCTTCTTTTGCACACTGGTTTTATGCCAATCATTGTTTATGTGTAGTGTTTTTCATACATTCTATTATATTTCTTTACCTGCAAATGCCTGGAAGAAAATGAACCTCAAGGTTGTATATGGTAACATACACATACTTTTAAAAACTTTGACTTTAATATGCCTTCTTTACCACCATCAACCTGTGCAGCCACATACCTGGATTGTTAGATCCCTCTGCTCATCGATGCTATTAAGGATCTTACCATAAACTATCCTGTTTCTTTAGGTTGCATTTCACACTTGCTCAGACTAAACTCCATCTGCCACTTCTCCAGCCATATCTGCAACTGATCTATATCACACTGTATCCTTTAGCAAGCTTCTATGCAATCCATACCACCACCAGTCTATGCCATCTACAATCACCCATCTGAACAGATTTTCATCCAAATCATTTATTCACATGACAAACAACAGAAGTCCCAGTACAGCTCCCTGTGGAACACCATTAAACACAGAACTCTATCTGCTACTACCCTCTGACTTCTATGGGCAAGCCAAGTTACCAAGGATCCCTCCCATGCATTCTAATTTGCCGAACAAACACTATGTTGACCTTATTGAATGTCTTCCTAAAATCCATGCATGCAACATCCATTGGTCTACCTTTAATCACTTTCAATCTTCAAAAACTTCCTCATGAAGAATGACCTTTGTGAATGGGAACCAATACATAACAGGAAACTTATTAGCCTGAAAGTCTAGATTTCTATAATTTTCACTTGACAAAAATACACAGATCAAATAGCATATGCAGAAAGAAAAAACAAACTAATATTACAAGTTAACCACCTTTCTTTAAGAACTGGACAGTTGAAGTAATCTAGAGTGGGCGGTTATCTCAAATTGCTGAATTCATTGTGTTACATACCTCAACAAGATCTGTGATTTTTTTGTGAGAATGATGTAATGGTCTTTCAGAGGTCACCTGATGTAATTTTCCTGCCGATGTGAGGTCACGTGATGACATGTGCACCACGAGTATATAAGGGAAGACCTCAGATGACGCAGTTAGTTTTTAGTTTTCCAGCTAGAACGTTAATGTGTCTGTTTCTGTTGCGCATTTGTTTTTATGACGCAGTTTCATTTTTAAAACAGAGTGTTACGTTCTGTTGCAAGGTACAAGGACGGGAAACTTTTGCTAGATGTGTTGATGTACCTTATTCCAGCAGTAGTACGGGAGAGTGAAGACTTTATCGAAGTACAGGACCCGAAGGATTAAGTTGGTATCGTTCGGCAGTTTAACAAAGGAGCGACCATATTCAGTCTTCGTTGAAGGAGTAGTGACCTGCATCGAAGATAACTCTTGCCAAAAGAGCAAGGTAGTTCATGAAAGGTGCTGTCTAGAATTTAAGGTCAGTTGTTTTAAACTGTTTATTTCCTGCATCGTGAATCCTTTGGACAGAACCAACAAGAAGTTGCGTCTATAAAGAAATCCTTCTCCAGAGATGTCTCTCTCAATTGAACGTATAAATCTATTGGACTTTCGAATTTACCATTTTAAGAACTGTATTTGACTTTACCGCTTAAGAACTGTTCTTGCATTTAATGCTTTAAGAACCAATGCCAAGTGACGATTTGTTGAATGGCTGCATAGCAGTTAACTTCCGGTTAAGGTTCTCATTTTTTAAAAATTGTTTATCCGTGTTTAATAAATGTTTGGTTGTTTTTATATAACCTGTCTCGATTGATATTCATTGTTGCCGGTTACGTAACAATTGTTATGTACTTAGGGCTGTAATGTCAATGAAGCACATGAAGTTCACTAGAACTTTGAAAATAAGATACAGGGCAAATGTTTATTACATGAAATGATAATTGAGAATTGATGGTGACACATAAACAAAAAAATTTACACAAAAAAAATTCTAGACTATTTTAAGTCTAACTTGCGAAGTGCTGCAAAGATGTGTTGTATCATTAGCTTTTTACAGCCCTTATCAATAACTTAAATAAGTGGTTGGTTGTAATATCCATCTTTGCTTCTGTTATAAAGCTGGGTGAGAAAGTGAGAATGCAGAAAATCTGAAGAGTGATAGGTTAATTAAGTTGACACAGATGTAGCCGATGGAGTGTAATGTGTGAAATTGTGATGTTATTCATTTGTGCAGAACTCTAAAAATACTCAGGCCAGGTGGTAGCTGTATAGAGAGGAACAGATAAAGTTTCAAATTAATCAGAATCAGGTTTAAGATCAGGAGCATGTGTCATGAAATTTGTTAACTTAACGGCAGCAGTACAATGCAATATATGATAAATATAGAAAAAATAAATAACAGTATGTATATATCTATACATAATAGTTAAATTAAAAATAGAGCAAAAACAAATAAGAAAAAATTGAGGTAGTGTTCATGGGTTCAATGCCCATTAGAAATCAGATGGCAGGAGGGAAGAAGCTATTCCTGAATTGCTGAGTGTGCGCCTTCAGGCTTCTGTCCTTCCTGACGGTAACAATAGAAGGACATGCCCTGGGTGATGGGAGTCTTTATTAATGGCCGCTGCTTTTCTGAGGCACTACTTATTGGAGATGTCTTGGAAACTATAGAGGCTAGTACCCAGGATGGAGCATGAACTTAAAATTCTAAGTTCTCATAAATTGTTATCAATCCAAAATGTTCAGTTTTTTTTCCTTACCCCAAGCACATACATTTATTTAAAAGGTGCACAAGACATTTTCCTAGGATTTGGCAGAGAACAGAAAGGATGAGTGAATGAAATAAGCTTTAGTTTAAACTACCTAGAGAAATAATATAAAGGAACAGCCATGATTGAACAGAATGGAGTGGCCTACTAGTGTTATCTTCTACTTCTCCATCTCACTGACACACATTAATGGCTTAAGAGGTAGATACTGAGAAGCTGCTTTCTTGACTACAAGATTTTAAAGCACCAATTCCACAGATGCTGAAAATCCACAGCAAGGCACACAAAATGCTGGGAGAACTCAGCAGCTCAGGGAGCAACTATGAGAAGGAACCCCCTCCCCCTTTTCCTTCTCCCTGGGCCTCCTGTCCCATGATCCTCTCGTATCCCTTTTGCCAATCAACTGTCCAGCTCTTGGCTCCATCCCTCCCCCTCCTGTCTTCTCCTATCATTTTGGATCTCCCCCTCCCCCTTTCAAATCTCTTACTAGCTCTTCTTTCAGTTAGTCCTGATGAAGGGTCTCGGCCCGAAACGTCCACTGTACCTCTTCCTGGAGGTGATGCCTGGCCTGCTGCACTCACCAGCAACTTTGATGTGTGTTGCAGGAATGAACAGTTGATGTTTCTGGCCTAATGAAGGGTCTTGGCCCAAAACATATTTTTACTCATATCCATAGATGTTGCCTAACCAGCATTTTGTGTGTGTTGCTATGAAACCTAGAACGAAATTACTTAAAAATTTGAAAATAGTGTGGTTGACTCAAATGTAAGGGGTTTCTTTTTTTATATATGTCACTGCATAGTCTAATTGAAAGGGCTTCTTTGTTATGTTAACTGCTGAGAAAGTCCTCCCACTAGCAGTTTGTTTGGATCACGTTACTGATAAGAAGGTGTTACGAACCAATTGCGATAGTTGTTATGCTTTCTGAGTGTCTGTAAGATATTGTATGCGTGGGGTTTTGGGGAGAAGGCGGGAGAGAGAGACAGAGGATGGACGAAGTGCTGTGAGTCTGCTAACGGGGTCGGACCCCGAGCAGGAGAACGAGGTCCAGGGTGAGGAGAGGAGACGGAGGTGGACTCATGTGGAGCGTCTGGTCGACCACCGTTGTTGGTCCCAGGCGGCCGGTCGAGGTGGCCCGAGGGGTCGCAGGGTGAAGAAGAAGGGTCCTGAGCTCCAACTGTTGGTGCACGAAGAGATTAACTTTGATAAGTGTGGCACCTTTTATTTTCCCTTTATATTTTATTCTCTATTAATTATATAGTTCCAGTATTATCTATAAACCGTAAACCATTTAATCGTATCTGGTGTATTGGTCTGTTATTTGGGCGGGGTGGGGTACATCACACAGCATCCACACAAACTAATTACCCAGTTTGGTGGGGCCGAGGGCTGTTTCCCTAGACGACAGCGAGCCGAGCGACCCTGAGGTTGGCCAGGGGGGCTACATAAAGAATTGACAAATGCCTTTTAAATACTTAAATGATTAAATGGTTCAATAGTTTCTATTGTTATGGCCAATACACAACTGTGGTAGAAGTTTTAAGCAGTATTTTACACAGTTCTAAATTTAATTTAAAGCAAAGGGGATATTCTCAGTATTCTGACCAATATATATTATTTAACCCACATTAACTAAAACTGACATTCTTTATGTTGCACTCCAATTCGTTCCTGTATTTGCAACATTACAAAAGTGACTAGTTACTACCTTGCTTGTTTTGTAACATCCTGAAGTATGCTGTGGAAATGCAAGTCTATTTAATTATAGGTTACGCACCAACAGGCATTTAGCAACAAACTGTGCCCACCCAATTCCACTTTTGAATGTCAAACCTGTTTCAGTCTTTCTCAACTCTCAGAACAATTGCTCCCCACACCCAACCAAATCTGTATTGCTATTGTTGATAAGCAAATCTAATTGACGTCTTCATCTTCAGGAATATGTCTACAGAGCAAATGTAGCATTTCAGTTCTTAGCTGAAATAAAAACAATTCTGAATGCCTTTTTTCCACTTACAGTACCCATATTTCTATACTATCTCACCAGTGCTCAACATACATTTGCTAAGCTCCTCACCACATCCTACTGTGAGCTGCCCAGTTGGCTTATGTGAAATTGACCTGTATCTATTTCTGAACCAGAACCAAAAATACAGATGACAACTTGGTGAGCCTGAAGTCAAGAAACAGAGAAAGACACAAGGTCTCCAATCCAATATCCAATACCCCATCCTCCTGAGTCAATGTGGGTAAGGTACTGTGGCAAACATTTATTGTTCCATTCACAGCTAACATAAACTATGTATTTGGAAGATTAACTGCACATCTTGCTCTATTCATTACTCTATGAGTTTGATATCAAGGTACTTATTAGCTGAGGGCAATTTAGAACGTCCTGATTGTTCCCCTCTTAGCCAAAGAAAAAAACTTTCTGAAGTGTGGTCACTAGAAGTTAGACCTGGCAGCCTGCATAATGATGGCAAATCCTGATCAAAAAAGTGCTATGTGGTTCCATGGTTAAAGGAGAAACATTGGTCTTTTTTTTACCTGGGAAGAACACCCATTCTCTACCGGTTTTAAGAGCAGAGAGACATGAGGTCACCAGGATGAGACAGGAACCTGCAACCAAGAATGAAATTTTCATACTCTATTGATATACTCCCCCACCTTAGCACAAAGACCAATGGTTGCTGCTGCATTTTCACTCTTCCCTCAGGATGATTTCAATATCCTTGTCATGGGACCTTGCCCACTATTCTATCAACAACGCCGAAGGGGACAGAGGTCAGCTACAGAAAGCACACAACTCGTTAGTTTTCAGCATGAGTCTTGAATAATACAGAAGCTAGCCATCATTCTAAATGGTTCGTGCTCACATGCAACCCTTCAACACTTAATTAAATTCACTTAGCATACCCTCTTAAATGAACCTCTGCTATTGGCCACAGCAACACCATATGTACAAAGGTCCACATTCTCACCAGTAACTGGATAACCAGGATCTTCCCTGATATGTTAACCATAATTAATCAATAAAACACTTAGTTTTAATTTGTTTAATCTATCCCATCACAATTCTTCACATTAATCTAAGCCACCAGCTAACAATAAACAAATAATTCAATTTAGGAACCAAAGACACAGGGTGAAAAAGGGACAAAATTAAAATAACAGACAAATGGATGCAGAGTGAATGGAAGTGTTCAGCAACAGGAAGAGACACCAGCAAGAGGACCAAACTGGTAAATGCAAGAGCAAAGCTTCATAAGAATGACTATATCCTTGGAAATGGTCCTTGCATTTCCTGTCATCATACTGATGAAGTAGAGAGCCTTATCAATCAAGGACTGGTGTGGATGTAAAAAGAACAATTCTGAGACACATTTCTGTCATTCGGTTAATAGGCTTTATTACAAAGGTAAGCATCCTGCTCCAATAATATGGAACATTATTAGAACACATCTGGAATAGAGTGTATAAGGCTGGTCTCGCCACCAAAGCAGATACACTTAACTTCAAATAAAGACATTGTATTTAAATTTATCAGATCGTTGCTAAAATAGGAGGAACTGCTCGAAGACTCAACCTATACCTTCAAGTTTATGAAAACGAGAGGCAACAACATTAAAATATATATATTCAGTCCTTGAAATCCACGAACGACTTTGATCATTTGCGATGTAAAAGGATTTACACGTCTGATCACATGCTCCCTAATCTCAGGGCTGGAAGCTGCGAACACTGATGGTACTGGGAGTGAGAATTTCCCCAGTCTATAAAGCACACTGCACATTAATGATACCTGTAAATCAGAGGCTTCTCAAATCCCACAGGACCAATTCATTCCTGTGACAAATTGTCACTGCTTATTTACTCTTGGAGTTGAAGCTAAGACTGTGACTGTCACTCAGGAATCAGCCATACTCACACCTACATAACTAGGTCTGGTCCAAATGCGGGAGACTAGACACGTGATCCTGTTTCCTGAGGAATCTCAAGCAGAAGTCACACTAATCCATCCACACCACAGTAGATCACACTGAATATTGTATGTTACTGATATTCCCAGTCATATATGGGACATATTGAGTAAATTGAGCAGATAATGAGGTCTGAATGTATGTATAATTGACATACAGCATGCCAAACTGGAACAAAGATATTTTCCATAGCTGGCTGTTCAGAACTACAAGGCTGGAATCTAGAATTCTCTACCTAATGAGCAGTAGAGGCCCAGTAATTGAGAATGATCACATTTGCGGATGTTATGGAACTAAGGAACGCAGGCTTAGTGAAGGAAAATGACAGAGGTAGAAGATCAGCTACAACCTTATTCACTGACAGAGCAAACCAAGGAGCTGAATGCCTATTCACCTTTCTGTGTGCCCTCACAGAAGGTTACAAGAGCTGGTCAAACTGAGAGAACAGGCCATCATTTCTTACAGAAAACAGGATGGCAAGAGATGGTCAAAGTAGCCACTGAATAAATGAACATTAATTATTAATACTTCCCAAGATGGAAATTTTATTTGATGGAAAGGGTAATATCATCGACCCGAAATGTTGACCACACATTTCTCTTAACAGATGTTGCCTGACCTGCCGAGTTCCTCCAGCAAACTGCTTTTCTCCAAATTCCGCCACCTTGTCTCATCTCCAAAACAAAGGAGATTGCCAGAGATAGACTGTCAAAGTGAGAACAAAGCAGAAGTAGACAGGAAAGATTACGAAAATTGAGCTCCTAAAGAGAATCTAGCAATTGAGTCAGTGATGTACTAGAAGAGATCAGCGTAGAGGCCTGAAAATATGGATTGTTTGACACACCCCATGAAGATAAAGGCTGATATGGGTCCCGTAGCTACACTCTTGATTTGAAGTTAATCCATGTAGTTAAGAAAAATGTACGTGACTTCAGGCAAACAAAAGAAGATGGCGTTTAAGTCTTCAGTTTATCATAGGAAGGGATGTAAAGAACTGGAAGCTCACAGTAAAAATAACCCATTTGGGACCAGCAAACTGCCAACAAGATGCAGATGAAGTGGAAATAGACTTACTCTCACCAGAAATGCTGTCTGTAGCATTTAAAAAAAAATTAACCAAAATTAACAAAGTCACCACATTAACTTGCATACCAAACAAATTTGCTGCACGCTACCTCAGACACCAGAATGCGAGAAGATCCTCAACCAAAGGGAATCATTGGAATTCTCAACCTAGAAGGGCACTAGAAGCTCCCTCCTACCATTATCTTATTCTAAATAGGACCAACTACAGACATGCAGGTTAGCCCACTTCTGTGTGTTAACCATACCTCTGCTCAACTTTGCAGCTGACCTACACATGTTGTATCTAAGACATTCTTCACTACCGGCAACTTCTTTGTTTGTATAACCTAACTGTTCATTGACCTGTGATTAACACCATCTGTCTTCAAAGAATCATACCACACAAAAATGAGCTCACTGTTCTCCATTCCATTACTGACAATGTACAGTAATCCCATCTGCTTGCATTAAACCCATATCCTTCTATGCCCTTCCTATCAAACAGGTTTGTTGCATGCTACCTGTCCAAATACTTTTCAAATACCATCTCCTCCTATCTTCTTTTTTGGCAGCTGTTTCCAGTAAACTGCTCCCTTGATGTGGAAAACTCTTCACTTGGATCTCCTTCAAATTTCTTCCTGCTCACGATAAAGTTGTACCCTGCAGTTATAGACTCCTCTGTCCTGGTGAAAAAAGACTGCCACCATTGACCCAAACTATACCCCTCCATTTGGTAAATATCTAAGAAGTCACCCCTTAGCCTCTGACATTAGAGTCATAGAACAATATAGCACAGAATAAGGCCCATCTAGTCTGTGCTGAACAATTAATCTGCCTAGCCCATCAACATGCACACAGAACATAGTCGTCCGTACTCCCCACTCCCCCATCCATGTATCTATCCACCACTTGCACAGGGAGCTTCTTCCATACAGTTACCACTCTGACTGAAGAAGTTCCCCTTCAAACTTTCCACCTTCCACCCTTACCCATGGCTTCTAGTTGTAGACTGACCCAACCTCTGTGCCAAGAATGCTTGTATTTACCCTATATATACACTCCACAATTTTGTATACCTGTACAAAATCTCCTCTCAATCCTCCATGCTCCAAGAAATAAAGCCCTAACCTATTCAATCTTTCCTTATAACTCAGATCCTCAAGTCATGGCAACATCCTTGTAAATTTTCTCTGCATTCTTTCAATCTTATTTGCATCTCTCCTACAGGTAGGTGATCAAAACCGCACAAGAGTCCAAATTAGGCCCATCAACATGTACAATTTAAACTTAATATCCCAACTTCTGTACTCAACACATTTTACTTATAAGGATCAATGTGAAAAAAGCATTCTTTATGACCCTATCTACCTGTGACGCCACTTTCAATGAATTATGCATTAGTACTCCCAGATCCCTCTGCTCTACCACACTCAATGTCCTACTGCTCACCATGTACGACCTACCTGGCTGATCCAGAGCAACACCTTACAGTTGTCTGCATTAAATTCCAACTGTCATTTTCAACCCAACTTTTCTAGATCCCACTTCAAGCTTTAATAGTCTTCCTCACTGTCCATTACATCATCAATCTTGATGCCATCTGCAAATTTGCTGATCCAGTTCAGCACATCATCCAGATCAGATATAGATGACAAACAATCGACCCAGATTTGATCCCTGCTGCACACTAGTCACAGGCCTCCAGTCAGAGAAAAAGCTATCTACTACCACCCTCTGGCTTTTTCCACAAAGTCAATGTCTAATCTAATTTACTTACTTCATCTTGAATGCCAAGAAACTGAACCTTCCAGAACCTCCCACAACGGACCTTGTCAAAGGCCTTGCTAAAGTCAATATAGAAAACATTCACTGCCTTGTCTTCAACTTTCCTGATAACTTCCTTGAAATTCTGTAAGATTGGTCAGACACAACTACTATACATAAAGCCATGTTGACTATGCCTAATCAGCCCCTATCTATCCAAATACTTAAATCCAGTCCCTTAGGATACCTTCAATAACTTTCCCATTACTGATGTCAGGCTCACCGGCATATAGTTTCCTGACTTATTCTTGGAGCCTTTCTTAAACAAAGAATCAACATTAGTAATCTTCTGCACCCCACCCGTGGCAAAGAATGTTTTGAATACCTCTGCTAGGGCCCTGCAATTTCTGTAATAAACATCAAAGTTGCTGGTGAACGCAGCACGCCAGGCAACATCTGCAGAATTCCTCATGTTTGTGAATTTCTGTACTAGTTTCCCACGGGGTCTGAGAGAACACCCTGTCAGGTCCTGAAGACTTATCCACTCTAATTTGCCTCAAGACAGCAACACCGCCTCCTCTGTAATCTGCATGACCTTGCTGCTGCATTGCTTCGCATCTAAAGACTGTGTCTGTCTCCCGATTAAATACTGTTGGAAAAAACTCCATTTAAGATCTCCTCCATCTCTTTTGGCTCTACACATAGATTACCACTTTGATTTTCCAGAGGACCAATTTTGTCCCTTGCTATCCCTTTACTCTTCTTCTAGCCCTCCTGATTTCCATCTTGTGTTCTCTTGCATTTCTTATACTCAAGTACCTCATTTGCTCCTGCCTACCTATACCTGTTATGTACCTTTTTTTCCTTAACCAGGGCCTCAATATCTCTCAAAGTCCAAGGTTCCCTAAACCTATTAGCCTTGCCTTTTATTCTGACAGGAATGTATAAACTTTATACTCTCAGAATTTCACATCTTTTCTGATATCAACAAAATTGGTCTTCCACCAATTTGGAATCTCAACCCAAGGACCAGACCTATCCTTGTTCCTAATTACTTTGAACCTAATGGCATTATGACCACTAGATGCAAAATGTTCCCCTACACAAGCTTCTGTCATCTGCCCTATCTCACTAGAACTAGTATTGCACACTCTCTTGTTAGGACTTGTATCCACTGAATAAGCAAACTCTTCTGAACACATTTGACAAACTCTTTCCCATCCAGCCCTTTTACAGAATAATAGTCCCAGCCAATATGGGGAAAGTAAAAATCACCTATCACAACCTTATGTTTTTTGCAACAGTCCACGACTGAGCACTGTTGTTACATTTTCCGACTAACGGTACCACCCCCCCCTTAATCCCTCCCACTGTCACATCTAAAACAATGGAACCCCGGAACATTGAGCTGCCAGTCTTGTTCCTCCTGTAACGAAGTACCCTTATGGCTACAATATCTTAATTCCACATGCTGATGCATGCCTTGAGATCATCTGCCTTTCCTACAATACTTCTTGTGTTGAAATATACACAACTAAGAACATTAGTCCCAGCTTGTTCAACCTTTTCCATTCCTGACTTTGCAAGTAGGCTTAACAAGACCTTTCACCACAACCACTCCATTAGTTCTGGCGTTGATTCCCAACCCCATGCAGCACTAGCAAATGTTCCCACTGAGAGGATATCACCCTCTTTCCAGTTCAGTGGTTCAGTTCAATGTCAGAGAATGTTTGCAGTATACAACCTGAAGTCCCTTCTCTTTGCAGACATCCATGAAACAGATTTTTAAAAACTCAAGGAATGAATGACAGAAGAATGTTAGAACTCCAAAGCCCCTCTCCCTCTCCCATGCACAAACAGCTGCAAAACATCAACCTTCACGCCCCCACATGTTCCAACAAAAAGCATCGCCACCCCCACTACCACCCACCACAGCAATAGCAAGCCCCCAGAGACCATCAGAACTATTGTCCATCTCAACACTTCGCTATCTCAACAGGCCCTTTCCTACTAACGAGGGAAAGAGATATCGCTCCTGCCACAGCAAGAGGAGAGGCCAACAGCTCACTGTTTCGATGTTACAATCTGCAGCTTCGCTTATTTTGAATTCCCCTTTCTGTATAGATCCCACATTCCCTGTAAGAGCGCCAAATGATCCAATAACCTGAAGCCCTTCCTCCTGTACAACTTCCTTGGCAACATGTTAAACTGTATTATCTTCCTCTTTCTGGGCTCACTGGGATGTGGTATGGGGAGCAGTCTGGAAATCACAAGCCTGGAGGTGCTAACTTAAAGGAGGGGACCTAACTTCCAGAGCTCACTTTGCAGACCTCGTAACCCTTCCTATCCGTGTCTTTGGTAGTGACATGGACCATGACTTATGACAGCTCATCCTCCTACTTATGAATAAACATTCCAGTAAGAATAAACCCAATATACAACTCCAGCTCTCTATAGATAAAAACATCATAGTGAACCTCTTCTGCACCCTTTCCATTGCACCACAATCTTCCTGCAGTGTAGTGACCAGAAATGTATGCAACACTACAAGGGTGGGCTAACCAATGTTATGTAGTGCTTCAACGTTGCATCCCAACTCTGTCTATAAAGGCAAACATACCAAATGTTTGCTTCACTACCCTATTCACCTGTATCCCCACTTTCAGCGAGATATGGACATGCACTCTAATTTCTGTGTTACATCAGTACTGCACCTTGGCCCTGGAGCAATGCTGTTTCCTTTGACTGAACTATGTACAATAATTAAACTCCATACATCCTACTAAAATCTCACCTGCTAATCTAATTACCTTGCACCTGAATTAAACTGTATCTGCCACTTTTCCACCTAACTGTCCAGTTGATCTGTACCTACTGTATCTTTACTTCACTGTAATCTTCTGGTTCATAAAATTTTAGTACACTCACTAGTACTAAAACAAGAAAATAGCTCAACATTTTCAAATGCACCTGCTGTAACACAGAGTTAAACAAAGGCTTCCTGCTGGAATGTGGCCCTCATATGCCAGAAGAGTTGTTTCTTTTCCCCTGAGGCATGGTGAATCTCCAGCCCCAGGAACACTTCTCTTACAGTGAATTACCTCCTGGACATTCATGTCAAACCTGGTATTTTTGTTACTGGAGCTTGAGTGGTTATTCACCAGTGTACAGAGCATTTTGTAGAAATGGTGTTGGCATCTCTCTCAGGCTTTACGATATCAGATATAGGCAGTGGCTGAAGGACATCATATGGCAGAAATCATTACTACCTGGTAAACCCGGAGTTTTATATAAAAAAAACTGGCATTTGACTAACAAGCAACATTCATTTTCATCCAGCATTACCCAAATGCGGCTCATGACATGTGAGAATGCCATTAGTAGAGGACCTTTCTTCCAACAATTTTGTGGTACATCTCATCATATCCACCCACCCTGCCTCAAATCCTCAACTCTACCCCCACTCCACTCATTTCCCCCTTACCCCCTCCTAACTCTACACCCACTCCAATTAATTCCCCTTGTCACTCTCCCCCACTCAATTTCCCCGTATTCCCTCCTCACTCTCCCTCCCAGTCCACTCAATTCCCCCGCACTCCCTCCTCACTCTCCTTCCCAGTCCATTCAATTCCCCCTTACGCCCTCCTCACTCTCCCTCCCAGTCCACTCAATTCCCCCTTACGCCCTCCTCACTCTCCCTCCCAGTCCACTCAATTTCCCCTTACCCCTCACTTCCCCTACTCCACTCATTTCCTCCTCACTCTTCCCCGACTTCACTCATTTCCCCCTTACCTTCTCCTCCCCACTCCCCCTTCCCTCACTAACCTGCCGCTGCGCCGCTCCCCTCCGCCGCCATCTTGCGCCAAGGCCCAGACGCCGACTCCGAGACCGCACTCTACATGAGTTGCGCCATAGGCGCCCACCCACTAAACAGTAGAAGGGATCAACCGTGGATGAGGAATCGTTTTCTGGTGAGCTCCGGTAATGGATTGCGGCAAAGTGGCCTTGGACTCGAACCCCAGGCTGCCGCCTACTCAGCTGCCTCTCCCAGACACCGCCATAGAACCATCACGCATGCTCCGGCTCCACAGAAGCCGGTTCTGCCGGCACGCCAACACTGCGCATGCTGCGAGCTGCTGTAATCATGATCACAGTCAAGACCGGCCGTCCAAAATCACCTACTGCGCATGCTCTACCATCCCAAAAGCAACAAAACAACGCCTTTTCCCCCCAGACGCGTGCGCTGCTCTGCTAAACGGGCGGGGCTTCGTCCTGTAGAATGGACACAACGTAATCGGTGAGGGATGATGCCAAGTGACGCCCTTGTCCAACAAGAAAGCGTCCAAACGTACACAGTGGGTGTTCAGTGACATCGTTATGGCTGACGACCGCCTTAGCAGATCCTTGGGGAAAGTTCAACTGAACAAGCTAAGTAATATAACAGACAAAAGGTTGGATGACGTCTTGCAACAAGAATTTAGGGAGCTAAATGGCAGATTAAGGAGCAGGACCACTTCAAGATTCAAGATTGTTTGATGTCATTTCCTCTCCGCAAATGCAAGCAGAACAAAATGATTGTTTCTCCATATCCGATGTAGCACAAAAAAACCCACAAAAGATAAGAAACACCACAATAATAACAACACCACAATAAATATAAATACGTAGAATAGCCTAAATACGTAGATTGATTGTATGCCCATAAGGCGACGCCAGGCTGTACGTGAGGTGGCTGACAGGAAATAATAAAGTAATGGTGGGACAGTGGGCGGAGGTGCTGATCAGCCTCACAGTTCGTGCAAAGTAACTGTTTTTGAGTCCGATGGTCCTGGCATGGATGCTTCGTAGCCTCCTCCCTGATGGGAGTGGGACAAACAGTCCATGAGCAGGGTGGGCGCTATCCTTCATGGCGTTGCACTCCCTTTTCTGGTACTGTATACATGTCCTTGTTAGCAGGTAGGCTGGTGCCAGTGATGCATTGGGCAGTGTTGACGAGTGCAGTTTCTGTACCAAGCAGTGATGCAGCTTGTCAGGATGCTCTCTGCTGCGTGATGGGAGTATAGATGTGCACGGTCCAGCTCCATTAAGCCTCCTCAGAATGTAGAGGCATCCATGAGCTTTCTTGACTATGAAGGATGTTCAGGGTGTGTGTGACGTGCACTCCCAGGAGCTTGAAACTGCTCGCAGTTTCCACTATTGTGCTGCCGATGTAAAGTGGGGTGTAAGTGGTGTGAATTTCCCTAACCATCTTCTTTGCCTTGTTAACATGAAGGAAGTGGTTATTTGCCTGCCACCAGGCCTCAAGCTCTTCCACCTCTGTGGGCCGTCTCATCATTGTTGGTGATGAGCCCCACCACTGTTGTGTCATTGGTGAATCTGATGATGTGATTGCTTGGGTGTTTGGCCATGCAGTCATGTGTGAGCAGAGTGTACAACAATGGGCTCAGCACACGGCCCTGGGGGCACCCGTGTTGAGGTGAAGCAGACGGAGGAGTGCTTGTGTATTCTGACTATCTGAAGTCTGTTTGTTGGGAAGTCCAACATCCATTTGCATAGTAGGAGTTTGTTCAGCGAAGTCTGTGAGACAATAGCCGAACTGAAATCCAGTAACAGCATTTTGACATAAATGTCCTTGTATTCTCGGTGTGTCAGGCCAGGTGCATGGCAGATGCTAAGGCACCTGCCCTATAGTGGTTGTGTTGGTAAGGATGTTGGTGAGTGTCCAATGTGACAGGAATGGAGTTTTTGATTTGTGCCATTACCAGCCATTTCTGACTTCATGATCAAGTTCAAGTTTAATTGTCATTCAACCATACATGAATACTCATTGAAACACCCTGGTTTCCTTTGCTGCGTAAGTGTAAGGAAGACAGTCTCAAGTCCCACTAAACTCGTGAGATTGAGACAGCTTGACCCACCCCAAACCGCGGTTTGTGTGGATGTTGTGTAATTTGCTGTCTTGTTGCAAATTAATGCCCCGAAATAACAGACGGTACACTGCATACAATTAAAGGAATTATAGTTATGAATCTTAACTAAAGGGTTAGTAAAGAATAACAAAAAGAAAAGGCCCATTCTAATTAAACAGTCAAATGTGCACAATTTGCAGCTCATCTTGAACTTCTCTGTCACTCACATGCTGGGCCCTTGGTCAACATGAAAGCACACACCACCTTCCGAACATTGCCTGCAATCTCTCTTGAATGAACGGGTCTCCCACCGGATCGTATGCTATGACCAGTTATCCCCAGCATCTCCTCTCTCCATCTTCCACCAAAAACAAGCCCAAGATCAACCTTCATGTCCCTCAAGTGAAACTTCCCCTTAATTCTACCATCCTAATTGGATGGCATACATTTTTCACAACAGCGCCTCTTTCACCTCAGATTGTTGAGGAAGTTTGGTATGGGCCCCCAAATCCTAAGTACTTTCTACGGGGGCACAATTGAGAGCATCCTGATTGGTTGCATTACGGCCCGGTATGGGAACAGTGCCTCCCTTAAGCACAGGACTCTGCAGAGTGGTGTGGACAGCCCAGCGCATCTGTAGTTGTGAACTTCCCATGATTCAGGACATTTACAAAGACGGGTGTGTAAAAAGGGCTTGAAGGATCATTGGGGACCCAAATCACCCCAAATCACGATCTATTCCAGCTGCTACCATTTGGGGAATGGTACCGCAGCATAAAAGCCAGGAGCAACAGGCTCTGGAACAGCTTCTTCCACCAGTCATCAGACCGATGAACCCACGCTGATTTGAGTGTACTCTACATTACATTGACTGTTCTATTTATTATAAATTATTATAAATTACTGTGTGGGCATGTGACCAAGTGGTTAAGGCATTCGACTAGCAACCTGAAGGTCGTGAGTTCGAGCCCCAGCCGAGGCAGCGTGTTGTGTCCTTGAGCAAGGCACTTAATCACACAGTGCTCTGCGACGACAGTGGTGCCAAGCATTCAGCTGATGCCCTTCCCTTAGACAACATCGGTGTCGTGGAGAGGGGAGACTTGCAGCATGGGCAACTGCTGGTCTTCCATACAACCTTGCCCAGGCCTGCGCCCTGGAGAGTGAAGACTTTCCAGGTGCAGATCCATGGTCTCGCAAGCCTTATTATAAATTACTATGATTGCACATTGTACATTTAGATGGAGATGTAACGTAAAGATTTTTACTCCTCATGTATGTGAAGGATACCAATATGTACCAATATGTACCACAATCTCTGGCTGTTCACCTTCCCACTTCAGGATATCGTGGATGCGATCAGAAACATCCCGGACCCTGGCAGGCAAACTACCATCCGCGTTTCTTTCCTGCATCCACAGAATCGTCTGTCTGACCCCCTAAGTATAGAATCCCCTATCACTGGACAATAGTGCAAACAGACATGAGCAATCAACAGTTAGCAGAATGGTCACATGCAGAAACGTCAATAGTCAAACTTAAAAAAGGTGAACATTTGAACAAGCTCAATAATTATCAACAGAACTAGGAGACAGGAAAGAGCACTGAACGGATCTTGTGCTGGAATTGTTAGGGTATTAAACCTGAGTGAGTTCTGTTGAAAAGATGGATAACTATTGGAAATAAGCTCCAGAAATGATGTATAATCCTGGTAGTGATGGACTTGAGCATCTCCCTGATGGTAATTTGGAGAATAGGTGACTGCTAGGGTGGGTGGAATCAGCAGTTATGTTTCCAGGTTTCATAGCATGTATGAAACAGCTGTAAAATATAGTCACACACAAAAATATATAGTCCAAGTTACTGAGCCCATGAACATTACAGCAGTCTGCAGTTGAACACAATACAATCTTGTCTTGATGATTGATGTCAGTGCCACTGGGTAGTAGTTGGAAATGGATATCCATAGGAGCAGAATTGGGCCATTCTGCCCATTGAGTTGGCTCCGCCATTCGTTCTGGATGATTTATTTTCCATTTTCTTGGCTTCTCCCCATAACATGTGACACCTTTCTTAATCAAGAACCTATCCACATCCACTTTAAATATACCAGGTAACTTGGCCTCCATAGCTGTCTTGGCAATAATTTCCACAGATTCACCATCCTCTCCCTAAAGAAATTCCTCCTTATCTCTGTTCAAAAGAGTTGCCCATTTATTTAGATCGGGATTTCCCAACCTGCTGTCCATGGAATGAAAAAGGCTGTGCTCCCCTCAGTCCTGGACTCTCCCATTCCTACAAACATCTTCTCCACACCCACTCCATCCATGCCTTCCAATATTTGGTAGGTTTTTGTTAGCTTCTCCCCTGATCCTTCAAAGCTCCCGTGAGTACAAGCCCAGAGACATCAAACACTCCTCATATGTTAACCCCTTCATTCTAAAGCTCATTTAGACCATCTTCAATGCCAGCACATCCTTCCTTAGATGTAGAGATCCATCTGTTCCGGTTTCCTGCCACATTCCAAAGACATAAGGGTTAGTAAGTTGTGGGCATGCTGTGTACGTGCAGAAAGTATGGTGATACTTGCGGGCTGCCCCCAGCACGTCCTCGGACAGTGTTGGTCATTGTCGCAAATGATGCATTTCACTGTGTTTGATGTAAATGTACAAATATGGCATATCTTTAATATCACAGGTGAATGAGAATAAGAAGTCACAAGCATTTTATATTCAGAGCAAGATGGTAAGCAAGTTAAGAACAGGGTCCATGAAAGACAAATCAGACATCTATGCATGAAGCCTGAGAACCCCAACCACCACTACACTAACATGTCTTGCCAGTGACTTTAGGTACAGACTCTCCTGTGCTTGGAGTCATTCTGTGGCCATACAATCAGTCTATGTATATGTATAGTACTTGTATTTATTGTGCGGCATCGGATCCCAATTATTTTGTTCTTCTTTGCTGGAGTTCGGGAAAGAACAAGACGGAAACTGGGAGAAGGGACAGGGAATCTTGAAATTGCATTAAAATAAAACTGATCCTTTTTGGGACCCAGATGTTCGCTGTCATAATCAGCTGATTATACACGGGGATAACTGGGGCGCGGGAATATAGTGACAACTGTTAAGTAAGGTTTAAGACAGAAAAAAAACGGATTATCGTCCTGGTAAGTTGGCGGCCCCTTCTAAAAGTAAACCGACGCGAAAGGCGCCTCACGAGCGACGCCCGAGTGATCCTAAAACGAAAATACCAGCAAAGATGAAGAAAATCGAAAAGTATAAGAACACAAAGAAATTGCTGGGCGACCCGCTAGATCCCCCGGGCTCGCCCGCCAATGAGGTTTGGTTTGTAACGGGACAGCAGGTACTGTACTCTGTTACATTTTCTGGTGATTTGTATGGTTGGAGTCAAAGGGATTGGCCTCATGGAGGTTCTTTCGACGTGGTAAAAATAAAATAGTGGAAGGGGACGACTGATTCATGTAGCGGGGATCCTACTTGGGACCTCGATTATATGATGCGGTGTTTTAACAAATGGGAAGAAGAGGCCATGCGATACTAACCACCTACAACGAATCCTGAAAAGATACCACACACAAAATGCTGGAGGAAGTCAGCAGGCCAGGCAGCATCTTCGGGAAACAGTACAGTCGACGTTTCGGGCTGAGATCCTTCGGCCGGGACTGGAGACTCACCCGGAATCACCGTTATTCGCTCGGTGTCTGATTCCGTAGAAGCCAGGACAGAGGGGAAGCAGCTGGAGAACACTTGCGCCGTTGCTAATAATTCACCTGTAAATCTGTTAGGGCGACAGGCCCTTTGTAAATTGAACGCCGTAATCCACTGCACACCCGAAGGCTTGTTTCTTGAGTTACCTGATAAGAAGGTCCCTGAGCTTCACATTATGATGTACCAAACAGGGCGGCCCCTAGCTACTAAGGGTGCATTATATGCCTGACACGTAGAAGGTTTCCCATGGGGAAATTGGCTGTGGCAGGACATACTAACGCAAAAGACACCAACAGAATCAACAAACTTATTCGTAAGGCCAGTGATGTCGTTGGGATGTAACTGGACTCTCTCTCACAGTGGTGTCTGAAAAGAGGATGCTGTCTAAGTTGCATGCCATCTTGGTCAATGTCTCCCATCCACTGCATAATGTACTGGGTGGGCACATGAGTACATTCAGCCAGAGACTCATTCCTCCAAGATGCAGCACAGAGGTTCATAGGAAGTCATTCCTGCCTGTGGCCATAAAACTTTACAACTCCTCCCTTGGAGGGTCAGACACCCTGTGCCGATAGGCTGGTCCTGGATTTATTTCATAATTTACTGGCGTAATTTACATAATACTAGTTAACTATTTATGGTTCTATTACTATTTATTATTTATGGTGCAACTGTAACGAAAACCAATTTCCCCCTGGGATCAATAAAGTATGACTATGACTATAAAAGGGAAAGGGTGTGGGAGGAATTTGTAAATACTTGCAGTGTCGCTACTATGTTGCACTGTTTTGCCGCCTTTCGCGGTGCCGACCCAGATGACGATTATTGAGCATAAGGGCAAGCTCGGGCCAGTTACCTTCAGCGGAGTTGTAGCCTTCGGTCCGGAAGGGCTGGCCGCGGAGGTCAGCTTGGGCACTGGCTTTGAACAAATTCAGACCCAGTTGTTTCTCGAGGCAGAAACCTGGAGCCCGCATATGTCGCTTGACCTGTAACCCCCGTTTTCACCCAAAGACCTGGGGCCCATGGTTAAGAGAGTGCGAGCCGGCATGTCGCTTGGAAGCCCAATTTCTCACTCCAGATTCCGGAATCATAGTGACAGCTATGAGGTGGGGGGAGGGGCGGAGAGGGAATATTCTCACCTTGTCAGCCCCCACCCCCGGACCAGTGGATGGAGCCAGCAGACCTTAGTTGGGTAGATCCGGAACTTCGGGCAAAACACAAAAATCACGTGGGACTAGTCAAGACCCTGCCCCCTCACCAAGTAGTCCTGAGGTGGAACTGCCGCCTGCCTTCCATCCGTCAGTATCAGCTGTCGCCATAAGCCTGGTTATGAATTAAACCAGTGGTGGAGACCCGAGTCCGATACAAAGACCCCGCGATACACCCATTCTGCCAGTGCCGAAACCGGGGTGAACTGAAGAGTGGCGCTTCGTCCAAGACCTGCGGCCCATTAACCAGATAGCACAACCCATTCCGCCGGTGGTGTCCGATTTCAATGTTATACTGACTTCTGTTCCCTTGCAGAGTCGCGAGTAGACGGTGGTCAACTTGTGTTCCGCCTTCTTCTCCATCCCCGTGCACGAGGATAGCCAATATCTATTGGCCTTTTACCTACAATGGACAGTAGTACACCTAGACGCGTCCTCCCCAAGGATACACAGAAAGCCCGGTGGTTTATGCGGCAGCTGTT
Organism: Mobula birostris; assembly: GCF_030028105.1. Taxonomy (NCBI): domain Eukaryota; kingdom Metazoa; phylum Chordata; class Chondrichthyes; order Myliobatiformes; family Myliobatidae; genus Mobula; species Mobula birostris. The sequence continues at coordinate 17,296,785 of NC_092371.1, forward strand.
CGCGATGCCTCTTCAGGGGCAAACGGCGTTGTTGCGGTAAGCCGACGACCAGTTGCTGGCTTCCACGTGTCTGCATGTTTGTAAGCAGGGCCCAGTCGTTCTTCTGAATCACCAAGCTGCAAGAGGTCACTGTGCTTCTCTATCAAAACTTCAGTACAGGTACTGCCAATCAACGACTACCTGGGCTACATACTCCAGGGAGGCTTCAGATGAGTTGTGCCGGAGTGTACAGCTGCTATCACTCAGGTACCTCGGCCCTCGACAAGGAAGCAGCTGATGACCTTCTCGGGCATGATTAACTATTGTCGTCAGTGGGTCCCGGAGTACAGAGCCCTCGACACAGTCCTCCGAGAGGCACTGGCTCTGGAGGCGCCAGACACTATTCAGCGGACAGAGGAAAAGGGAGGCCGCTTTCACCGCACTACGCCAAGCCCTGCTGCATGCCCCCGCTATTGGTCTACCAGGCTACACCGAGCCTTTTCAGCTCCATATGAACGAAAAGGAGGGTTTCGCCAGTGCTGTCCTCAAGCAGAAACATGGAGGACTTCGAAGACCCTTTGCCTACTACCCGACTCTCCTGCCCCCTGTAGTCTGCAGATGCCTCCGAGCGGTGGCCGGCACTACGCTGATGGTTGAGAAGGCAACTTCGTTAATCCCTGACCACCCCTGGGGTCTTGGCACCCAAGAGGTGCTGGTACTACTCAATTCGGCGGCGTCCCAGCATTTATTCGCAGTTATTTTGTAAATAACACTATTCTTTGCATTTCTGGTCAGATTCTATCTGCATTTCATCGGCTTTGTACTGTATCTGTACTCGGCACAATGACAGTAAAGTTGAATCTAATCTAAATCTAATTTCACCACAGCCCGGGACGGGTTTGGAGGTCATAATGCTCCTCAGTAAACCCAATCTCGCATTTAAACGTGCTCCGGCACTTAACCCTTCTACCCTGGCGCCCTATCCCGAACGAACTGAGCCCCACAATTGTCTGGAGGTAGTTGAGGCAGTAACCTCACCCCGACCAGACCTCCACTCCACCCCGTTAGACAACCCAGACCTGATCCTTTTTACAGTTGTGTCCTCTTGTAAGCCTAACGACAAATCCATGCTGGCAGGATATGCGGCAGTAACGTTCTTCGAGACTGCACCCCTTCTCCCAGGAACATCGGCACAGGCAGCCGAATTGTTTGCCCTAACCCGAGGCTGCATTTCGGCCCCCGGTAAGACCACTAACATCTACAGACTCCCTCTATGTTTTCGGTGTGGTCCATGATTTCGGTACTCTGTGAAAGCATCGGGGCTTTCGGGTAAACCCATCCCACACGCCCACCTAATCACCAATATTTTACAGGCAGTACAGATGCCAGAAAGATGAGCAATAAACAGGTGCGAAGCTCACACGAGCTCGACAGGCCCCGTTGCCATTGGCAATGCAGCTGCGGAGGCAACCGGCAAACGCGCGGCCACCGGAGAGGTTTCCCTGCAGTCTGTGGCTCCAGCCTCTCCACCCACCACCACTTCTCTGCAGGAATTGGTCGCCGCTCAACGGCAGGTGAAAGAGAGAGGGAGAGAAAGAGATATCAAAGCCCAATGTGCCCACGATCGCCGGGGCATTTGGTGCCACTCTGACCAGCGACTTGCTGGTCCCCAGGATCTCCTACATGCCTTTGTCCGCCTGTGTCATGGGAAAGGACTTGTAGGGAAAGAGGGTATTATACACCAGATATCACAACAATGGTTTGCGCCAGGAGTAGCTACCTTGGCCCGACCTGTACAGAGCTGTGAGATATGTCAGACAATTAATAGAGGGAAAACGTCAGCTAAGTTTGACCTCTTACCCACTGTGGAGTCCCCCTTTGCTAGACGACAGATAGATTTTGTGCACATGCCAACTAGTGGAGGGTTTAAATACATTGGTGATAGTGGACCTGTTCTCTAAATGGATAGAAGCCTTCCTGACTCACAAAAATGACACTAAGTTTGCAGTCAAAACCCTCATGCAAAAGATTATCCCCCATTTTGGGGTCCCCTACCAGATCAACAGTGACAGGGGAACACACCTCAGGGGGAAGTTGATTAAGGAATTGAGCCAGGCCCTAGGATTTAGTTGGGAGTACCATCTCCCATACCAACCCAAATCATCTGGGTTGGTAGAAAGAATGAATGGTGTATTAAAAGAAACCTAGACAAAAACCTGTCAGGACAGTGGACTAAAATAGCCGGAGGCCTTACTGGTAGTTGTCTATACCTTGGGGAACCATATCAGCAGGACCACTAAATTAACTGCATTTGAAGTCCTCATGGGTTGACCCATCCCTGCAGGTTCCAGCCCCTCCAATAGGAGGAGCAAATACATCCTTACTCTGAACTGACAAGAAGACTTTAGAAATGGTGAAGGCCCTTGGAGAGGCAGTCAGGAAGAACCAAAAACAAGTAGAAGCAGCCGGGTGAGGGAAACACCCATCCTTCTAAGCCAGGAGACACGGTGTATGTAAAGATGATGAAAAAGGATTCTCTCTCCTAGGTGGAAAGGACTGTGCCGGTCATCAGAACTGCACTCAAAATTGAAAACCTGATTGGATCCAGAGCACCAAATGCAAGGCAAAATACCCATTGATTTCCAGCCAGAATGAGGATCATCCTGCTGATACTGACAGCATTGAAAGGGACATGGGGAGGGGAGGGGGAACAGGGAAACACAGCACACCCACTACATGCAAGAACATATCGAGTTGCTGGATCTGCATGGCCGAACATAACCACTCTGGTTCTGCCATGCCATTACAGCCCATCCCATTTAATCAAAATGAGACCAAAGCCTATTGGTCCCTTATGAAAGAGTATTTTGGATCCTGGTTCTTTTGGGAAAAACAGGAATGTATCACTGGTTGGGGCATACTATCAACCTCCAATATCCCTACATCACCTACGAGGACCTGGTAATGCAACCATTAGCCTTCCCCAAGACAATCAGTTTGAGGGATGGTGGTTTCCCCTCCATAATTTGATTAATCCCGCACCTTGTGTTACACATGATTCTGCAGAGGGTGGTCATTGTTGGTGCAAGGGAAATGGAAACAGTTTTATGGACCCATGTAAATGTGCTCAGCAGAGCACCTATTGGGTTGATGGGATCAATACTTCCATGGGGGTTCCAAGGACTCTGAATGGTAATCATTGGATATGTGGTGATTGGGCATACTCTTGGCTTCCATGGAAATGGGGGGCTGGTGGTGCTATATTGGGTATGTAGTACTCCATCTACATCTAGCCACCTCCCTCAAGCACAAACACCACCACGATGAATGGAATAGTATATAGAATAGTACAGCCCAGTACAGGCCCTTCGGCCCACAATGTTGTGCTGACCCTCAAACACTGCCTCCCATATAACCCCCCACCTTAAATTCCTCCATATACCAGTGGATTCCACGCACCAACCACTCTCTGAGTAAAAAACCTTCCTCTAATATCCCCTTTGAACTTCCCACTCCCTTACCTTAAAGCCATGTCCTCTTGTATTGAGCAGTGGTGCCCTGAGGAAGAGGTGCTGGCTCTCCACTCTATCTATTCCTCTTATTATCTTGTACACCTGTATCATGTCTCCTCTCATCCTCCTTCTCTCCAAAGAGTAAAGCCCTAGCTCCCTTAATCTCTGATCATAATGCATACTTTCTAAACCAGGCAGCATCCTGGTAAATCTCCTCTGTACCCTATCCAATGCTTCCACATCCTTCTTGTAGTGAGGCAAGCAGAACTGGACACAGTACTCCAAGTGTGGCCTAACCAGAGTCTTATAGAGCTGCATCATTACATCACGACTCTTAAACTCCGTCCCTCGACTTATGAAAGCTAACACCCCATAAGCTTTCTTAACTACCCTATCCACCTGTGAGGTGACTTTCAGGGATCTGTGGACATGTACCCCCAGATCCCTCTGCTCCTCCACACTACCAAGTATCCTGCCATTTAGTACTTCAGTAAGCAACACCATTTTAAGATGTTTAAAAAATCTATTGATACTCAAAATCGACGGATCCTGGATTGCAGACTCAAGTTGCAAGTGCGATTTCCCTTTAAGAAAGAGGAAGTGAGGAGAGCAAGCTGGGCTGCAAGTAAGATTGAGAGGGAAACCAGCAACCATCCAATGGTAACCATCGGGGGATCAGAGGTGGAGAGGGTCAGTAACTTTAAATTCCTGGGTGTCACTATCTCAGAAGACCTGTGCTGAATCCATCATATAAATATAATTGCGAAGAAAGCACGACAGTGCCTCTACTCCCTCAGGAGTCTGCGCAGATTCAGCATGTCATCAAATTTCCATAGGTGTGCGGTGGAAAGTATGCCAACTGGTTGCATTATGGCCTGGTATGAGAACACTAATGCCTTTGAGCAGAAAAGGTAGTAGATTTGGCCCAGTATATCACGGGTAAAACCCTCCCAGCTATTGAGCACATCTACATGAAACATTGTTGTAGGAAAGCAGCATCCATTATCAAAGCAAAACACATCAAAGTTGCTGGTGAAAGAGGTGCAGTCGACGTTTTGGGCCGAGACCCTTCGTCGTGCTTACTCCATTATCAAAGATCTTCATCACCCAGGCCATGCTCTTTTCTTGCTGCTGCCATCAGGTAGAAGGTTCAGATGCCTCAGGACTTGCACTACCAGGTTCAAGAATAATAACTACTCTACAACCAGGACTGGTGATCGTGGTGATCCAGGACATTTCCGGGCGGCATGTCTCAGGCGTCCAGTAAAAGAGGGTACCCACGAGCAGGTAGGGGAGTCCTTGTGGGTCATTTCTCTCTGTCGTCAACTTTCCCCCAATTGTGTAATGTTTGCAGCTTCCTTGTTGTGGGGGCGGGTCTCTGACCCATGAACTTAAGGTGTTTATCAACTCCGGTGCAGTAGGGAATCTCTTGGGCATCTCTAGCTCAAAGATGTGGAGTTCCAACTCAGGAATTGAGAGAAGCAATCACGTCATGGCCCTGGATGGTCGACCCGTGGGCACCAGACAGAACCACCTTTCCACCCAACCCCTTCAACTTGTGCTTGGAGGCAACCATAGTGGAGAACTCTCCTGCTACCTGGTTGATTCGCCTGAAGTGCTACTGGTGCTTGGTCTCCCTTGGTTATCCTGAATTAAACCCACAGATCGATTGGTCTCTTAAAGCTCTCTAAGAGGGGGGACCAGCATGACTGTCCACCTGTCTGGGTCCAGATCAAGCTCCTTTCTATGAATCCCCTCCTGTGTCAGCTAAGGATGTGGATCTGTCTGGGATTCCAGCTGAATATACGTATTTTCTTGAGGTCTTCAGTAAAAGGAAGGCTACCTCCCTGCCCCCACACCGGCCATACGACTGTGACATAGACCTCCTACTTGGCACTAGTCCTCCCCGGGGCCGGCTCTTTTCCCTCTCTCGTCCTGAAATGGTTGCCATGGAGGAATTCAGCAAGGAGGCATTGGCCATGGGGTTTATCCGTCTGTCAACCTAGCTGGCAGGAATGGGCTTTTTTTGTGAGCAAGAAAGATGGCAAGCTCGCTCCCTGCATTGATGATCAGCCCCTGAATAACATCGCGGTAAAGAACCGCTACCCTCTTCCCCTGCTGGCGTCTGCGTTTGAACATCTTTAGGGAGCAACCATCTTTTCCAAAATTGGTCTGTGCAATACTTACAGTCTGGTTCGTATGAGAGAAGGGGATGAGTGGAAGACAGCTTTCAACACGTCTAATGGCCACTGAGTACCATTGGTGCTGCTTTCCGGGCCTTAGTTAATGATGTGCTCAGGGACTTGTTGAGCCAGTGTGTTTTGGTTTATTTAGACATCATACTTACTTCCCTCCACTCATCAGCATGTTTTTGGGCTATATACTTACCCCATCCAGTGTTCAAATGGACCCTAGTAAAGTTCAAGCAGTTAGAGTGGTCAAACAGGTATGGTGCTTCATGGGGTTTGTGAAGTTTTAATGCTGTTTCATCCAGAATTTCGGCTCTATCTTCCTAAACGCACTCACCAGGAAGACCTCACCACAATTCCATTGGACAGATGATGCCAACCATGCATTTTCAGAGTTCAAGCGATCAGACTCATCACAGCCATTCATATTTAAGGTGGATGCATTCGATGTCGGCATTGGAGCAGACTAGACTTAGCATTCTTTTGCGGATAGCCGACTGCACCCTTGTGCCTTTCTTTCCCGTCACTTGACTCCAGCTGATAGGAACTATGATGCTGGGAACTGGGAATTTCTGGCTGTCAAGGAGGCCTGGAGGAATGGTGACAACTCTACATTTCCTTGCCTCTTCCAACCCCACATCCTGGAACTCCCAATGGTTTGGGCAGAGTTTGCCCACAACAACCTCCAGTTGTCCTCCAGGGGCATGTCCCCCTTCGAGTGCCAGAAGGGATTCCAGCCACCATCTTCCCTGACCGGGAGATTAATGTAGGAGTTCCTGCTGCTTGACAGGCTGATCCAGTGCTACAAGTTCACCTGGAGACGAGCCAGGGCTTCTCTGCTGTGCACCCAGAAACAACATGCTCGGTAGGCTGATCGGCTCACTGACAGATAAGATCATTCATGCCAGGAGAGGAGATCTGCTCGGCATCAAAGGATTTCTCCCTGGAAGTTGAGAGCCGCAAACTGGTTCTCCATTTGCAGTGGAGAAGGCTGTCAATAATATCTCATATAAATTGTGTCTACCAGCATCACTAAAGATCCACCTATTATTCCATGTTTCCCAGCTCAAGCAGGTTACTACCTCTCCCCTGGCCCCAGTCACCCCATGTTTCCCACCTCCCTGCTTGGTAGATGGTTCCCTGGTCAATACAATGTGGTGCCTCCTGGCATCTTGCCAGGTATGTGGTAAGGTCTAGTACCTTGTGGGTAGGGAAGGGTATGGTCCTGACGAATGTTGATGGTCCTGGCGAAGGACATCTTAGACAAATTGCGCATCCGGGACTTTTAGCAAGCTCAGGCCTGTGGCGCCACAGGAGCTGCACCTCAGGAGGAGCTCTTGTCGAAACTTGAGCAAAGCACAGCAACATTAGGCTACCTGCTTGCATTCGGCCTTGCCTGAGAAGTGGACTGTCAAGTCGACTGATGGTGAAGACCAGCAGCATTTGTTTTATATTAAGTTATTCCTTTCTACTGTGGTGATGGCATCTAGTTTTCCATTTGAGAGTTTTAGCTAACGGCCCTGTTTGGCCTAGTGTTTATTGTTTTCCTTTACAACTCATGTTCTTGTTATTATTTAATTACCTTTTTTTTTACAACTGCACAGCTTGTGTTTTGCACATTAGTAGTTTCTCAGTTTTTGTTTGGTAATTTTTCATTGATTCTGTTGTATTTCTTTATACTTACTGTGAATGCTTCCAGGAAAACGAATCTTAAAGTAGGAAATGGTGACACGTACCTACTTTGATAATAAATTGACTGTGAAATTTGAACCTCATCATTTTTGGTTCTGAGTTTCATTTTTTCATCTACCACAGTGGACTTTAATCTGATGTTGTATATATCAATGATCATAGGCTGTGTAAAGGTAATAGAGCCATAGAATCATAGAACATTTTGGCACAGAAACAGATACTTTAGCCCATCTTATCTGTGCTGATCCCATTAATCTGCCCAGTCTTATCGACCTGCACCCGGACCATAGCCCTCCATACCTCTTCCACCTATGTATCTATTGACATTTCTCTTTAATATTGAAATCAAACCCACATCCATCACTTGAGCTTGTTCCACATTCTCACTACTCTCTGAATGAAGCGATTCCTGCTCATAGTCCCCTTAGACATTTTACCTTTCACTCTTGACCCATGACCTCTAGTTGTAGGCTCACCTAACCTCCAAGGAAAAAGCCTACTTGCATTTGCCCTATCTATAATGCTCATTATTTTGTATACCTATATCATATCTGCGTTCTAGGGAATAAAGTTCTAACCTATACAACTTTTCCCTATAACTTAGGTCTTTAAGTCCCAACAACATCCTTGTAAATCTCTGTAAAATTCCAAACTTATTTGCATCTTCCCTGGTAGGTGACCAAACCTGAACAAAATACTCCAAATTAGACCTTACGAATATCTTATACTATTTCAACATAACATCCAACTTCTGTATTCAATACACTGACTTATGAAGTCCAATGGGCCAAAAACTTCCTTTATGACCCTATCTACCTGCACGCTACTTTTAATGAATTATCGACTGTATTCCCAGATTCCTCTGTTCTCCACACCCCTCAGTGCTCTACCGCTTACTATGTAACTCTGGTTGGTCCTCCCAAAGTGTAACACCTCACACTTGTCTGCATTAAGTTCCATCTGCCAGTTTTCATCCCATTTCTTTTAGCTGATCAAGATCCCCCTGCAAGCTTTGATAGTCCTCCTCCCTGTCCATTACAACCCCAATCTTGTTGTTATCTGCCGTTTACCACTTTATTAACCAGATTTTTGATATAGATGACAACCGACAGACCCAGTACCGATCCCTGTGGCACCCCACTAGTCACAGGCCTTCAGTTAGTGAGGTAACCATCTACTAGCACTCTCTGGCTTCTTCCACAAAGCAAATGTTTAATTCAATTTACTATCTCATCTTGACTGCCACGTGATGCATCCTTCTCAACCAACCTCCCACGCGGGACCTTGTCAGATGCCTTGCTGAAGTCCATATAAACAACATTTACTGCCTTGACTTCATTCATTCACTGCCCTTCCTGATAACTTCCTCAAAAAGAACGGAAGATTTGTTAGACATGAATTGCCATGCACATAGCCATGTTGTATATCTCCAATCACTCCCTGTCTATCCATCTACTCATATATCTGCTTCTTTAGATTACTGAAGTTCTCATCATGACTACGAGGGTAGTGATGAATTCCTTCAAATTTTCTGGATTAATTCTAGATTCCTTTGCTAGTGAGGGTATAAAATGGAGGCTAAGTCAAATGAATGCATGGCTGGGAGTATGTGGAAAGTGCAGAAACTCGGATTTTTGGAATATTGGGATCTCTTTCTTGTAGAGATTATCTACTCAAGAAGGACAGCTTACAGCTGAATTGGATAGGGAGGCAATATCTTAGCAGTCAGATTTTCCATGTTATGAGGGTCTGTTTAACTTAACTTTGCAGGAAGGTCAGTGAGAGGCTGGAAAGTGGTACAGTAGGCCAGAGTAAGTTCAACAGGCAAGCAAGGCAAAAGAAAGGAGAGGGACAAAGTCCATTGGATGAACTTAGAGGAGGATAACTACATGTATCGTGATATGATATCCATCATAGAAACGTTGCTAAAGGAAAGGGTGGCACTCTGGGCCCAATGCCCCAGAGTACAGGTGCTTTTGATAGGAGAGAGCGGAATGAAATGAAGGAGAGGTGGGAGGGTGCTTAATCTCCTTGAGCACCACTGCTTTAGATGCGATAGACTTGGACGAAATGGAGGATGGAGGTGCACTTTTGCTGAAGAGGAACCAGGCAGTATTCGGAAACGAAACAACTGAAGAATTATCCAGCGATGCCTTATGGGAGTAGCTGAGAAATAGACAGGGGCACATCACCTTGTTGGGATTGTGCACAGAAATGAGAAGAACCGGTGAGTTGTGGATGGTTGAAAGATCAATGCGGTTGTCATAGTAAAGAATGTTAACTTTCCACAGACAAGGGCTGCCATATTGTTAAGTGCTTTCATGGGGCAGAATTCGTTATGTGCGTTCAGCAAAGCTGGGTAAGCTGGAAAGAAAGGTGAATGCGCTGACAGTGATTGAGCAGTTTCGGACGACTGATCATAGTTCTATTCGTTTAGAACTGGTTATGGCGAGGGACCAAACTTGTCCACAGGTTCAATTTCTAAACTGTAGCAGGGGGGTTTATGGCAGTATGATACAGGGTCTTGCAGAGGTTGATTGGAGTGTGTTATTTGCGGGCAAGGGAACAGCTAGCAAGGTGGACGCTAATAAAGGTGAGATCGTGTGAATTCGATGTTAAATGTTCCTGGTAGAGGCTGGAAGGGGTAGGGGTCCCTAGATGGCAAGTAATAGTGATGTGATTGTACAAACCCATTGTTAAATGTTCCTGGTAGAGATTAGCAGGGGTAGAAAATTCCGGAGGGCAAGTGATATTTGTAAGGCAGTGCAAACTGATTATTAAATATTCCTGGTTGAAAGTGGCTGGGAATTCTGGACGGCAAGTGATATCGGTGTGATTGTGCAAACCCATTGTTAAATGTTCCTGGTAAAGGGTGGGAGGGGTGGGAAACACTGGATGGCAAGTGATGTTGAGGCTGTGCCTGGAAAAGGAAGGAAGCATGGTGAGGTATTGGCAGTTGGAATCAAGTGAATCCGTATGTGAGTATAAGGGATGCAGTAGTCTTCTCAAGAAGCTATCAGGAGGGCAAAATGTGGGATGAAAGGATAGCTGGGGGGGATTTAATTAGAATCCAATGAAGTGCTATTCCAATGAAATGTTATGCCAGTGGAAAAGCATAATTAGAGAGAGAGTAAATCCTCTCGTGGACATTTTGTGTGGAGCCAAAGGAAATGTGCAAGATCCTTCTTGAATATTTCTCCTCAATTTTTTAGTTGTGGGGGGGATCTGGGAATACAGATCAATAATTCCTTGATAGTCACAGGTTGATAGGGTTGCAAAGAAAGTCTTTGGCACATTGGCCTTTATAAATCATAGTACTGAGCACAGGAGATAGGATGTTGTGTTGAAATTGTACTAGACATTGGCTCCTAATTTGGAGTATTTTGTCCTGTTTTGGTCATCTACCTACAGGAAGGATGTAAATAAATTTGAAAGAGTTCAGAGAAAAGTTAGAAAAATATTGCCGGGACTTGAGTTATAGGGAAGGCTGAATAGATTAGGACTCTATTCCTTAAACCTTTGAAGATTGAGGGGAGATTTGATAGAGGTGTACAAAATTATGATGGATATAGTTATGTTAAATACAAGTAGACATTTTTTCCACTGAGGTTAGGTGAAATTACAACTATAGGTCATAGGTTAAGGGTGAAAAGTGAAATGTTTAAGAGGAACAAGAGGGTTAACTTCTTCACCCAGAGGGCAGTGAGAGTATGGAACGAGATGCCGACACAATTGTGGGTGTGAATTCGATTTCATTATTTAAGAGAAATTTGGCTAGGTACATGGATGGGAGAGGCATGAAGGTCTATGGTTTGGGTGCAGGTGAATGGAACTAGGCAGATTAATGGTTTGGTATGAACTGGATGAACCAAAGTGCCTTTGTGTTTTATGGCTCTGTGACACGAAAATTTCAGGACTAGGGAATGTAAATGGGTATAACTTGAGCATGGTCCGTGTTAGGGAATTTGGTACCGATCAAACATAAATGATTTTGTTGGAAAATTTAGTAGCGATCAAACACAAAGTAGGCAAGACCTCGAAACTAGTCACCGCCTTTATTTCGTGAATTCATGGGGAGTTATCCAAGGAACGACTCTGCCAATGCAAGGTTACAGTTCAAATTGATGCAGCAAATCCGATCACACTCGGTCAGCAGGTCTCAAGACACTATTTCTGCAGTGTACACTAAATTAGCATCTGCACAGTCGGTTCCTCATTGATCAGAGTAGAAAACAAGCCGTTATTCATGTTGCCTCTCAGACAAGGGTCGACGGTCCCACATTAATGACATGATCTATTGTTAGTTAGTACAAGTAAGATAGATCCATTCTGCTTCTTATCATGCTATCCCCATAATTCTGTCAACCCTTAGTCCTCAAGCTTCATTTTTCCTCCACAGTCCACAAAAGGAGAGATGCTGGATGGCTTAAATGTATGAAGATAGACAAATATTCAGCACCTCACCAGCCATATCTAAGAGAACTGTGGGAGGCCAGAGAAGACATTGTGTGTACCCTGGATGAAATATTTGTACCGATGATAGCAATGAGTGACATACTGGTAGACTGGAAGGTAACTAATTTTATACCTTTTTTCAGAAGCGAAACAAAGAAAAACACTTTCAACTATACTCAGTAAGTTTATCATCTGTAGGAGGTGAGGGGGTGGAAGGAATTCTGATAGATAAGTTATAAATGCAGCTGGGAGATTGAAGGTTGATTAGGGGAAGTTAGCACGGCATTCATAGTGGAAAGATATGTCTAAAGAACTTGATTTACTTTTCCTTGATGCCATGATCGAGAAGGTGGATGATGGTAGGTTGGTAGAAGTGATCCATATGGATTTCTGTAAAGTTGTAGACAAAGTTCCACATGGCAGGCTATACCAGAAGATAGGTGGCCAATTGAAAACACGATTGACTTGTTGGGATGTGGAAGAAGGTCATGGTAGAAGGCTGTTTCTCGGACCGCAAGCTAGCGTCCTTAAGGTTGTTATAGACAGGGTTGTAACGGGGATAAGCTCCTCTTACCTATTAAACGCTCAGATTTGTGTGTGGCTCAAATAACGTCTGACAACCAAGTCGAGCTTCAGGCCTTCACCTCTGTCTTAGCTACCTAAGCCTGTCAAAAACGTCTCTACTGACAGAAGGGGCAATGATAGTCTTAAAACCAGTTGTTTCTGGGAGTTGGAGCTCAGTAGTCATGGTTGACAGCTAATCCAGGAGAAGGAAAACTCTCTCAAGCTCCCAAGGGAGGCCAGTAACTACGGGAAGCCAGAAGGAAGGACTGAGTTTGAGCAATTGCTCTCCTTGAAGCTGATGGAGGATGTTTTCAAAACTCCGAGATATGTGACTATTATCAGTGTGATCTGTAGTTTATATTGGTCTCCTTCAGTTTTTCTGTGGTTTTTTTTCTTGCTGTCGATTGGCAGGTGGGAGTTACGTTACTTTTTGGGTGAGGGAGAAGTTGGGTGTTTGATATTATTACATTTTTTTGCGTGGGAGGAGCTCGGTGGTTAGGAGTTTGATATTTTAGCTGTTAGTTTTGTGCAAGGGAGAGGTTGAGGGGCTTTGGGTTTGTGAGCTTGTTTCTTTTTCGTGCAGGAGGGGGCCTCGATGCCTTTCATCATTTTTCTGTATTTTATGGTTATCTGGAGAAGACAAATCTCAGTGTTGTATTTTGCGTACGTACTTTGAGAATAAAACAAACCTTTGAACCTTTGCATAGAGTGCCTTGGGATTCACAATAGACAATAGACAATAGACAATAGGTGCAGGACTAGGCCATTTGGCCCTTCGAGCCAGCACCGCCATTCACTGTGATCATGGCTGATCATCCACAATCAGTATCCAGTTCCTGCCTTATCCCTATATCCCTTGACTCTGCTATCTTTAAGAGCTCTATCCATCTCTTTCTTGAAAGCATCCAGAGACTTGGCCTCCACAGCCTTCTGGGGCAGAGCATTCCATATATCCACCACTCACCTTAACCCTACTCATCAAAGACTTTTCATGGCCCCCCCGACTTCCCTAATTCCCTACTTTAGTTCTTTTCCGGCTTCTTTATACTCCTTGTCTGTTCCGTTTGATCCTAACTGCCGAAGCTTTATACACCTTTCCTTTCTCTTGTCTAAATTCATCATCTCTCTGGACATCCAAGGTTCTCATATCTTTCTACCCCTGCCCTACCTTCCAACAGGAACACACCATACCTGTATTCACTCTGTGACAATTGATCTTTAAACACCCTCCACATATCTGATGTGGACCTGCCAGAAAAAAAGATGTTCTCAATTAACCCTTCTTAGTTCCTGCCTAATACCATCATAATTTTTCCCTGCTCCAATTTAAAACTCTCCCACAAGGACCATGCCTATCCTTATATATATATATATCTTGAAAGTTAAGGAGTTGTGGTCACTGTTCCCTAACTGCTCGCCCACTGAAAGGTCAGTCATCTAGCCAGGCTCTCTATCCAACACCAGGTCCAGTACAGCCCCTTCTCTCATTGGACCGTACATATATAGATTCAAGAAACCCTCCTGTATGCACTTAACAAATTCTGCCCATTTAAACCCCTTACATTAAGAAGTTCCCAGTTTATATCAGGGAAGTTGAAATCCCTCATGACAGCAACCCTATTATTTTCACACATTTCTTTAATTTGAGTACATTTCTGTTCCTCAGTGTCCCGGTGGCTATTGGGAGGGCCTGTGATAAAATCCCGTCAGTGTGATTGCATCCTTTCTATTCCTGAGTTCGATCCAAAAGGACTCAGTATATGAACCCTCCATTATGTCTCCCCTGAAATTATCCCTGATTGGTTGTGTAACCGCTCTCCCTTTAATCCCTTCTCTATTTTTTCTAAAACATAAAACCTGGTACACTAATGACCCATTCCAGCTCCTCTCTCAACTAAGTTTCATACAGCATCGTTGCTGCATGTACTGATTCACACTCTAAGTGCAACCACTTACCCATAATACTCCTAATATTAAAATATACCCATGCTTCAGACTATCTGACCCGTCATACCTGTAATTTTGATCTTGCCTTTCAGTACTTTACCTGACATCTACCTGCAGATCCGATCGTTCCCTTACTGACCTGATGCTTTGGTTCCCATCCCCCTGCAAAACTGGTTTAAACTCTCCCCTGCAGCATCAGCAAACCTCCCGGCCAGGACATTGGTTTCCGTCCAGTTCAGGTGCAACCCGCCCTCTTGTACAGGCCACCCCTTCCCCAGGAATGGATCCAATGATCCAAGAACTTCAAACCCTGTCCCTAGCACCATCCGCTCAGCCACTCACTCATCCGTGCTGTCACCCCATTCCTACTTGCACTAGCCTGTGGCCCTGGGAGTAATCCGGAGATTACTGGGAAGTCCTTCTCTTCAGCCTCTCTCTATATACTCACTGTTTAGGACCTCTTCCCCTTTTCTGCCTATGTCTTTGGCGCCAATATGCACCGCAACCTCTGGCTGTTCACCCTCCCCTCTGAGAACACCTGTACATCCTGGACCCTAGCAGCCGGGAGGCAACACACCATCCTGTTGTCTCTTTTATGGCCACAAAATCTCCTTTCTGTCCCCCTAACTATCGAGTCCCCTACAATTACCGCACTGCCTGCCTGATGTTGGGAATGGCTGAGTGGAGCACCACGGGAGGGGTGTGGGACAGATGGCAGAGAAAGAGTACCAGAGTGGAGGGAGGGAGGTCACAGGTGCAGACACACCCAGCCCTGAGACACAAGGCAAGGTCAATCAATTCCAATCAATTGGTTTATTGATAATTACAGAATGTCTCTTCCTCTCCTCTCCCTTCCCCTTTTGAGCCAGCACTGCCAGGCCACGTAGGTCTTTTGCCAGATCACTGGCTGCCCAAGAGTCTGCTGTACTGCGAACTACAGAAAGGAAAGCGGTCCCTTGGAGGCTATAAAGACATCCTGAAATCTTCACTAAAAGCCGTTGGCATCAGCCTAGACACGTGGGAACGTATGGCCTAGGACTGACTTGCCTGGCAGCCCTCCCTCCATTAGGTGCAGTGATACACGAGGCAGAAAGGACAATTCCAACAGAGAGGCGTAGGAATGGCCGGGAAACCCCAAGCCAGAGACCTCCAACCCAACTTGGCTGCCATCTTTTGTCCACTCTGACAAAGAACTTTTCGAGCATCGATTGTCGTCTCCAGCCATCTGCGCACCCACATACCAGTGCAGTCCCTAACTCATGGCGGATGACCAGAGCGGTTCTCACCGTTGCGCGATGGATGAACAAACATAAATCATGGAACTGTGATGGTAAAGAGGAAGGCCTTTTGGCCCATCAACTCTATGTCAGCTGCTTGTAGAGCAATCCTGTCAGACCCATTCATTCGCTAATTATAAGCAGCATTCATTTCATGGAAGCAGACCCTATAGCTCAACAGAACCATGCTAGTCTCACTTGTATTGGGAGAAGAATGCCAAGGATAAAACTGGTAAATTGATTTATTATTTTCACATGTACTGAAATACAATAAAACAATCTTCTGTTTTGTGTGCCACCCAAACAGATCATTTCATTACAACAGTGTTTTGAGACAATACAAGAGGCGGGGGAATAACAGAAATGAAGCTTTGCAGAAAGTGCAGTGTAGGTAGACAATAAGGTAGCAGGTCATTACGACGCAGACTGTGAGATCAAAGGTCCATCTTATAGTACCAGGGAACTGTTCAATAGGCTTATTACAGCGGGACAGAAGTTGTCCTTGAGCCTGTTGGTATGAGCTTTCAGGTTTTGCAGCTTCTGTCTGATGGGTGTGTGGGGCTGAGGGAGGACGGGCTGGGGAACAAAAAGCATGTGGGTTGCCAGGGGTCTTTGATTTTGTTGGCTGCTTTACTCAGGCAGTGAGAAGTGTGGCTGTAATTTGTCCCTGGAACTCACTGCCTGGACTGATGTAGAGGCTGATGCAAGAGACAGTTATATGATTCTTAAGCATATGGATGTAACAAAAATGGTGATTATGGGCTGTGTTAGAAGGAAGGGTTAGATTGCTCGTGGAGTAGGTTAAATTGTCGGCACAACATCGTGGGCTGAATGGCCTGTATTGTTCTATGTTGTATAACACCCTGGGAAAGTTTTCACCGCTAACGCAATGGTCTTTCTGTAGAAGCAGTGTCTGGGTTATGGTTAGATATAACGGGTACTTTGGAATGTGAGCCGTCCAATGAAGAGAGTGTGTTTTTGTTTTGTCTGCCTGATATTGGTGTGAGCTGCGTTTTTTGCTCCGTGGGAGATGATGGGAGAAGATGCTGGAGAGGACTTGACCTGGAATAACGCCATGATTCAACAAAGTCCGGGGAGATCGAAGGAGGATCGGCGATAGGGAAACCATAGGTTCAACTTGAGCACATTAGACTGTTCCATTAAAATGGGCCTTTTTCTTCAATAACCCTTTAGTCAAATTAAGAATTATAAAACTAAATCGTTTAATTGTACGCAGTGTGCTGTCTGTTATTTTGTGGTACTCATTTGTAACAGGGTAACGAATTACGCAGCAACCACACAAACGGGGGGGTTCAAGGTGGGCTTGCACCTCAATCTCACACGTTTGTCGGGGTCGGAGATTGTCTTCCTTAGACTTACGTAGCCAACAGAACCAGAGTGTTTCAATTGTGGGGGCTCGTCCGGGAGCGATTTCATTGGCTGCTGTGTGATTGCCCTGAGCATTGATACAGTGGGTTGTGTGCTTAAGTCTGTCTGGTAAAGTGATTACATTACATGGTTACGGATGCTGCTGGGGTTGAGCGGTAGTGTGAATCCATGGGGTTACTGGGTAACAAATGCCTGTGTGTTGAGTGGGGTAGACATTCGTATCCTGGATGAATTGTTAATTCAAATTTTAAGTACTGTTAAAGCAGCAGGAAATCTTACGATTGTGGGGGTGGAGGTTTGATAAAATGGCGAGAAAGGCTTTGTTTTAGTCCAGACTAGTGCTGACATAACGGCAGTGGAACTGCTTGGTAGTATCGTGGCCCTGGGAGAGGGGGGCCATGAGCTGTCCATACTTTTCGGGAGGTGGAGAGTGTAGGAGAGAGGGCCGAATCGCAAGTCAAGTCTCCCGTAGCCGGGGACGGAGACTTCAAAGACAGGGTATTCTCGTTTCTGCGGAGCAAGGGGAAAGAGTGGTCTGATTTGCAATGTCTAATGAGTCCCCAGCGAGGAGTGAGAATTCTGAGTTGGTAGCATCCCTTACCTCCCGGGCAAGTAAATGGAAAAATGCCCAGGTTCAAAGTCCCAGCTATCGTAGCTCAGGAATGAAGTCCAGCCCTGAAGGGGAAGAGGAGTATGAGACTTAGGCAAAACAGACCTCTCAGCTGTTAGATGTGTGGCAGTGGTCTGGTGATCTAAAATGACAGCAATTGGCTGGAAGTTTGAGAGGGTGGGCTGCTGATAAAGGTACAGAACCCCCTCGCTACCGCTGCAGCCCACATGCAAGCACTAGAAAAGTTGTTTGATGCAATCGGAAGCCCAGTGGAGCTCATGACGGGGTTTCAGAACATATGTCAGGAGGAGGGGGAGAAACTTTCTGCCTACATTTTTCAGCTAGAGAGGCAGCTAAATTGCTTGCAGCATAGAGGGGCCATTCAGGCATCTGAGGTGGATCAGTTAAGAATGGATCAAATAGTGAAAGGTGCCTGGTCTCAGAATCTGATCGCTTGAGGTCTCCGACTGTCTTGTAAGACGCGCCACCTCCGCCTTGTTTGTTGAGCTGGTCAGAGAAGTACGAGGGGAGGAGAATGCGTCAACGGCGCGGGAGGCCTCTGTCAGCAGGGTACAGACCTCTGTAGTGGTCCCCTGCATTGTAATGACAATGGATAACCCACCCCGGGGAGTGGGAGAGGAGCTCCTGGCGACGAAATGAGCTGTGGTGGATACGTTGAGTGACTACATCTAAGTGCCAAGGTTGAGGTGAGGACGGACAATAATCCCCTAACTTATATCCTGGCCTCAGCGAAACTGGATGCCACAGGCCATTGCTGGTTGGTGGTGTTGTCTGCCTGTGATTTCAGCCTGAAATACCGGCCGGGAAGCAGGAAGATTGATGCTGATGCTTTGTCCTGACGTGCACCTGAAGGGCTGGACAGGGACGAAGAGTGGGAGAGTGTTCCTGTCCCGGGGTGAATGCTGGGTGCCAGTTCTCCATCATGGTGAAGGCAAGGGCAGGATCGAATGGTAGATCAATTGGGAGCTTCTGATGATGCCATTCCACAAGATTACTGTAACCTGACTGCTCTGAAGACAAACCAGTTAGCAGAATTGAGTCCTGGGGAAGTGGCAGCTGCTCAGTGAGATGACCCGGGCATCGGTACTATTTGGTCAGCAGTCAAAAAGGGAAACATGGCCCAAGCGTAGAGGATGAAACATGCTGTGGTGCCTCCATTACTGAGAGAATGGCCCAGATTGGAGTTGAGAAACCAGATCCTATGTCAGGTCATGTTGCCTCCAGACTGGCCATGACGTTCCCAGCTGGTTCTGCCTGAGAGGTATCGGAGGATTGTGTTGAAGTCACTTCATGATCGTTCTGGACATCTGGGGGTTGAAAAGACCTATGGATTGCTCAGAGATCGGTTCTACTGGCTCCAATGAAGCCGGAGGTCGAAGAATACTGCAAGTCGCGCATTTGATGCATACAGAGGAAGACGCTGCCTACGAGGGCTGCTCCATTTTCCCACTTACAGAGCGCGGGGCCCCTTGACCTGGTATGTATGGATTTCGTGTCAATAGAGCCAGATGCCAACAACATGGCAAATGTCTTAGTCATCACGGATCACTACACCAGATACGCGCAAGCTTTCTCTACCAAGGGAATGGTCCGCGTTGATTACCTTTGATTTGGTGCCATTATGACGGGGAGTATGTTGATGCCCAAGGAGGAGCTGGAGGGCTGTGTAGGAACATCTTGGTGGTGCCCTGGAGGAGAGGGAGAGCCTGGCAGTGCCCAGGGAGGGGGGGAATGTGTGAGACCGGTCCTGGGAAGAGAGAATTTGTCAGTTGGTACTTGGAGAGCAGAGGAAACCATGGTGGTGTGCAGGGAGGAGAGGAAATGTGTGAGGATGGACACCGAGGAAGGGAGAGAGTGCAGTGACGCAGAGGGAGGGGATGGAATATCCCATGATATTCATGGAAGGTAAAACAGAATGCATTGGAATTGGGAGGAACTATCAGATGCAGCTTAAATGAACAGAAATGTTCAAACATAAGAGATTCTGCAGATGCTGGAAATTCAGAGTAACACACACAAAATGCTGGAGGAACTCAGCAGGTCAGACTGCATTGATGGAGAAGAATGCACGGCCGATGTTTCTGGTGGAGACCCTTCATCAGGACTGGAAAGAAAGAGGGAAGAAGCCAGAACAAGAGGGTGGGGAGGGGAAAGAAGTGGATAGACTGATGGGACTGAAGGCTGATAAATCCCCAGGGCCTGATGGTCTGAACCCCAGGGTACTTAAGGAGGTGGCTCTAGAAATCGTGGATGCATTGGTAATTATTTTCCAATGTTCTATAGATTCAGGATCAGTTCCTGAGGACTGGAGGGTAGCTAATGTTATCCCACTTTTTAAGAAAGGAGGGAAAGAGAAAACAGGGAATTATAGACCAGTTAGCCTGACATCAGTGGTGGGGAAGATGCTGGAGTCAATTATAAAAGATGAAATAGCAGCACATCTGGATAGCAGTAACAGGATCGGTCCAAGTCAGCATGGATTTACCAAGGGGAAATCATGCTTGACTAATCTGGATTTTTTTGAGGATGTAACTATGAAAATGGACAAGGGAGAGCCAGTGGATATAGTGTACCTGGACTTGCAGAAAGCCTTTGATAAGGTCCCACATAGGAGATTAGTGGGTAAAATTAGAGCACATGCTATTGGAGGTAGGGTACTGACATGGATTGTAAATTGGTTGGCAGACAGGAAACAAAGAGTAGGGATTAACGGGTCCCTTTCAGAATGGCAGGCGGTGACTCGTGGGCTACTGCAAGGCTCGGTGCTGGGACCACAGCTATTGACAATATACATTAATGATTTAGATGAAGGGATTAAAAGTAGCATTAGCAAATTTGCAGATGACGCAAAGCTAGGTGGCAGTGTGAAATGTGTGGAGGATGTTGAGATAATGCAGGATGACTTGGATAGGTTGGGTGAGGGGGCAGATTCATGGCAGATGCAGTTTAATGTGGATAAATGTGAGGCTATCCACTTTGGTGGCAAGAACAGGAAGTCAGATTACTATTTGAATGGTGTCAAGTTAGGAAAAGGGGAAGTACAACGAGACCTTGGTGTCCTTGTTCATCAGTCACTGACAGTGAAGAAAGCTAATGGCATGTTGGCCTTCCTAACAAGGGGAGTTGAGTCTCGGAGCAAAGAGGTCCTACTGCAGTTATATGGGGCCCTGGTGAGACCACACCTGGAGTATTGTGTACAGTTTTGGTCTCCAAATTTGAGTAAGGACATTCTTGCTATTGAGGGAGTGGAGCAGAAGTTCACGAGGTTAATTCCCGGGATGGTGGGACTGTCATATGTTGAATGATTGGAGCGACTGGGCTTGTATACACTGGAATTTAGAAGGATTGAAACATATAAGATTATTAAGGGATTGGACATGCTAGAGGCAGGAAACATGTTCCCGATGTTGGGGGAGTCCAGAACCAGAGGCCACAATTTGAGAATAAGGTGTAGGCCATTTAGAACGGAGTTGAGGGAAAACTTTTTCACCCAGAGAGTTGTAGATCTGTGGAATGCTCTGCCTCAGAAGGCAGTGGAGGCCAATTCTCTGGATGCTTTAAAGAAAGAGTTAGATAGAGCTCTTAATGATAGTGGAGTCAAGGGATATGGGGAGAAGGCAGGAACGAGGTACTGACTATGGGTGATCAGCCATGATCACAGAGAATGGCGGTGCTGGCTCGAAGGGCCGAATGGCGTACTCCTGCACCTGTATCTATTGTCTGTTGAAAGAGTACGCACTGGCAGGTGAAATATGAGTCCAGGCGAGGGGGAAAGTAGGTGGTTCGGGGAAGGAGGGGATGTAGTGCAAAGCTGGAAGGTGATAAGTGAAAGAGGTATAGGGCAGAAGAAGGAGGAATCCGATAGGAGATGCGAGTGGGTCTTGAGAGAAAGGGAAAGAGGAGATGATAGGCAGATGAAGAGAAGAGAAGTGGTGAAAGGGGAGCCCGAATGGGGAATGGAAAAAGAGGGAAATAAGGAAGGGGAGAAATTACTAGAACTTAGAGAAATTGATGGTCATGCCATCAGTTTGGAGGCTACCCAGAGTGAATATAGAAACATAGAAAACCTACAGCACAATACAGGCCCTTCGGCCCACAAAGCTGTGCCGAACATGTCCTTACCTTAGAAATTACCCAGGGTTACCCATAGCACTCTATATTTCTAAGCTCCACGTACCTAACCAGGAGTAAAATACCCTATCGTACCCTCTTCCACCACCGTTGCCGGCAGCCCATTCCACGCACTCGCCACTCTCTGCGTAAAAAACTTACCCCTGACATCTCCTCTGTACAATATGAGGTGCCGCTTCTCCAACCTGAATGGCCACATCGAGGCAGAGGCAATAGAATGATAGTAATGGCGATTGGAATTAAAATAGATAAAATTAAAGTGGAAGTAAAATATTTTAAATTGTTCCTGGTGTGTGTTATCATTCTGCTGGTGCTTGACCAAGATATTCGTTCCCTCTCTAGCCACAGCCGAGGTCCCTGAGAACTGGTGAGTAGCTAATACTGTTCTATTATTCAAGAAGGAAAAACATGAATAATCCTGGAATCTATAGATTTATGATAATCTTGTCAGTGGCTGCGAACTACTGGAGAGGACTTTTAAGGCTCGGATATATAAGCACACGCCTAATAAGAGGCAGTTGACATGGATTGTGAGGGCTGGTCATGTCTTACTGGTTTACTTGTTTCAGTGTTTTCTGGAGGCGATGAAGTTTTCTGGAGGCGATGAAGGTGGCTGATGGATGTAGAGCTGCGTATTTTGTCTGCATGAATGTTCCTAATGCTCATGCCCTCAGAAAGAAAATATTTTGCTTCATCTGGGCATTATTTTCAAGCAGTGACCTCTATTTCCAGATACTTCTTCAGCCTCTGTATATTCACTCTGTCAATTTCCTCGGGAATTTCTGTTTCAATCAAATTTTCACTCCCACTCTCACACAGTTTGGTATCTGTCATCCTCCTGTTTCGGGTGAGCGGGAGTGTAACGAGCTCTTCAGGTTTGTGCGGGGAGTTGAAAAGCGTTGGGCTCCAAGGTCTTTAAAGCACCTGACTTGTTTAGTTATTGTTTTATGAGAATTGTTAATCATTTAGAGTTCCTTGTATTTTATTTCTCGAGCGATTCTCTCTCCGTGATGCGGTCTTGTGGTGCTTCCTGTATAAGCTTGTGATGTTTACTTTGAAACGTTCGGGGAGTCCGTGTCACTTGTATTATTTTATGGATGCCCTATTAGCACTAACCGGGAGGTTCTATTTTTGAGAATGTTAAGATTTACGGAGTCACTGGGCCGAATCACCGATATTGTTTTTGAATTATGAATAAACTTTTATGGGAGACTGATTTTTTTCCTCCGCACCTGGGTTCTGACATTGCCAGTACATATGGTGACAAAGTGAAAGCAAGAGAGCGAACGAACAAACAAACACAGTACCCCTGACGAGGTCTCACCAATGGTGCCCTTTGGAGGCTCAGTGCATTACAACTGCCACATCCATCAGCACCCTGGAATCTCTCTCCGTTGCCAGTGCAGCATATCCCACTGAAACTGGGAGGAAATCTCAATACCAGTGTTATAAGCTGATACTAGTGAAACCCAGGGTCAAAGAATGAACGAAAAGGGAAAGTAAATGGAGGAGTTCCAAGAGGAATGGATTAGCTTTAGAAACAAATGAGGAATTGAAATAGTGATGATGGATAGTGGTGAAGATAAGCCTAGAGTTATCGACTATCTTAGCTCCCAGCTTGGGGCAATTTTACTCCCTCTAATTTTAATTTTGTTTTACTTAAACATAAGAAGAAAATATGAATCATCCTCAGCCAGACTGCAGATTGAGTGTGGGAACAGATATTACCATTTATCTGGCTTTCAGTTGCTTTTACACTTTATTAACTTGAACCAAAAAGTAAATAAATATTTCACTGCATTCTTAACTTCATTTCTGAATTTAGCCTGGGTCACTGCATAAATGCTGGTGTTTGTACAAGAACTCAAAAGTTGGAGCATAGATCCGGCTTGTTGAACCTTAAATAAAGGATCTTCAAAACTAGTGTGATAAAAGATATTTGTAATCCGTACATACAGAAAGTACACAACGTATGTTGTCCACAGCAGTATAAAACTGCCAGTTATAGTGAAGAGTAAAATGATAGATTTGTTGCGGTTGGCTATCTCAGGATCACGGTGATTCTCACCGCTGCTGCAAACTCTGAGCCCTTTGCGAACTTTGCTTGCTGTTAAAATATTCCTGACAGTCAGAACATTGAAGAGCAGGATTAAACCAAAGGGGACCAAAGGCGTGACGATGCTATGTTGCCAAGCAAAAGCAGCCCATGCGTTGGATCTGTGGAAGGTTGTTGTTAGGATACAGTCCCACTGGACATTGTTGGTAACGTATCGAGGTCCAAATGCAAAGAACCAGGGAATGCATTTCAAACAGAAGATTGTGCACACGACTACTATCACCATCAGTGCCGTTGTCTCGGTGCAATATTTTGTTTTCAGCTTTTGGCAACAAATGGCAACAAAACGATCAAAAGTGAAAGCCACTGTTAACCAAACAGCACAATCCTGGCTTGAGGTGTACAGAAGAACAATGAAGCGACATACTAGTGTAGTGTCCAGGAAAGACCCTCGAAAATAGTAATAGACAATCTTGTACAATATTACGTCGGATATAATGACCAACAAATCTCCAGCTGCCATCGACACCAGATAGTAAGTGATGCATTTGGTGAGTCCGCATTTCCCGCGGGACAGAATCACAATTGCCAGTAAATTCACTGTAAATTGAGAATAAAACATGCTTACTGAGCAGGTTGTGACAAAAAGAACAATCTAAACACATTTACAACGATTTGGCCAACAAAACTAGAGGTGAGGATGGGGAGGAGTGGATGGGGCACTCAAATCAACTGATCTGAATTAGAAGTGGAGGTTGTAAAATAGAATGGAAGGGAGCACATTACACTGGAAAGAGACAATGAAAGGTCAGAGCAAATCTGGCACCGTACATTTTCCAAGCGGCTTTCAGCAGTGAATAAACTGTTACATATTTTATTTAATGAGATCTACAGCTTCCAACACACGCTCTTTGAACACCAATGATCACAGCAGACATTACTGACTGCTGGAACTGCTCAGCCTGTTGGTTACAGATCATTATAATCAGGTTATGATCAGGTAAATTGTGCTGACCAAAGTTGGAGCGATTTTCAGATAGTTGCAGGACTTTTTACGTCCAATTTCTCTATCCCTTTTTTATGGCAAAAGTATTATCTTCACCCTTAATGAAGACAACGAACTTATTTAATATCACAGCCTCCACAAACAAGCCAGCCTTACCTTGATGCCATTTTGAACGTTTCTTTCTTTTAACTTGGCTAAATTGCAATTGTGATCTGAACTGTGGAATGAGTAAGGTTTAGAAATCGATGGGACATATTAGGATTGCCCAGACGAGTTTGTAAAAGCAGGTTACATTTTCCAAATGAGATCTAGTGAATGGAAAAAATGCTGACAAGTATGTGTTTTGTGTAGCTACTCAAAGAGGGAATTGCAAGCTAGCGTGAAAGGAATAGGCTGGTAAATTACATATATTTAGCCTTGTAAAAGGAAGGAGAAAAGATTGATGGGAAAATAGGAAAGGAAAGATTATAAAAGGTCAGAAAATGATGCATGATTAGAACAATGAGCTGAGAGATATTCAAGCTGAAGCATTAACTGCCGATGGACATTTCCAGCATCTTCAATCTGTATTTTAATTTCCAACAAAGTTCTGCCATTTTGGGGTTTTCACCAAAGTGGAGGAAAACTGAATTGCTCAACGTTGAGGTGTGTACAACACAACGGCGAACTCCGTGCACTACAACAGAAATCTCGGTAATTCTCGAAATCAAGGATGATTTTTATCCGCAACGCGCCCGAGGTCCTGAGATTTGAGATATGGCGAAGGCTTCCCTGCATGATTCAATGATTTTGTTTCTCTCTTTGCACACAGTCTGAATTTTGCATCAGTTGTCGAATTCTAATATCTGAATAGCAACCATTCGAACATATTAAAGAAATCCATCACTTCAACAGAGTACATATGCGACAGTATGGTCCAGTGAAAAACAAGTTTACATAACTAACAGTGACTCACCGGGGATACCAAAAACTGCGAGCATCGGGTAGTAAACAAAATCAAGTGGATGGATCAGTTCTTGTCGGTGCATTTCGAGTGAGCAGCAACAATGACTGAATCACACTAGTGTATGGAGATACCACGTTCAATGACACCCGCAATTAAACAGAGAAGTTCCTCCCAGAGGGGCCATTAGGGTGCCTCAGCGGTAACATTAGTTACGGTTATCTGAACAAACACATTACCCAGATGATTATGCAATTATATGTATAAATAGGTTTCTGAAATAAATCTTATATTTGAAGATCAAATACAATACTGCCCGTTTTTTTCAGAAAGGAAACTAAAAAAAACGGCACCGGTAAAACAACACCAAGACAGTTTGAAGGATCCTATTATACTATATATGTTAATTTACTAGTGGAATATGTCATATTTGTTCATAGGTTAAATTCTCAGGTTAACACCCCATGTTGTAATCTTCAATGATTTATTGCATCGTAGCCCGAGTCCGATATTAGTGAGATTTCGGTAGATGCAAATTGACTCTTCAGGGCAGTGCTGAGGGAGAGCTACTCTGTCCAGTAGTGATAGAGCATTGAGGTTCCGAAGGCTCACAGAGAGGGAGATCCAGTGATGGAAACAGGGAGATCTGTGGCTTCTGATCCCCTCCCTTTCCTTCCCTTTAAGAAGGGTAGGTTGGCACAAAGTCGAGGACCAAAGGAATGTACTTTGCTGTACTGATCCATGTTGTATGTACTATGAAGAGCATAGACAGGGTAGATCACAGCCATCTTCTTCTAACGGTAGGGAAGTCTAAAACTAGAGGGCATACAGTATATCTAAATGAGAGGAAATATTAAAACGAGACCTTAATTTGTAAGTTCATAAGTTATCCACGGATAGGTCAGTGGATATATGAAACAAGATTCCAGAGGAGGTGATAGAGTCAGGTACAATCACTAAATTTATAAAACATTTGGACAGCTACATGGATAGTGAGGATTAGATGAGGGCACATGTAGGAAAGAAGAATTTGTGTAAATAGAAGTCTTAGTCAGCATAGACAAGTCGGGCTGAAGAAACTGTTTCAGGCTAAGAACATAAGATAGGCATTTGGCCCTTCGCATCTCCTGGGTGTTGTTTGTCTCAAGGACATGGTAAATGGGACGAAATCCAGTATCATTAAAATAAGGCCGAATTTGGCAAAGGTAGCCCTTGAAGATCTACTTGCAGGTAAGTCTACATCATCATAGTGAGAAGTATACAAAGGAGAAATATCAGAAGTTTAGTGCCATCATGTTCCTGCAATGGTAACAAATATAGAGAACCCTGGCTGTGAAGGAACATTGAGGGTTGGATAAAGAGAAAAAAAGGGAATGATAAGCAGGAATAGGGAACAAAAGATAGAGAGGTGTACCAAGATAACAAAAAAAAAAATAGCGAGCTGCTTAAAAATAAATTAGAAAGACAAAGAACATCACTGGCAGAAGGGTTAAATCTGAAGGCATTTTATAAGTTTATTAGTCAATGTTGTTTCTTTGTTTAAGAAAGTAATCCAGAAAATTATAGACCATGGAAAAGAGAAGGTATTGGTGCAGGGTCATATTCTGACTGGAGGTTTATGACCAGTGGTGCTCCACAAAGGTCAGTGCTGGGACCTCTGTTGTTTGTAATAAACATAAATAACTTAGTCAAAATGTGTAGATGTCTGATTTAGTAAGACTGCAGATGACACAACTATTGGTGGAGTTGTAATGAGAAAGTTTGTCAAAAGATACAACAGGATATAAATCAGTTGAATATATGTGTGGAAAAATGACATATGAAGTTTAATCCGTGCAAGTGTGAGGTATTGCACTTTTGGAGGTCAAGTAT
Source organism: Mobula birostris (assembly GCF_030028105.1). NCBI lineage: Eukaryota > Metazoa > Chordata > Chondrichthyes > Myliobatiformes > Myliobatidae > Mobula > Mobula birostris. Next base: position 17,324,428 of record NC_092371.1, read on the forward strand.
AAGGGGAAGGTACCCAATAATGGAAGGACACTAAACAACCTACATATCTGTTGCTCTGTATCTTACTGGCTGTTGAGAGACCTACATTATAATCCCAGAAAACTGGCTGTACTGTTCTGAAACAGGTTTATTATCATCCCAGTTACCGAGATGAGCATATACCATATAACCATATAACAATTACAGCATGGCAACAGGCCATCTCGGCCCTTCTGGTCTGTGCCTAACTCTTACTGTCAACTAGTCCCACCAACCTGCACTCAGCCCATAACCCTCCATTCCTTTCCTGTCCGTATATTTGTCCAATTTAACTTTAAATGACAGCATTGAACCTGCCTCAACCACTTCTGCTGGAAGCTCATTCCACACAGCTACCACTCTCTGAGTAAAGAAGTTCCCCCTCATGTTACCCCTAAACTTTTGCCCTTCAACTCTCAACTCATGTCCTCTTGTTTGAATCTCCCCCACTTTCAGTGGGAAAGCCTATCCACGTCAACTTTATCTATCCTCCTCATAATTTTAAATACCTCTATCAAGTCCCCCCTCAACCTTCTACGTTCCAAAGAATAAAGACCCAACTTGTTCAACCTTCCTCTGTAACTTAGGTGATGAAACCCAGGTAACATTCTAGTAAATCTTCTCTGTACTCTCTCTATTTTGTTGACATCTTTCCTATAATTTGGTGACCAAAACTGTACACAATACTGTACTCCAGATTTGGCCTTACCAATGCCTTGTAGAATTTCAACATTACATCCCAACTCCTATACTTAATGCTCTGATTTATAAAGGCCAGCATACCAAAAGCTTTCTTCACCACCCTATCCACATGAGATTCCACCTTCAGGGAACTATGCACCATTATTCCTAGATCCCTCTGTTCTACTGCATTCTTCAATGCCCGACCATTTATCGTGTATGTCCTATTTTGATTAGTCCTACCATCTCACATTTATCAGCATCAAACTCCATCTACCATCTTTCAGCCCACTCTTCTAACTGGCCTAAATCTCTCTGCCAGCTTTGAAAACCTACTTTATTATCCACAACACACATAAAAGTTGCTGGTGAACACAGCAGGCCAGGCAGCACCTCTTCCTAGAGATGCTGTCTGGCCTGCTGCATTCACCAGCAACTTTTATGTGTGTTGCTTGAATTTCCAGCATCTGCAGAATTCCTGTTGTTTGCATCATTATCCACAACTCCACCTATCTTCGTATCTTCTGCATACTTACTCATCCAATTTACTACCCCTTCATCCAGATCATTAATATATATGACAAATAACATTGGACCCAGTACAGATCCCTGAGGCACACCACTAGTCACCGGCCTCCAATCTGACAAACAGTTATCCACCACCACTTTCTGGCGTCTCCCATCCAGCCACTGCTGAATCCATTTTACTACTTCAATATTAATACCTAACGCTTGAACCTTCCTAACCAACCTTCTGTGGGAGACCTTGTCAAAGGCCTTACTGAAGTCCATATAGACAACATCCACCACTTTACCCTCGTCAACTTTCCTAGTAACCTCTTCAAAAAATTCAATAAGATTTGTCAAACATGACCTTCCATGCACAAATCCATGTTGACTGTTCCTAATCAGACCCTGTCTATCCAGATAATTATGTATACCATCTCTAAGAATACTTTCCATCAATTTACCCACCACTGACGCCAAACTCAGAGGCCGATAATTGGTAGGTTTACTCTTAGAACCCTTTTTAAACAATAGAACCACATGAGCAATATGCCAATCCTTTGGCACCATCCCCATTTCTAATGACAGTGAAAGTATTTTGTTTGCATGCCTTTCAGACAGACCTTTGCAAACATAAGTATATCAAGATAGTAGATTAAAAGCAAAACACCAGAATAGAGTGTTACAGTTAGAGAAAACACAGTGCGTGTAGACAAATAAAGTGGAAGGACAATGATGAAGTAGATTGTGAGATGAAAAGTTCATCTTTATCACATATAATGACCACTTAAGTGTTATACCAGCAGGATAGAAGCTGTCCTTGTTATACATGTTAGTAGGGAAGTGGTGTTAGGTAAATTGAAGGGATTAAAGGCAGATAAATCCCCAGGGCCAGATGGTCTGCATCCCAGAGTGCTTAAGGAAGTAGCCCAAGAAATAGTGGATGCATTGGTGATAATTTTTCAAAACTCTTTAGATTCTGGACTAGTTCCTGAGGATTGGAGGGTGGTTAATGTAACCCCACTTTAAAAAAGGAGGGAGAGAGAAATCAGGGAATTATAGACTGGTTAGCCTAACGTCGGTGGAGGGGAAAATGCTAGAGTCAGTTATCAAAGATGTGATAACAGCACATTTGGAAAGCGGTGAAACCATCGGACCAAGTCAGCATGGAGTTGTGAAAGGAAAATCATGTCTGACGAATCTCATAGAATTTTTTGAGGATGTAACTAGTAGAGTGGATAGGGGAGAACCAGTGGATGTGGTATATTTGGATTTTCAAAAGGCTTTTGACAAGGTCCCACACAGGAGATTAGTGTGCAAACTTAAAGCACACGGTATTGGGGGTATAGTATTGATGTGGATAGAGAATTGGTTGGCAGACAGGAAGCAAAGAGTGGGAATAAACGGGACCTTTTCAGAATGGCAGGCTGTGACTAGTGGGGTACCGCAAAGCTCAGTGCTGGGACCCCAGTTGTTTACAATATATATTAATGACTTAGATGAGGGAATTAAATGCAGCATCTCCAAGTTTGCAGATGACACAAAGCTGGGTGGCAGTGTTAGCTGTGAGGTGGATGCTAAGGGGATGCAGGGTGACTTGGATAGGTTAGGTGAGTGGGCAAATTCATGGTAGATGTAATTTAATGTGGATAAATGTGAGGTTATCCACTTTGGTGCAAAAACAGGAAAACAGATTATTATCTGAATGGTGGCCGATTAGGAAAAGGGGAGGTGCAACAAGACCTGGGTGTCATTATACACCAGTCATTGAAAGTGGGCATGCAGGTACAGCAGGCGGTGAAAAAGGCGAATGGAATGCTGGCATTCATAGCAAGAGGATTCGAGTACAGGAGCAGGGAGGTACTACTGCAGTTGTACAAGGCCTTGGTGAGACCACACCTGGAGTATTGTGTGCAGTTTTGGTCCCCTAATCTGAGAAAAGACATCCTTGCCATAGAGGGAGTACAAAGAAGGTTCACCAGATTGATTCCTGGGATGGCAGGACTTTCATTTGATGAAAGACTGGATCGACTAGGCTTATACTCATCGGAATTTAGAAGATTGAGAGGGGATCTTATTGAAACGTATAAAATCCTAAAGGGATTGGACAGGCTAGATGCAAGAAGATTGTTCCCGATGTTGGGGAAGTCCAGAACGAGTGGTCACAGTTTGAGGATAAAGGGGAAGCCTTTTAGGACCGAGATGAGGAAAAACTTCTTCAGACAGAGAGTGGTGAATCTGTGGAATTCTCTGCCACAGGAAACAGTTGAGGCCAGTTCATTGGCTATATTTAAGAGGGAGTTAGATATGGTCCTTGTGGCTAAAGGGATCAGAGGGTATGGAGGGAAGGCTGGTACAGGGTTCTGAGTTGGATGATCAGCCATGATCGTACTGAATGGTGGTTCAGGCTCGAAGTGCCGAATGGCCTACTCCTGCACCTATTTTCTATGTCCTTAAACCTGGTACATGTTGCCAAGTGTTTGTAGTTTCTGTCCGATGGAAAGTGGGAGAAGAGAATGTAACCGGGATGGAGTATTTCAGGCAGTAGGAAGTGTGGACAAAGTCAATGAAGGGAAGCAGGCTATGTTCAGAACTCTGCAATTTCTTGCAGCCTTCAGCAGAGAAATTGCTACATCAAGCTGTGATGTACTCAGATATGATGCTTCCTTTGGCGTATCAGTAAAAATCAATGAGGCTCATCGGGGACATGCAGAATTTCCATCGCCTTCTGGTGAAGTAGAAGTGATGATGTTTTTGCTTGCCATAGCATCTATGTGAGTGGATCAGGACAAATTGTTAGGGATATTTACACTTTGGAATTTGAACTTGAAGCTCTCATACATCTATACCTTAGTGCCATTGGTACAGACAGGGGTGAGTACCCCAATCCACTTCCTTAAATCAATAACCAGCTCTTCAGCTCATTTGTTTTGCTCACAATTGAGGATAGGCTGGTGTCTTGACATCACACCGCTAGATTCGCTATTCAACCCAGTCTTCTACAAACTTGTAAATTGAATTAGGACAGTAGCTGGACACACAGTTGTGAGTGTATAAAGTGTATTCTCGAACTCTACTGATATTCCCTCACTATAGCAGCAATCTAGGATGTCCTATGTGACATTGTGATATTCTTGCTGATCAGTAGTCAACCCCCCACATATTTTACATTCCTTTCTATCATATCTTGAACATCTGAACCCTGAAACATTGAGCTGGCAGTCCTGCTCTTCTCTCCACCAGACCTCTGTAATACAGTAGCTGCAACATGTTATTTCCATATTCTACCTGCCCTAAGTTGATCTGTCTCTCCCGTAATACTCATTGCATTGAAGTACATACATTAGTCCAAAGGGTCTGTTTCTGAGCAGTATTCTTCTCTGTTCTATATTCCACTTCTACTGTGAACCATCTCAACTTGGCCTTCTGTAGTGTTTTTACTCAAAAGACAAAATTGGCTTGGTGTTAGGAATCAGCGGTTGCTGTTAGGGAGTTGCTTTTGGATTGGAGGACTGTGACCAGCAGTGTGCCCCAGGAATCGGTGCTGGTTCTGCTGGTGTTGTCATCCACGTTAACAATTTGGTTGAGAATATAGATGGCATGTTTAGTAAGTTTGCAGATATAGGGACAAAATCCTTTCCCCAGGATGGACATGTCAAATACTGGAGATTATAATGTTAAGGTGAGGGGGGGAAAGATTAAAAGGGATTTGTTTTTACAGATTTAATTTAAAGAAAAACAAATTTACAGTTTTAGAAGATGTGGTATAACACCAAAGTCTCTTACAAATTTCCATAGCTGTATTGTGGAGATCATTCTGACTGTGTGGAGGTTTCAATGCAGAGGATTACAGGAGGCTGCAGAGGGTGTAGATTGAGCCTGCTCCTCACGGGCACAACCTTCCTCACTATCAAAGACACCTCAAGAGGCAACATTCATCAATATAGAACCTCACCATTCGCAATGTGCCCTCTTGTGCTACCATCAGGAAGGAGGTCAAGGAGCCCGAAGAACCACATTATGTTTCAGAGTCAGCTTCTTACACTTCACCATCAGATTTCTGACCGGTTCATTCTTACAACAAGTTATTTTATGTCTTTTCACTGCACTGCTGCTACAAAACAACACATGTCACATCATTTCAGTCAGTGATAATAAACGTGATTCTCATTCCGAGTCTCCACTTGCCCTTGTTTCTATGTCAGAACAACATACAGAGATAATGTCCACAAAGGCTTTGCATACCAACTGCAGCAGCGTTAAAACATTCCTTTCACTTTTTCCCCTTCCCACTAATCTCCCTCCTGTCACATATCCCTGCAAGCGCCCGAAATGCCCATTCACCGCCTCTCCTACCTGAACTTACGACCCCAAACAGTCCTTCCAGGTGAGACAACACTTCACCTGTGAATCTGTTGGGGGTCGTCTATTGTATCTGGTGCTCCCGATGTGGCCTCCTCTCGTGAGACCCGACATAAATTGGAGGACCGCATTATCGAGCAGCTCCGCTCCATCTGCCGAAAGTGTAATTTCCCGGTGGTCACCTACTTTAATTCCTGCCCCCATTCCGATAAGTCAGTCCATCTCTTCCTCTTTTGCCACGATGAGGCTGTTCTCAGGCTGTTCTCAATATTCCGTCCAAGTAGCCTCCAACCTGATGGCATGAACATCAATTTCTCCTTCCGGTAATTTCCCCCTCCCCTCTGTTTCCCACGCTGGCATCTTACTTCTTATCCTCACCTGCCTTTCATCTCCTCCTGGTGTCCCTACCCCTTACCTGTATCCCATGATCTACTCTCCTTACATTAGGTTCCTTCATCTCCAAACCTTTATCTTTCCACCTACCTGGCTTCACCTCTCACCTGCCAGCTTGTACTACTTCTTCTCCCCTACCTTTTTATTCTGGCATCTTTCCCCCTCCTTCCCAGTCCCAAAGAAGGGTCGCGGTCTGAAACATCACTTACACAGATGCTGCCTGACCTGCTGAGTTCCTCCATTTTGTGTGTGTTGTTCTAGATTTCCAGCATCTGCAGAATCTCTTGTGTTTAACATTTCTTTCATGTTGGTGCTCCTCGAAGATATTCATAAAGGCTGCCTCAGCTGTTTTCTTAAAATCAAATGACCGGCTGAAATGGGCTATAAATTGTCGGTTTTCAATCCCATGATAGGCTGCTTCTAATCTTTTAAACCTCATTAACAAGCAAGTGTAAACGTGCAGATTTTGTTGCTAATTAGTACACAGGGAATAAGGTAAATGAATATCTGGGGAAATCCTGTTTACTGCAAGTCAGAAAAAGGCTGTAATCATTAAGTTTGGAAATTTTATGCGATTACTTTTAGTTGTTGCCCACTTAATTGATGAGCCACTGCTGTATTCATTGTACAACATGCATGCTAAATTGAGATGGTGTTACAGTAAGCCGAAATAAACAGCCCCAGGCTGACGTTCACTGATTGGTCGTTGTTCGTAATAATGTCTCGAATGCTCTTTGGTAAACCATATAAATTGTTATGCTTTACAATGTACTGTTGAGTTGTGAGTTTTTCTCTAGTTGCGTGGTTTTACCGAATAAAAGGTTTATTTCGTGGTTTTGCTTTGTTTCGGACTCCCGGCTTCGGGTCTCATCACCAGCGAGCGAGCATAACTAATTGGCGACGAGGTGCGGCATCACATGGACATAGAAATTTCAGCTGAACGCTTGCGTGCAACTCCTCAACAGTAGCAAACTCAATCTAAGGCGGCCGAGGTGGTTAATCGAAACCTCGACCTACAGGTTACCAGTGAGTCCAACGACTTCGGTGTCAAACACTGAACAGAATTCGGTTGTTGCACCCATTACCAACTTCCATTTCCACGCCGCATTGGGAATGACGTTCGAACTATGGTCTAAACGTTACGCATGTATATTCTGGGTCGAGTTCGCCAGCAAAGACGACTCGTGGAAGACGCGCACTTTGCTCTGAAAATTGGGCACTACCGAATACGAGTGTTATTTCAATTTTATTCTGCTTCAGAACCCGCGTGTCCCATCTTTTGACGAAACTGTCCGACAGCTAAAAAGCATTTTTGGAGAGCAGCCAACTCTCTTCCGTCACAAATAAGAGAAAATCGGAGACGATGGAAATCCCTGCAAAGCATACAAAACGCTGCAGGAACTCAGCAGGCTAGGTAGAATTTATGGACAAGAGTAAACCATCGACGTTTCGGGCCGAGACCCTTCTTCAGGACCTCTCTTCAGTGTTCGGTACCTTTGCAACGCTGATGTCAGTGCCTCTAATCACGAATGTGAGGAGTTCAATCTGGGTAACATGACTTAATCACCGTTCAAATGTTTAACTGATTTGCGGACTTCAGGCACCTGGTGATGGAGTTCGCAGATATCTCCTGGCCAGACTGGAGCAAAACCCTGATCTGACTCTCCAAACCGCCACTCAAGAACATCAGCGTTTTATTCTGAAACAGGATTCCGTCCTGGTCGAACGGAGTCATGTCTTTGGAGCTTCAAATGGCCCAGACATTTGCTCAGCAGGTCTCCAAGTGGCTAAATACAGCTTGTCGGAACTGTGGTGCGTGGCATTTCGCAAGAAACTTCCAATACAAGAGAGCCATTTGCAGCACAAAGGCGGCCTTTGCCGTCCTTCACTCTCCTCTGCGCCAGTGAAACACAAGGACAAGAAGTTTCATAAGCCATCAAAATCTACAAGGAGATTAATGGTCACGTTAAAAGTTGACTTCGCCCGCAGGGGGACGGTACGTCAGCGTATTTATCAACAATCTGTTGTTCGAGCTACGGCTCGATACGGCGTCAGACATTATCTCCAAACGCAAACGGCGGGACCCTGGGTCCGCGCCAGTCAGAACAACCCATCAGTTGGTCTGCAGTGAATTGGCGAGTACACTCTAGAGGCCGCTGAACTGCAATGCATGAAGCTAAACGGTAAACAAGTCAACGGTGTGCGTTTCCTCTGAATGAGGTCTGTACGAAGATATTGCCCATTCAAATCATGTCAGTCGGCACCATACCGCCATCAGTATGCAAGACCATACAAGAACTGCAACACCGCTACGCAGTAGTGTTTCAAACGGTTCAGGTTGCTGCACCAAACTGCAAGCCGACCTCAATCTTCGTCCAGACGCCAAGCCCAAAAGACCATTACGACACGCAGCCTTACGAATCGGGGAAGAACAACCAGATCGTCTGCAACAAACTGGTGTGATCAAAGCTATGGGTTACTCACGTTGGGTAGCTTCAATAGTCATTATCAAGAAAGCCCAAAGGTACAGTGAGGTTGCGTGCAGACTTCCCAACCGGTCTGAATGTTGCTCTGGAGACCCATCATTACCGGTACAGTATATGCAGATCTTTTTGCAAAATTGAACGGTAGTCGCTACTTTGCGAAGTTGAATTTGGCTGAAGCCTACTTTGTGGTAGAAGTTGCAGAAATCTCATAGGAGTTTCTTACAATTAGTGCTCAAGGGTTGTTTTCCTTCCTCCGTCTGCCTTTCGCGGTAAAGGCGGCTCCAGCAGTTTATGGACACCATGCTGTGTGGTGTTGACGGTGTTACCTCTTATCTCAACATCATTCTGATAGACACAGATCAGAGAACTATGCCAATGTTGCAATGAGTGAATGAAGCGAACCCAAGTGCAGGACACCAGCAAAGAGATTGAGTTATGGTGCTTACGCAGACATGAACGTTGAACAGCAAACAGGAGAGATGTTGACACGGAGCCTTGACACAGAGACGGAGTTTCATAGGTGAACCTTGAAACTGGAGCAAAACTTAGAACACGCGGTCCTAGTTGGCTGGGAAAAATTAATTACCACACAAGCAAAACCAAGGATCTGGCTACTAGTTGTCACAGGGGTGGGTGGATTGGGAGCAAGGGTGGACCCAAATGCAAGACATCTGTGATATTACTTAGATTTAGTTTATTGTTCGATACCAGGAGCAAGGCAGGAGCAGGAAATAACGAACTGAGGACTACGACTAGGCTGGGACCAAGGGTCTGGGCTTGGACTCAGAATCGGCTCCCAGAACTAGAGGAGACAAGAGGCTAGGGTATGGACTCCGAGCCAGAGACTGGGCAAGGACCCAGTACCTGGGTCTTGCCTCAGACTCAGACGTCAGAACCAGGCAAAGACATGACATGGCCTAGGGAGAGGAGGAACATGGGAACACAGAGTCTCAGTCTCAGGGAGCAGGTACATGGAACCATGGACACATACACAGAGCCAGGACCCCTCCTTGGGTACAGGACATAGGACCAGGACTCATGACCCCCCCACAGGGCAACAGCAAGACAGCCTGAATTACCCCACAGAGGCAAGGACAAGCCCAACACGTGTGAATACCAGACAGTACCTATCCAGCTCCAGTGATGGAACTAGACTGAAGTGCATGCAGGGGCTGCAGACAAGGGCTAGAGGCAAGAGGGGCAGAGAAGGGATTCAGACAAGGGGGTAGGACAGGAATCACATACCACCAGGGCCAGGACTTGACTCAGAAATGGGAAGCCACCAGGGCCAGGACTTGACTTGGTGCTAGAATGCCACCAGGACCAGGACTTGACGCCTCTGGGTAGTGGCGAGCTCCCGACTCGGCCCGGGAACAGTAGACAGCGACTCCTCATTCTCTCCGGCAGGTTAACTGACGGACCCACCTCGGTGAGGAAACTTTGCAGGCTCGCTTTAGCAGGGTAACTTGACAGGTTTGCTCTGGTAAGGAAAGTGAATTACCGGCACTCACTTCGGGCGGAGACGAGGCTTACTCCAGCCAGATGACATTGGCACGCCGTACCTTGGTGACTTTGCAGATACTCCTGTGCCAAATGGCTGAAAGCCGGGGACTATAAACTACCGGTTCAGCCGAGCGTTAATTGCCTCTAATCACCAAAGTCGAGGGACACGGGAAAACAGGGAATCAACGGTACGGATCATAACATAAACAAGGTAAATTTAAAGGGACCCCGATCCGGACCATGACACTAGTGGTTGTAACGCCGGGGTTCTTATGCTGCAGGTCTTGATGGAAACCAGGTGTGTCATCATCAAAGAGAATTAGAAGCAACTGGGAAATTAATGGTTGAGACCGTGACAGCCAACGTCCGGACCACATTTTAAGCAAACAGATGAGGAGGGATTTCTTTAGCCAGAGGACAGTGTTACAAGAATCACCCCTTGCAATTATGATCAGGGAGTCACGGAGAATCTGTAATTACCAACAAGTACCTTTATTGTCTCAATGGAAGAAAACGTAAACCTGCACAAACAAACACCTGTATGCACAACATTTCCCTCCTCTTGATCCAAAGATATTCAGCTTAGGATCACTATCCTTCTCTATGTTATTGACTACTCATAGGACTGCCATGAACCCCCCCGCAGGTGTGGGACACTTGTACAACAATAACAATATCATTTACTCGCTGAATTCATACACTCTCTATACAATCACCTTCTCTGCATTACAAAAGCATCACCCTCTTCCTTTTGCATGACTTCAGTCTTCCACCTTCTAAGGTGATGGACATGAAACAATACCACTATCAGTGTACATAAACTTGGTATTACTGCAGCACGTGATACTATCCTTAGCCATGGATGTATTCGAACTTTTGATCTTCAGTTGCAGTGGCAATTCAGTAGCAACACAGTCCCACAAATATCGATCCATAACAGTTCGTTAAATAACTAAAACCAGATGTTTTAGTTGCTCATCTGATAGCCAATTTGGTACTTGGTGTGTATCAAGTTGTATCCTAATAATTTTCTCCAGTAATATCCCACATTTTCTGCTAAAGGAACTGCATCTGGTTTGCTAACACTGCTGTGTGTGAAGTATTGACCATTGCAAACCTTGATCATAGCATGCTTTCACCAAATCTAATAGTCCTCTCCTTTCAATTTTGACAATTAAACTCACTCCTGCTGAGTTGCCTCCCAAGAAAATGAGTAACTGTCTTGGTGTAGACAAGCACCATCATTTCAGTTAGATTAAAAATTACCTGCACTTGCTGGTACCCTGGTACCAAAGTGACAAATTTCCCAATATCTTCTCATACTTATTCAACCTGCCTTGTGTTACGCTGGCTGACTAAATTCAGGCATTGGTGTAGCTCCAGCTAGCTGAGATTGTAAGGTAGTCAATTATTCTTGACATACCGTATTAAACCTGTAACACTCAAGTGTAATTTCTGCTCTTATTTCCAGATTCAATCATAAATTATTTAAATCCATATTTTCTATCTGGTTTGCTAGCTCAGCCAATCCAGGCTTGCAATTACTTTGGACTCAAGCCGTCCATCCTTTTCCACCCAATTCCGTTTCGGGATAGAGGAGGCAGGCATCAACATGTTTTCCCTATTTTAATTGTTCATAGTCATAGTCATACTTTATTAATCCCGGGGGAAATTGGTTTTCGTTACAGTTGCTCCATAAATAATAAATAGTAATAGAACCATAAATAGTTAAATAGTAATATGTAAATTATGCCAGTAAATTATGAAATAAGTCCAGGACCAGCCTACTGGCTCAGGATGTCTGACCCTCCAAGGGAGGAGTTGTAAAGTTTGATGGCCACAGGCAGGAATGACTTCCTATGACGCTCAGTGCTGCACCTCTTGACAAAACTCCCCTGACTTTCAGACTGAGAGAAGAAAAATCCTCCTTGGTAAAATCTGTCAGTTACTTGGAACAACTGTTCCAAGCTGAAATCTTGCAAATCAGGATTGTCATGTACTCCGATTGTTAATGCTTCAAAAGTGGGATCATCATGTACATCAATTGTTACATGCCGATGGCAATAATCTTCCTGTTTCTCTCCCCACCCCCCAACGAATTTCAACTGGTTGATATGGCACCGTTTGCTTTTATCTTGAGAAATCAGTACTCTGTACACTGATGGGCTTGCTTTGTCTATAATTTCATAGGGCCTTGCAAACCATGGATTAGAAAATGAGGTGGGTTAGTGTATTCTAATCACTATTTTGACCTAGACTTAATTTATAGGGAATGACTTTTGAGTCAAAGTAGGCTTTACGCTGTTGCCTTTTCTTTTGTAGTTGATATGCTGTCACGTAACTGGCCTCTTTCAAAGTTTAGTAGTCATAGTCATATTTTATTGATCCCAGGGGGAAATTGGTTTTCGTTAGTTGCACCATAAACAATAAATAGTCATAGAACGATAAATAGTTAAATAGTAATATGTAAATTATGCCAGTAAATTATGAAATAAGTCCAGGGCCAGCCTATCGGCTCAGGGTGTCTGACCCTCCAAGAGAGGAGTTGTAAAGTTTGATGGCCACAGGCAGGAATGACATCCGATGACGCTCTGTGCTGCATCTTGGAGGAATGAGTCACTGGCTGAATGTGCTCCCGTGCCCACCCAGTACGTTATGTAGTGGATGGGAGACATTGACCAAGATGGCATGCAACTTAGACAGCAACCTCTTTACAGTACATTCAATGTCTGACAAATGTGTACAATATACATCCTAAAATGCTTTTTCTTGGCAACCATCCACAAAAACAGAGGAGTGCCCCAAAGAATGAATGACAGTTAAATGTTAGAACCCAAAGCCCCCCCAGCTCCCCCTCCCATTGCAGTAAGCAACGATCCCCTCCTCTCCCCCAGCAAAAAAAAACATCAGTGCCCCACACCGAGCACTCGCGTGCAGCAAAGCATCAATAAAGACACAGACTTGCAGTACCTCAAAGACCACTCGTTCACCCAGTAATTCGACATAACACAGGCACTCTCTTTCCCTAATAAGGGAAAAAGAGGTGTCTCCATTTCACAGAAAGAGGGGAGACATAACAAACAACTCATTGATTTACGATGTTAAGAGTCCGCTGTGTTGCTTTTACCAAGCTCTGTGCCCAAAGATCTCGGGTCTCTGGGCACACAGACAGAGATCTTCCATCTCCCATGACACACCGATCTCCTGCAGAGGCACCAACCATCAGTCCGCCCGCCTCCAGAGCCATGAAATCCCGGAACTCCACAAGTGAGCTGACCTTCTAGACCGCGTAGTTGGTATCTCAAATAACGGTTATTTGTGAGACCCTGAAAGCGGGTCTCATTCCCGCAATGAACCAAAGTCAGCATGTAATTCCAGGTCAGGGTCTTCAAAAGAACCCTGAAAGGAAAAAATAGAGAAATTAAAGATAGAAATAGAGATTCGAAGATGTAAGCAAAGGAGTCACTGTTAAGCACCATTAGCTCCTTAGCTTCACTATTTCTTCCAATTATTGTACCCACTTTCCTGACACAATCCCATCTAATTTGAGTTCTGACAAGTCTAAGCCTAGAAACTCCTCCAATCCTTTGATGTCCATTCCAGTTATGAGTTTATTGGGATGTAATCTGTCCCTGATGCCTCTGTGCTCCTTATTATCATCGCTACGTAAGGGAAAACTACCTGCTATGTTTGTTCACCATTTTTTGGCAATTATTTTTCCTTTACTGTTTGAGTCATTCTTTCCACAATTCCACTAAACTGTGCTCTATCTGTCTATCGGGTATATGTTTGATTCCCAAAATTGCCATGTCATCTTGCATTATTTGGGCTGTAAAATATGAGCCTTAATCTGATTCTGTACTCTAGGTAATCCCCAGTGAGCGAAGACCCTTTCCAATAAGAGTTTTGCAGTGGCTTTTGTTGTCTTTGTCTTAGTCGAGAAAGCTTCCACCCACTTGGTGAAAGTATCTAGCACTACAAAAAATATATATTTTTACCCTCCAAGGGTAAGTGACAAGGATTCACATAATCTATCTGTAAATTAATCCAAGGCCCCTTCGCTGGTCTGGTATGTCAGAGAGCTCCTTTCTTTATATTCCCTTTTAATTCCTTACCTTCTTTCTGTTCCTCGGTTAGCTCCATAACCTTAATACGTTGGTCCTTCTGCATTCCGATCGCCCCAATCTGCCATTGCCATTCCAACCCATTCACCACATCTTGCTTCACTAATTTAGCTTTCCTATTCCCCTCTGGGGATAATTTAGACTGGGCGTTCACCTTAATGACTCCGTATTCTTTCCCTTTGCTTCTTCAAGTATATACCGCAGCAGAGCAGCAGATCAGAGGGGCTTTCTGTCGCCTGAAACAAATCCTCTTACTTCCCAAAGAGGCTAACATTCTGCAAGGCTATTACAAACGTACATACTATCAGAATGTTTGACAGATCCGAGCAGCGAATATTCTTGGTGCCTAATGACATTTACAACTGCTGCCCCTTCTGCTGCCTGTGCACTCATGATGTTCAGTAACTTTAAAGCTATACTATATCTTCCCTGGCCATCTTCATCCTCTACACATATACTGCACCCAGTTTTCCTCTCACCCCTCTGTACCGATGAGGAACCATCTACAAAAATGTTAAAATGGGGGTTTTCCTTTGTTTGTGTATTTGATCTTGGTTATTCCTTTCTAATCTCCTTCTACGTCCTCTCCCATTATTAATTTGATACAAATGGTCTCGCGGGATCATTTGCTATCATAGCTTGGCACCTATGTGGTTCTCCAGTACAATAGAGATTATCTGCAAGGAAGGTAGAAACCTGGATATCCTTTACAGCTACATCTCAACCCTGCAGTGCCAAGGCTGACTGACCAGGACATTTTAATTCAAACATCCAGCAGTAGCTAGATAAATACTGAAATGCTGTTTGGACCAGTCCAATATTTAAAGTGACCTTCCATTTTCAATTTACATAACAAAGCACTGGTTGCTTCAGAACTATTTTCTAAAGGATCTCAAACTCAAAATCAGTGTGTCAAAAGTCTTGAGCGACATCTTTTACATTCCATAAAAGAAAGCAGTTTTTTGGGTAAAAGCAATGTTTAGGATTGTTCCAATCTTCCCAAAATGTTCATCTTCCCAATCTTCCCAAAATGTTAAATACAAATTCCAATCTGTCCACTAATGAGCAATTTTCCTGAATGTCAATTTCCCTCAGAAATGTCGGCATTTCATATCTGGAATAGAGATGCACAAATTTCATTCTTAGCACTGATTACACCTGCCCAGTGTGGATTCTGAGTTTCTCTAAATTCAAACAAAGATCATGCTTGCGCTGTTTTTCCTTTAGAACCTTCAGCAAGTAACTGCAAATCTAAAAATAAACAATTAATTACCTCTATGAAATGTTTTCACATATTTTTCAAAGAATCAATGGAGAGAGGGAAAAACTACTGGGAGGGGGCCCGATGCATTTATGCAACCTTTTAAAGGCACAGTCTCTTAAAACCATCTTCTCTCTCACTCTCTCTCTCACACACTCACACGTTCACAACACAGACACACAAGCGCGCACATTCTCTGTTTCCTATGTAGCCACACTTTACACACTTGAAGCATGCAAACCATTTACACTTTAAATAGTCTGTGAGCCAGTAGGGTTGGTTGGTAACATCGGAGGGGAATAATGCTCATAGTGATTTTTGGCAAGGTATACATCTCTAGAGTTAGAAAATATGTGATAGCATTGCTTTATTACTTCAAATAAATAATCACTTTTTGTATATATTCCATATTAACATCAGTACAGCAGAAAATGTTACCCCCCCCCCCAAAAGGTAAAAAACCTCATCTGGAGAGATTTCTGGAGTTTTATCAATGTCATAATATTTTCCATATTGTTGTATCAAAATCAAAACAATCTTAAGCTTTTGTCATAGCATATAAAATTACAGTACAATAATTCAAATGTGGGGTTCCACACGGCCATAACCCAGGCCCCATTTGGCTGTAAAATGAATATATTTAATCAAAGACTGCTTTCCATACTTTGTTTTCCATACTTTCATAACTTATTAATAATCATAATAATTTTCCAAGTCTTCCATGTCTTCCACATCTTCATCTGAACTTTCCACACTCTCTGAGGTGGATGCCTGGTTCTCACAGTCTGCCAGTCTACACATGTCAGTACACCTGAGGCCATTTCCAACACAATTACATCTTGGGAGTGAACATTTTTTTGGACAGTTACAGGCCAGTAGATTCAGGACGGCATCGGGTGCTGGCTGGTCTTCCATCCAGTGCACCACCAACTGTTCAGCTTCCTCTTCTCTCTCCATCTTCCATCCTCTGCCAACAGGGCTTGGCACTTGTGGGTCCTTCTCCAAACATCTTCTCCGTATACCAGCCTAGTAGTTGGCTGGCTGTGCATGTTTTGTGAAGCAGTCCTTGCATGGTGGGAGTTGATGACTTTCGATTTCACCTTTTTTGGCACAGAAAAGGTGATACCTGAGCTCATTGACCTTGGTGGTTGATGCTTTTGGGGCATACAGGAGGCATGTAAATGCCTCCAGCTTGTCCATCAGTTCTGGGGAGAGGTCCCGTTCCTGACCCAACTCTAAGAATGTGTCCTGAGTTTCCGTGTTGCTGGTCAGAAGTTTTAGGCCACTTGTCTTCCCTTTGCCTGCAAAAGCGCTTATGGTGTCACATCCTGTATATGCGTGCAACCCGATGAGAGCCCTACAAACCTCTATGCCAACAGTGGCAGCAACCTTCCTGATGTCTACAATCCTTGTACGGGTTCTAGTGCCACACTTCTGGAACAATGGGGCCTCAATCTTGTCACAAAATGCTAAAGACATGATAAAGACACCTGTGTCTTCTGAGCAGATCACTACAGATTGGTATCCCTCTCTTGTGGCATGGGCAGCATGGAGAAGTAGGCGGCCATCTGCTTCTCCTTGTTGATACTGAAGAGCTGACGCCTCCTCACTGTCGTGAGATGTGATTCTGTAACATGTGTCATTCACAGTTGCATACAGAATCTTCTGTAGCTTTGCTCTGTACTCCGCCTTCCTCCATTCATGGACTGTGAAGTTAATGAGACTATTTTTGTTACTGACTTTGGTCAGGAAGCTCCTCCACTGCCTCACCATCTGTGTGCCTGTGATACCTTGCAACTCATGACCAGTCTCTTCACCCCGTAGAGATCTTTCACTATTCTTGATAGAGTTCTCCTTGTATGTGTCGAACACAACATCTATTCTGCTACTCTGACTGCCTTCCCTCAGAACCATACCCAGAATTGTTGTGGCAACAGCTCTGAAAGTAACTTGATCACTTTTCACTCTTTGGACCAAGTTCATTCCATCAACCACTGTAGCAGAGTTTCCTGGGAGTTGCTCTTCTACAGCTACATTTTTCTGTAAGGTTGTGGCTAAAGTAGCTTTATTTGTGTTTCTCAGCAATCCTTCTGGTGTGGACAGGGCCCAGGGCAATGGTCCAAGGGGATGAGAAAGGATATCCTACATACGTAGACTGCACCCTTGTGCCATCACTATGATGCGTCCAAACAAAGACGTGTCTGCTTTCAAGATGATCACCCTCCCATTTGATTTCACTTCTCTCTGCTTACACATATCACTCAGTGTTTTCAGCTTGTTGGTTTTCATTGGTTCATGGAATTTCTTTGCTGGTGGGTCTTCCTCTAGTCTCTCATCTTTGAAAGTTGCACAGCATTGCTCACCAATCTCATATGATTTCATCAGGTCGGAGGCAATGTCCTTGGGGGCTGCCTTTGCCGTAGAGATGCTAATGAGGTCCCGCTTCTCTGCAAATGGGTTGACCCATGCATGTATGAGGCTAACCACTGCTGAAACTGCTTCCTCATCTTTCTGGATTCTTGGCTGCTGTAGCTCCGCATGACAAAGCTCTGATTTGTTGCCTTGCACCATCTCCCTTGACTGTCCCAGGAATGCACTGCAGTGCTCAGCTGTTATGTAGTAACGCTTGATAGCTCCAGCATTCAGGCTGAAGCGTGATGTGCCTCCAGGAGTCTGTGTGTCTTTGTTCACTGTGGCTTCAATAGCTTGGTCCACAGGGATCTGCCCAAAGGGATTGTTACTTGACAGCTGCACTGAGAATTGGCCTGTCTTGAAGGCCTCATACACAGGATTCTTCTCTGGGAGGCTCATCATCTGAGCAAAGTAAGGGGACAGGTACCTGGCATAATTCATCTTATCATAGACAAAGCACCATGGGATCATGGTTCTTATAGCATAGGTGCAGCGCCCAGTCCCCCTCACAGAAAGCTACCACCGCTGCAATGCTATCACATATTTTCTAGCTCTAGGGGTGTATACCTTGCTAAAAATCACTGTAAGAATGATTCCCCCCAGATGGTACCAGTGGCCCAAATTTGGGGTCCTGGCTCATGGACTAAAACCATTTCAAAAAACGTCTTTTCCCAAGGATTAAACCGTTAACAAATATTTAGTTACAATTCGATAACATTGAGGAAGTTTTTTACTCTAAGCCTTTAAAACTAAGAAATGTAAGTTATTCGTCATGTATAAGTAAACAACATTCAGCAAGATTAAAGCATGGAATCCCCACATTAACTAAAATTCCTACATTGATTGGTCATTGATTGAGAACAAAGAGCCATAAATGACCGATTTTCACTTGATAGGGCTCGAGGATAAATCTCTTCGTTCAGGACATTCGAGTCGAACCACATGGGTGAGGTAGAGAGAGATCGGGGGCTGGGTAGTTAGCGGATGAAGAGTTCAGGGAATTCTTCTTGTCCGATTGGGGAAATGGATACAATAAGAGGAGTCTGCTGGACACACCAACGGTGAAGGCGGCGGAGCTCTTTTTAAAATTGCCAAAGGGAAGTTGTCAGACAAGGAACTTCAGCAGTTTCTGAAGCCGATAGCAGTGGCCTGTCTTATTGAGGATTTAAAAGGGTATCGGCAAAAAGCTGACGCCGAACGAGGTAGGTTACAACAGGTAATCCTGAATGCCGGCAAAAAAACTGAAGCCGAGCGAGATCGATTGCAACATGAAATGCCAGAATGTCGGTGAGAAAATCAGGTAGAGCACGATAAATTAGAGGAGTAGAACTCCTTAAGAAAAGTTATTAATTTGTAGGGGCAGAGAAGTATAGATTTGGTTCATATGAGTCAATTTCAGTTGAAGTGTGAGAAGTTGGTTAAAGAAAGAAGTAAACAGGAAGAAGAAGCCAAACTTGATTTCAAAATCTTACGCTAACAACGTCGTTGCCTGACTTCGTAGAAGTTCGCTGCATACACCGGGATAGCTTTCTCAACCCTGAAGACAGACAACAATGGTTTGTGATCAGTGAGGAGAGCGAAGCGTATGTCACAGTCATAGTCATAGTCATAGAATACTTTAATGATCCCAGGGGGAAATTGGTTTTCGTTACAGTTGCCCCATAAATAATAAATAGTAGTAGAACCATAAATAGTTAAATAGTAATATGTAAATTATGCCAGTAAATTATGAAATAAGTCCAGGACCAGCCTATTGGCTCAGGATGTCTGACCCTCCAAGGGAGGAGTTGTAAAGTTTGATGGCCACAGGCAGGAATGACTTCCTATGACGCTCTGTACTGCATCTCGGTGGAATGAGTCTCTGGCTGAATGTACTCCTGTGCCCACCCAGTACATTATGTAGTGGATGGGAGACATTGACCAAGATGGCATGCAACTTTGACAGCATCCTCTTTTCAGACACCACCATGAGAGAGTCCAGTTCCATCCCCACAACATCACTGGCCTTACGAATGAGTTTGTTGATTCTGTTTGTGTCTGCCACCCTCAGCCTGCTGCCCCAGCACACAACAGCAAACATGATAGCACTGGCCACCACAGACTCGTAGAACATCCTCAGCATCGTCCGGCTGATGTTAAAGGACCTCAGTCTCCTCAGGAAATAGAGACGGCTCTGACCCTTCTTGTAGACAGCCTCAGTGTTCTTTGACCAGTCCAGTTTATTGTCAATTTGTATCCCCAGGTATTTGTTATCCTCCACCATGTCCACACTGACCCCCTGGATGGAAACAGGGGTCACCGGTACCTTAGCTTGTAAATGCAGTAGATGTAGTAAAGCATCTTGAGGAATTTCTTCACAGCAAATATTATCCCCCAAACTTCCTTCTCGATTTGTCGAGAGTTCCTTTCAGCTGCGGTCAGTGATCTGGCTGCAGGCATGACAGCTTTTCTGGAGCCAGCAGGGAAGATATGGGATATTACAGTTCCCACCCCCGAGCTAAACGCATCGGTCGTGACGACGATTGATTCGGTAACCGGCTTGAATCACACATCAACCCAGGAACTGGGACAGACAGATGCCCTCTCCAGGCTTGTGAATCAACTGGTTACTGAAAATGGAGACGCAGTGGTAGCTGTGATTTCAATTGAATGCGAAGTCCACGGGGTCGTATCAGACGCTGCTGAAGATCTTCCGGTCACGATCGACAAGATCAGAGCAGAAACGGGGTATCTCCAGATACCTTGCTGACGGGCTGCCAGTCAAGGTTGTCGAAGATGGATCAGCTACCAAACAAGACAAGAATAGACTCCAAAGAACCGTCAGGGCTGCGGAAAGGATTACTGTATTGGTGTGAAGCTGCCCTCGATCCAGGACTTTTATGCATCTAGAATCAGGAAGCGAGCAAGCAGCATCATTGTAGACGCATCACACCCTGGACAGCACCTGTTCCAACTCCTTCCCTCTGGTAGGCGCTTTAGATCACTGTATGCCAGGACAAATAGTTACAAGAACAGTTTCCTTCCGTATGCCATCAGTCTTATGAACGCTTGAATTTTAGTCTATTATAAACCAAGTCCACCTGTACATACTCAGGTATACCTCATTGTATATAGTTCACGATCATTTGCACTATTGTTTTGTTTGCTTTTTGATTCTGTACAGCGAGAGCTCAGGGAAACCGGCATCAGATTCCCTGTATGTGTCCACATACTTGGCGATAATAAAGGATTCTGATTCTAATTCTGAAGATGTCGTAACCTTGTACCGACGCCATGCATCGCTCTCAACTGTAGAGGGTTGCCTAAAATTTGGAGAATTCACTCTGATGTCACGAACACGTCAACCAAAGGTACTGAAACACGTGGCTATCAGGACTTCAATCGAATGAAAGCCCTGGCAAGAATCGTTGTGTACTGGTCGGGCAAAGCTGAAGATATACACCCGCCTGCAAGCTGTGTACTCAGTGCTCTACGGCAGCAGAGAATCCAAGAAGAGCCAATTCACAACCATGGCCTCAGGCTACCAGACCTTGGAGCCGAGTACAAACTGACTTCTCTGGCCCATTCCATGTTTAGATTGACGCCTGTTCCAAATGGCCTAAAGTATTACCTATCAAGTCAGCAACAACAGAGGCTGCAATTCAACGCTGCTGCAGATCTTCAGTCACCTTGGGATGGCAGAAACGCTGGTTTCTGACAGCGGTACTCAATTCAGTTCACCGCAGTTTGCCGCATTCTTTCACAACAGCGGAATTGTTCACATCCGCTCAGCCCCATATCATCAAACGGGTTGTGGAAACGGGCGCTTCTGAAGTCAAGAGGGGATTGAGCATCGGCTGAGGCTCTCAACACATTTCTGCTGACATATCGAATTACACCGCACCCAGCTGAATGAAGTCACCAGCTGAAGTTCTTTTGGGAAGAAAACTGCGCAGTGTCCAACATCCGAGACAGCAGATGGTCAGATGCAGAAAGGCAGCCACACAGACCTTAATGGTCGGGAGATGTCATTCAAGCCTGGAGCTGCAGTGTGGGTCAGACGGTATTACAATGGGCAACATTGCTGGGTACCGGGTCAGATTGCCAAATGAAAGGGGAAAGTGCTTGACGAAGGGATTGTAGACGAACATTGCTGGCGTCGCCATATCAACCAGTTGCGGTCACGTGCTGCCGAAGGTACAACAGCTTTGTGGGGCAGATAATCAAACACAGAGCTGAATCTTCATCTCCTCCTGGAATGGATCGATTTCCCTGACCAAACCACCTACCCGCGCCAGCACAGCCACAAACAACATCGCCACAAGTAAGTGACAGCCTGCAGCGGCGAAGGTCGCCAACGTAGGCCGGTAGTTCCAATCCAAATCAGCCCTCAGTTCAAATCCTGCAGGCAATCAAGAGGGAAGTGTTGCGGTGACTTACACGATCGTTGTTCCAATTATTTCTCGAATGTTCTTGGATAACTAATTCAAGTAGTCGTGCTTTGGGATGTACTGTTAAGTTTTGAGATTTTTGTAGTTGCGTCGTTTATTTTTACTGAATAAAGGTTAATTTCATGTTCTTTCTTCGCTCTATCTCCTGGTTTGGGAATCACATCAGTCGTTCCAGACGAGCGAACACAACAGAAGATAACTTCACAGAGTGTACTCCTCCCACACCACTTTGATTTATGGTCACCGAGATTAAGCCAGTTTTCATACAGAGTTCAAATATTGTATCAATTAAAATATGGTTGTTCGCCCTTTCGCTATACTGAACTAACAAACTCTTTAACATTATAAATACACGAGATTCTGCAAATTCTGGAAATTTTGAGTAACACGCAGAAAATGCTGGAGGAACTGAGCAAGCCAGGCACCATCGGTGGAGGGGACTAAACAGTGGACGTTTTTGGCCGAGACCTTTCATCAGGACAATAAGATTACAGGACTCTGTAGTATCACTCCGTTTTAATGCACTAGAGGCCACAAAAATTACCAAACTATATCCAAAATATTAAGTGTAATTTGTGCTTTTAGTATCAAACTAGTAAGAATTTTGTGACGGGGTACCTGAATTACCCCTATGAACTGTGCTTTTGAAAAGAGAGAGAGTTAATTAACACCGACATCTTGTTTTTAAGAGAGAGAGAAAGAAAGAGAGAAAGACAAAGACTGCTTTGAGATGGTGTTATGAACTCCTAAGGTTCATATTTCCTGTGGAATGTCACTTTAAGGCACGAGGAAGAACTGAGACTAACTTTTGGATTTCTGCTGAATTTGGAGAGAGAGGGCACTGAGCCGCTCATAAGTCACTATGGTGACCGAGGGTGACGTTATTTGATGGACAATCAATGTTATGGTTTCTCTGGAGCGTGTTTATACTTCCCAAGGACATGGCCTGCTAGTGCATTCTTACACAGACAGAGAAGGGAGGAGTTATTTGAATGACAGTTGGTACTTAGTATGGTGAGATAAATAGGAGGTCAGATGATAGACCAAAAACACACGTTTTTGGACACTGAATGAGCTTTGTTGTGCCCAGAGAAAAAGTGTGGTTTTGGAGGATTGATCAGTAGCTCTTGCAGTGAGAAAAAGGAGTGACCGGTGGGGAGTTGTCAATGTGTCCACCCTTGCCTGGGTTGATTATTCCACCACAGAAGAACGCCCCCCTTTGTTGTGGTCACAGTCGGTGACTTTTAAAGGATTTCAGAGGACAATGGGAAGATCGACAATGTCAGCTCACCTGAAGACTAAAATATATCTCTCTCTCTCCATCACTACTCAACTCAATACCATGAACTGAACTGAACTTTACTCATCATCGTAAGACTGTATCTATTTACCCTTAAACTTGAAGAAGATTGATTTTCATATATTTCCACACTTACTTATATATAATCATTGCTAACCTGTTTTATATATCTGATTTTATATTACTGTATTGCATAGTTACTAATAAATAATATTAGATAATAACAATACTGGACTCCAAAGTGTTCTCTATTTCTGCTGGTTCTTTAACCCGTCACGGGGTACACGACAATTTAATTACACACATGTTATGACTTGGAAATCCATCAGTGTTCCTTGAAGTAAAATGTGTTTACAATTATCTGGGTTTACTATAGATGGATCCTAATTTGGCTCAGAGGTAAGAAGCAAAGCATGTGATTGAAGGTGTGATTAGTGCTGAGCCACAGGGGTCAATAGTGAGACCCTTGTTGTTCATTATTTATATCAATGCTTGAACTGTTAATCTGCAGATGATATACAATAAGGTGTTTATAGTGAAGAAGGTATCTGTAGATTACAGGAGTATCTTGATCAGTTATGGCTGTTGGCCAAGGAGTGGCAAATAGATTTCAATACGGATAGCTGTGAGTGGATTCATTCTGATTTTCATTTTCAAATCTTTTTATTATCAATCCAAAATTAACAAGGGTACATCAAAGTAAACATCACTTACAATGCCTCAAAGAGAAGAGAAAAAAAAAGACATTCATATTAAAAAATTGAAAACTTTTTTGTGATAAAAAGAAAAAAAAGAAAAAACCCTACTAAAGGGTTCATTTTGGAAAGTGAAACTAGCATAAGACAAACGATGAATGATAGGGCGCTAAAGAGGTAAAGGAATAGAGGGACCTGGGAGTACAAGGACATAATTTGTTGAAAGCTGTGCCACATGTAGGCAGGGTGATGAAAAAGGCATTTAGTATGGTCGCCTTCACCAGTCAGGGCAACGAGAACAGGAGTTAGTACATTATGCCACGGTTGTATAAGATCTTGTTGAAGTTGCACTTGAGAACACTGCTTTGTTCACCCTGTTATGGGATAAATGTGGTTAAATTGGAAACAGTACAGAAACGGTGTACAGGGCACCATGGCAGTGTAGCAGATAGCATGACACTATTACAGCTTGGGACGACTGAGTTTGGAGTTCAGTTCTGGAGTTTGTACATTCTCCATGTCAACCCATGGATTTCCTCCTGGCGCTCCAGTTTACTCCCACAGCGCAAAGATGTACCGGTTAGATATCGTAAATGGTTGAGTTGCTGGGCGGTGTTACTTGTTGGGCTGGAAGGACCTGTTCTGTGTTCTACCTCTAAGTAACAAAATAAGTAATAAACAAGAATATTGACAGGACTAGATGGCCTGAATTATAGGGAGAAATTGTCCAGGCCAGGTCATTATTCCTTGCAACATAAGAAGGACAAGTTGGTGAGATCAGTATTTCATAAAATTGTAACTAGTCACCCCCAAGTTTTAATTGTAAATCATGATGCATGAAGTCAAGCATTCTTTATGCTTACTTTGCCATCTTGTCTATCTGTGTAGCCACTTTCAGGGTACTCTTTAAAGTTAATACAACTCAAGCTAGTGAAGATCCTCTTGAATGTTGTCGCTAAAGCCTCCACATTCTTCCTAGAGTGTGGTGACCAGACAATATTCCAAATGTGGTCTAGATAAAGTTTTATACAGCCGCAATGTGGTTTGCCTACTTTTATATTCAACGTGCAACTTATGAAGACCAGTATGCTGTATAGATTTTTTACCAGGAGCTATAGGCTTGTACCCCAAGACCCTGCTGGGCATAAATCTTCTGAGATTCCTGCAATTACTATAATGTTTATTTGCATGTCCCTCTAAACCTTTCCTACTCGTCCATCTGACTAAATGTACTGAATCTCTGAATTGTTGTTATTGTACCTGGCTCAAACACTTCCTTTGGTAGCTCATTCCATATATAGAAACTATCTGGGTGAAAAAGTTGTTCCTCAGGTTGTGACTAAATCTTTCACCACTCGCCATAAACATATGCCTTTAGTTCTGATTCCCCATCACTGGGAAAACACAGTGCACATTCACACTATTTATGCCCATCCAACTAGAAATCACCCATGAGTTTTTATGCTCCAAGAATTAAAGCTCTATCCTACCCAAACTCCCCCTATAACCAAGTCCCTAGAATCCTGGCAACATCCCGATTAACCTTCTTGTATTTTTTTTTCACATTTTGACATATTTCCTTCAGCAGGGTGACCAAAACTGAACACAATACTCCAAGTGTGACCTCACCAATGTCTTGTAATACTGCACATGACATCCCAACTTCTTTTCTCAGAGCCTTGACTAACAAAGGCCAGAACACCAGAAGCCTTCTTCACCATGGTCTACCTGTGTTGCCATTTTGAGGGTACTATGTACATATGTAGAACAACACAGTACATGACCTTCAGCCGACGATGCTGTGCTGACAAACGTAAACCTGCCCCATGATTAAACTAACATATCCCCCTTACCCTACACTGCCTATAACCCACCATTTTTCTTTCATGCATGTGCCTATTGAAATGTCTCTAAATCGAGTCAGCCTCCAGCACCAACCCCACCAGTGTGTCTCAGGCACTCATTACTCACTGGGTGAAAAAGCATACCTCTGATATCTCCCCAA
Organism: Mobula birostris; assembly: GCF_030028105.1. Classification (NCBI taxonomy): domain Eukaryota; kingdom Metazoa; phylum Chordata; class Chondrichthyes; order Myliobatiformes; family Myliobatidae; genus Mobula; species Mobula birostris. The sequence goes on from NC_092371.1 coordinate 17,350,605, forward strand.
TACATTCCCCCAATCACCTTGAAAGTATTCCAATATTGTTCTCTACTATTAACTCTAAACGTCCTTATTGTATCAGTCTCCTGCAACATCCTCCACTATTAACCATTGCTGCCATGGGAGAAAGATGCTGGTTGTCCACTTTAAATATGCCTCTTATCAATCAAGTCCCCTTCATTCACTTTTTCTCCAAAGAGGAAAGCCCTAACTCGCTCAACGTTCCCTCATAAAGTGCTCTCTAATTCTCTAATTACCAAGCATCCTGGTAAATCTTCTCTGCACCCTCTGTAAAGCTAGCACTTCTTTTCTATAATGAGGCAAACAGAACTGAATATAATACACCAAGTGTGGAGAGGTAGTAATGGGGGACAACGAAATAGTGAATGAACTGAATAAATATTTTGCATCAGTCTTCACTGTGGAAGACACCAGCAGTATGGTGGAAGTTCCAGTTGCCAGAGAGCATGTAGTGTGTGAAGTTACCATAACTAGAGAGAAGATTCTTGGGAAACTGAAACCTCTGAAGGTAAATAAGTCACCTGGACCAGATGATGTACACCCTAGAGTTCTGAAAGAGGTGGCTGAAGAGATTTCGGGAGCATCAGTAATGATTTTTCGAGAATAACTAGGTTATGGAATGGTTCCAGAAGGCTGAAAAATTGCATATGTCACTCCATTCTTCAAGAAGGGAAAGAGACAGAAGAAAGGAAGGTATAGTCCAGTTAGTCTGACCTCAGTGGTTGGGAAGATGTTGGAGTCAATTACTAAGGATGAGGTCTCAGGGTACTAGGAGGCACATGATAAAATAGGCTGTAGTCAGTACGGTTTCCTAAAGGGAAAATTGTGCCTGACTAATCTGTTGGAATTTTTGAAGAAGTAATGTTCAGTTGATGTTCTGTACCTGGATTTTCAGAAAGCCTTTGACAAGGTGCCACATGTGAGGCTGCTTAACAAGCTATGAACCCATGGTATTACTGGAAAGACACTAGTGTGGATAAAGCAGTGGCTGATTGGCAGGAGGCAAAGAGTGGCAATAAAGGGAACCTTTTGTGACTAGTGTTGTTCCACAGGGGTCTGTGTTGGGATTGATTCTTTTAACATTATATGTCAATGATTTGAATGATGGAATTGATGGCTTTGTTGCAAAGTTTGCAGATGATATGAAGATAGGTAGAGGACAGATAGTTTTTAGGAAGTAGAGAGGCTACAGAAGAACTTATAGGGGAATGGGCAAAGAAATAACAGATGGAATACAGTGTCAGGAAGTGTATGCTCATACACTTTGGAAGAAGAAATGAAAGAGTTGACTATTTTCTAAATGCAGAGAAAATAAAAAAAAAAGGTGCAAATGGACTGGAGAGTCCTTGTGTAGGGTTCCCTAATGATTAATTTGCAGGTTGAGTCTTTGATGAGGAAGGCAAATGCAACAATAGCATTCCTTTCAAGAGGAAGAGAATATAAAAGCAAGGATGTAATGTTGAAGCTTTATAAAGCACTGGTGAGGCCTCACTTGGAGTATTGTGAGCAGGTTTTGGCCCCTTATCTTAGATAGGATGTGCTGAAACTGGAGAGGGTTCAAAATGATTCCAGGATTGAACGGCTTGTCATATGAAGAGCGTCTAATGACTCTGGGCCTTCAGAAGAGTGAGGGGTGGCCTTATTGAAACCTATCAAATGGTGATTTGCCTTGATAGAGAGGATGTGGAGAGAATGTTTACTATGGTGGGAGAGTCTAAGACCAGAGGGCGCAGCCCCAGAATTGAGGGTCGTCCTTTTAGAATGGAGATGAGGAGGAATTTCTTTAGCCAAAGGGTGGTGAATCAGTGCTTCCACAGGCAGCTGTGGAGGCCAAGTCTTTATATTCATTTAAGGAAGAATTTGATAGATTCTTGATTGGTTAGGGCATGAAGGGACACAGGAAGAAAGCAGGAGATTGGGGTTGAGTAAAAAATTGGATCAGCCATGATGAAATGGCGGAGGAGACTTGATGGGCCAAAAGGCCCAATTTTGCTCCTACCGTATATCTTATGGTCTTAACAATTTGCAGATTTTCTCATGTTTGTGTCCTTAACAATAGACTCCAACATCTTCCCAACTACTGAGGTTGAACTAACTGGCCTATAATTTCCTTTCTTCTGCCTCTGTCCCTTCCTGAAGAGTGGAGTGACATTTGCAGTTTTCCAGTCTTCTGGAACAATTCCAGAATCTAGTGATTCTTGAAAGACCATTACTAATGCCTGCACGTTGTCTTCAGCCGCCTCTTTCAGAACCCTGTCCCTGGTAATGGCAACTTTACACACTTTTGACCCTCAACACCCTCCAACTTCCACCATACTGCGAGTGTCTTCCACAGTAAAGGCTGATGCAAAATAGAATTCTTTTCATCTGCCATTTCCTTGTCCCCCATTAATTCCTCTCCAGCATCACATAGGTACGATATCTACTATCATTTCTCTTCCCAGCTAGTGTAGTATGTTCCTTATCTGAGGTGTCGAAGCTTTGGGAAACCTCAAGTCTCCATGGTAACTACACCTGCGGGAAGTGCACGGAGTTGCAGCTCCTTAGCGACCGGAACTGGAGCTGCATTTCAATGACCTTTGGCTCATATGGGAAAATGATAGGAGCTGCAGGGACGTAGTCACCTCTAAGTTGCAGGAGACAGATGCCTGTGTGACTGTCAGAGGAGAGAAAGATAATAAGCAGCCAGTGCAAAGTATCCCTGTGGCCATTCCCCTCAATAATAAGTATACTGCTTTGGACACTGTTGGGGAGGGGGAAGACCTACGGGGGAAACCGCAGACACCAGGTCTCTACCACTGAGTCTGACTGGGAGCGCAGTAGTGATAGGGGATTCCAAAATTAGAGGAGAAAAAAGCAGATTCTGTGGATGTGAGAGAGATACCCAGAAGGCATGTTGCCTCCAAGATGCCAAGGCTAGGGATATTTCAGATCAGGTCCACAGAACTCTAAAGGGAGAGGGTGAATAGCCAAAAGGTAGGACCTCCAGTATAGCAATCTCTGGATTGCTGCCTGTGGCATGTGCCAGTGAGGGTAAGAATAGGATGATTTGGCAGATGAATGTGTGTCAAAAGAATTGGTACAGGGAGCAGGGTTTCAGATTTCTGGGTCACTGGGATCTCTTCTGGGGAAGGTATGATGTGTAGAAAAAGGCCGGGTTACACCTGAACACAAGGGGGTCAATAACCTTGCTGGCAGTTTTGCTAGAGTTGTCAGGGGGATGGGAACTGGAGTGATCGGGCCAAGGATGGGGCAGTTGTTATACAACTCGATACAGTGTTTAGTGAGACTGTGATGAAGGACAGGCATTTGATAGGGCAAAATTGCAATTAGTGGGACGAGTTAAGGTGTAACAGTGGGTCAAAATCAAAAAGGGGTAATGAATACAGGACTATAGGTGTTATACTTAATTGCACACAGTATATGGAATAAGGTAGATGATCTTGTAGTGCAGATGGAGGAAGGTAGGTATGATATTGTGGCATTACTCTGTCACAGCTGAAATAAGGCCATGGCTTAACATCCAAGGATACACATTATATTGAAAATACAGGTAGGTAAGGAGAAGGGGTGGGGTGTCTGCTGGTAAAAAATGAAAAAAAATCTTTATAAAGTGGTGTCATGCGTAGTATCAGAAGATGTAGAATCTGTGTAGATTGACTTAAGAAACTTCAAAGTACAAACATTGTAAAAAGACTCTGATAGAAGTTATACACAGTACCCTGAACAGTAACCAGAATGTGGTCTACAAATCACAATGGGAGATAGAAAAGGCATGTGAAAAAGACGATGTTGAGATAATAATGGAGTATTTCAATAAGCAGGTACATTGGAAAATCAGGTTGGTGCTGGATCACAAGATAGGGAATTTGTAGAATGCCTATGAGATGCCATTCTAGAGCATCCTGTTGTTGAGCTCACCAGTAAGACAACAATTCTGTATTGGGTGTTACTTAATGATTAGAGAGTTTAAGGTAAAGGAACCATTAACAAGCAGTGATCATAATATGATAGACTTCATTCTGCAGTTTGAGGAGGTGAATCTAAAATCGACTGTGTCAGAATTACAGTGGTCTAAGGGAAATTACAGAGGCATGAGAGAAGAGATGGATGAAGTTGATTGGAAGGGTCACTAGCAGGAATGACTGCTGAACAGCAATATCCGGAGTTTCTGGGAACAATTTGGAAGGTGGAAAATAGATACATCCCAAGGATGAAGAAGTTTTCTAAAGGGAGGATGAGACAACCGTGGCTGACAAGAGAAGGCAAAGACAGCACAAAAGCAAAAGAGGGGGAATATAATATTGCAAAAATTAGTGGGAAGGTAAAGGGTTGGAAAAATCAACAGAAGGCAACTAAATAAGCCACGAAGAGAGAAAAGATGAAAGATGAAGAGTGGCTCACCAATAAAGGTTCCCTTACCTTAAAGCCCCAAATCAAATCTGGGTCACAACACAGCACGCAATACAGAATTGCAGTTCCCCTAGAGGGTACAACCACAAGCCACTCCGGAAAGCCATCTTATAGGCATTCTACAAATTCTCTCTCTCAGGATCCACTACCAAACAAAAGCAGATACAACATATTTTTCAGGTATATAAAGAGTAAAAGAGAGAGGAGAGTTGGACATCAGAAGTGGGGGGGAAAGAAATGACAGGGAACTTAATAAGTATTTTGCATTAACCGTCACTGTGGAAGACACTGGCAGAATGCCAGAAATTTGAGAGTGTCAGGGGGCAGAACTGAGCGTCATTACTATTAATAAGGAGAAGGTGCTTGGTACGCTGAGAAGTGTGAAGGTAGGTAAATCACCTGGACCAGATTGACTCCACCCCAGGGTTCTGAAAGAGGTAGCTGAAGAGATTCTGGAGGCATTAATAATGATCTATCAAAAATCCATAGATTCTGGAATGGTTCTAGAAGCCTGGAATATTGCATATGTGATTCCACTCTTTAAGCAGGGAACAAGGCAAAAGAGAAGAAATTTTAGGCCAGTTAGCCTGGCTTTTGTGGTTGGAAAGATGTTGCAGTCCATTATTAAGGATGAGGTTTCAGGCTACTTAATAAAATCAGCTGAAGTCAACATGGTTTTCTAAAGGGGAAATCTTGTCTGATAAATCTGCCGAAATTCTTTGAGGTAGTAACAGGCAGGATAAACAAAAGAGAGTCGGTGGATATTGTTTATTTGGATTTTCAGAAGGTCTTTGACAAGGTGCTGCAAATGAGGCTGCTTCATAAGAAAAGAACCCATGGTATTACAAGAAAGTTACAACCATGGATAGAAGATTAGCAGATTTGCAAGACAATAAAGGTTAAATAAAGGGAGCCTTTTCTGGTTGGCTGCCAGTGAATAATGGTGTGTCACAGGAGTCGATGTTGGGACTACTCCTTTTCATATTATGGTAGTGGATGTAAGTGGATGATCATGCATTTTGGTAGAAGGAATAAAGGTGTGGATTATTTTCTAAATGGGAGAAAATTCAAAAATCAGAGGAACATGGAGTCCTGGGAATCTTCATGCAGGATTCCCTATTGATTAACTTGCAGGTTCAGTCCATAGTACAGAAGCCAAATGCAATGTCAGTTTTCATTTTGAGAGGACTAGATTTCAAACGCAAGGATGTAATGCTGAGATTTTATGAAGCTTTGGACAGATGACACTTGGAATATTGTGAGCAGTTTTGGGTCCCTTATCTGAGAAAAGATAGAGTCATAGAGCATAAACAACACAGAAACAGGCCCTTCAGCCCATCTATCCATGCTAAGCCATTTAAACTGCTTACTCCTATCGGTGTGCATTGGGACCATATCCCTCCATACCTTACCATCCATGTACCTATCCAATCTTTTCATAGATGTTGAAATCGAACTTGCTTCCACCAATTGTGCTGGCAGATTGTTTCACACTGTCATGACCCTCTGTGTGAAGAAGTTTCTCCTCATGTTCCCCTTAAACTTTTAACGTTTCACCCTTAACCCGTGACCTCAATGGAAAAAAAAAACCTGCTTGTGCCCCTCATAACTTTGTATACATCTATCAAATCTTAGATTAGATTAGATTAGATTAGATTATGAGGACACTCAGTCCTCATTTATTGTTATTTAGAAATGCATGCATTAAAAAATGATACAATGTTCCTCCAGAGAGATATCACAGAAACACAGGACAAACCAAGACTAAACTGCCAAAACCACGTAATTATAACATATAGTTACAACAGTGCAAAGCAATACAGTAATTTGATAAAGAGCAGACCATGGGCACGGTAAAAAAAAGTCTCAAATCCCGACAGCCCTATCATGTCATGCAGACGGTAGAAGGGAGAAACTCTCCCTGCCATGAATCTCCAAGTGCCGCAAACTTGCCGATGCATTGGAAGCACAGGACTGCAGCCGACTCTGAGTCCGTCCGAAAACTTCGAGCCTCCGACCAGCCCTCCGACACCGAGCACTGAGCATCATCTCTGCCGAGCGCTTCGACCCTGCACCGGCCGCCGAGCAACAGGCAAAGCCAAGGACTGGGGGCCTTCCCCTCCGGAGATTCTGGATCACACAGTAGCAGCAGCAGCAAAGCAGACATTTCAGAAGTTTCACCAGATGTTCCTCCATTGTCTCACGTCTGTCTCCATCAAATTAGGATTGTGCACGGCACCCTACTTGACAAATAACAGATATCAGCATCACCAGAGTGGCCACTGCAATTTTCTACGTTCCAAGGATTAATGTCTTAATCTAATCAATCTTTCTTTATTATTCAGGTCCTCTAGACCCAGCAGCTTCTTTATAAATTTTCTCTGCACTCTTCAACCATATTTACATCATTCCTGTAGGTAGGTGACCAAAACTTCACATAACACTCCAAATTAGAGCTCACCAGCGTCTTATACAATTTCAACTTAACATCCCAACTCCTGTACTCAATACTTTGATTTTTGAAAAGCTTTTTTTATGATCCTATCTACCTGTGATGCCACTTTCAATGAATCATAGACCTGTATTCCCAGATCCCTTTGTTCAACTGCATTCCTCAGTGCCCTACCATTCACTGTGTAAGACCTTCCCTGGCTGGGCCTCCCAAAGGGAAACATCTTGCACTTGTCTGCAATAAGTTCTATCTGCAATTTTTCAGCCAATTCCTGCAGCTGTCCACTACACCCCCAAATGTGGCGTTGTGCTGACATTGAAGAGGGTCAAGGGGAGGTGCATGAGAATGATCCCAGTAATGAAAGAGTTAACATATAACGATCATTTGATGGTTCTGGGCCTGTACTCGCAGGATCTCATCGAAACCTATCAACCTATTGAATATTGAAAAGCGTAGATGGGGTTCATGTGGAGAGAATGTCTCAGATAGTGGGGGTTTGAGTCAAGGACCAGAAAACACAGCCTCAGAATTGAGGGATATCTAAACAGAGATGAGGAAACATATCTTTAGCCAGATGGTGGTGAATCTGTGGAACTCATTGCCTCAGACAGATGTGCAAGTCGACTCATTGGGTATGTTTAAAGCGGAGGTTGATAGGTTCTTGATTAATCAAGGCTTCAATGGTTATGGGGAGAAGGCAGGAGCATGTGGCTGACAGCGATAATAAATTAGCCATGATGGAATGGTGGAGCAGATTTGATTGGCCAAATGGCCTAATTCTGCTCCTACACTTGAGATACCACATGATGCTGTCTTTAAACAAGAAACAGTCTATCTTGACACATTTCAAATCAGATTCAGGGTCATCAACCAGGCTTGTTTGAAGAAAACCCTGCCTAATTAACATCAGCATTCAACTTGTGGCACCAGAAGTGCCAACACACTCAACCACTGTTAGGTAAGGATAAGGAATGCCTACTGTTCCATGCTCAGACCGCATTTTGGTAAATTGGATCACTTGACTGTTCTTCTATCTGCATCAGGCAGAGGCTGAAGAACAAAGTTCCAGAGATCAGGACAACAAAGAGGTGGCTCAGGAGGCAGAGGAGTGGCTACGGGATTGCTTCGAGTCTGTAGACTGGGTGATGGTCAAGGACTCATCTGTGGATCTGAATGTGTACACTATGGTTGTAAGAGACTTTATTAAAACAGTTGTTGATGAGTATGTCCACACAGAATCGTTCAGAGTCTTCTGCAATCCAAAGCCCTGAATGAACCATGAGTTCTGCAATATGTTGAGAGGCAGATCAGAGAAAGCCATCTCATGAGCGAAGTGGCAATTCCGGACTAAGATACTCAACAGTCATAGCAGGGTTTGAATACTATCACGTCTTATAAAGTTAAATCAGGCGACATAGGCAACAACAGGGGTTCAGTTCCAGATGAGCTCAATGCTTTCTGTGCTTACTTTGACAGTCAAAACATGAAGGAACCATCACAAACTCCCACATCCCCTGATCATCCCATGATTTCAGTCTCTGAGGCCAATGGGCAAGAGGCCTTCAGGAGGGTGAACCCATGAAAACTATCTACCCCAGGTAGTACCTAGCCATTTATTTATTTATTTATTTGTTTGTTTGTTATTTCTTTTTGATTTTGCACATTTTTCATCTTTTGCACACCTGTTGTCCACCCTTTGGTCAGGTCCTTCATTTATTCTATTGTAGTTATTGGATTTATTGAGTATGCTCGCAAGAAAATGAACCTCAATGTTGCATATGGAGACATATGTGTATGTACTTCGATAATAAATTTACATTGAACTTTAAATTTTGGACAACTCTCCAACCTGGTGGTGTTCCTGGTGTGTGGACAATACCACGATCTTGAAGAGTTATTCCACAATAACCGAGTACAGTGAGGAAATAGGGAAGTGCAGCGAGGAGTCAGCGCAGAGAAATCAGCTTAGAGAGGAAGACATCCACATGTGAGGAGAGAGCAAATATTTTAATGTTTATTTGAAATTTTGAAGGATTGTTTTGGTCTATGGAAGGTGGGAGGGGAAGATGGAAAGAGCAGCTGTTCCACCCTCGTTGCACCTTCTAGTCCCATAAGAAGAGTAATGGGAAAGAAAGTGGTTTGAGGGAGATAGATTTTTAATCGAGTACTAATGAAGGGTCTAAGCCTGAAACGCCAACTGTCAATTTCCTTCCATAGATATTGCGTGACCTGCTGTGTTCCTCTAGAATTTTTTGTTTGTTGCTCAAGAGTTCCAGCCGCGGCCAGATCTGGGAACAGCTTCTCTCCAACTGTGGTAAGACTGCTGAACGGATCCTGACCCGGATCTGGGCCGTACCCTCCAAATATCCGGACCTGCCTCTCGGTTTTTTTGTACTACCTTACTTACCCTTTTCTATTTTTCTATTTATGATTTATAATTTAAATTTTTAATATTTATTATCGATTTGTACTCCAGGGAACACGAAGAGCAGAATCAAATACTGCTGTGATGATTGTACGCTCTATTATCAATTGTTTGGCGACAATAAAGTATAAAGTATGAAGTATTGCGGGGGAATACCACCAAGTGGGAATGTTCTCTACAGGGGATCTGCCATTGCAGCAGGACAGCACCAGCTGTGAGTGTGGACCTGACGTTGCGATGGAGCAGCACTAGCTGGGAGTGTTGTGCACGGAGCGGAACATCATCAGTTGGGAGTGTTGTTCACAGTGGACCTGTTATTATAGCACAGCACCAGCAGGTGGGGCTGTTGTCCACAGAATCAGAATCAGAATCCTGTTTAATATCGCCGGTGTATGTAGTGAAATTTACTGTCTTTGTGCCAGCTGTACATTGCAACACATAATAAAAGAAAAAAAGTGAATTACAGTGTGTATATATATTCTGCCACCAATAGTTGTATCATCAGCAAATTTATGAATGGCATTTGAACTGTGCCTAGCATCACAGTCATGGGTGTAGAGAGAGTAGAACAGTGGGCCAAGGACACATCCCTGAGTTGCACTAGTGTTAATTGTCAGTGAGGTGGAGATGTTGTCTCCGATCTGCACAGATCGTGGTCTTCCAGTTAGGAAGTCGAGGATGCAGTTGCAGGGGGAGGTACAGAGGCCCAGGTTCGGGAACTTTTCAATCAGAACTGTCGGACTGATTATATTAAGTGCTGAGCTGTAGTCAATGAACAGTATCCTGATATAGGTACTTGTATTGTTCAGGTGACTCAAAGTTGCACGAAGAGCCAATGAAATCACGTGCGCCATAGACCTGTTGTGGCGATAGGCAAATTGCAGTGGGTCCAGGTTCTCGCTGAGACAGGAGTTAATTCTGGCCATAACAAACCTTCCAAAGCACTTCAGCACCATAGATGTGAGTGGCACTGGACGATCGTCGCTAAGGTAGCTCACCCTGCACTTCTTGGGCACTGGTATAATTGCTGCTCTTTTGAAGCAGGTGTGAACTTCTGACTGTCGGAGTGAGAGACTGAAAATGTTTTTGAATACCTACACCAGTTGGTTGGCACAGGTTTTCAGAGTCATCCCAGGTACTCCATCGCCTTGCGAGGGTTCACCCTCTTGAAAGACTGCCTGACGTTGGCTTCTGAGACAGAGAAGGCAGAGTCACCGGGTGCTGTAGGGATCTATATAGATGTAGTTTGATTCTCCCTTTCAAAGCGTGCGTAAAAGCGTTGGGCTGTTCTGGGAGTGAAACATCACTACCATTGATAATGTTAGGTTTTGCATTGTAGGAAGTAATGGCCTGCAAACCCTGATAGAGTTGATGTGCATCCAACTTTGCCTCCAACCTCATTCCGGATTGCTCCTTTGCTCTTGTACCTGGGTCGCCGGACTTGAATGCCACAGATCTATCCCCCCGCAGACTACAAACCACCTGATTCATCCGCAGCTTTTGGTTTGGGTATGTACAGTCAGTTCGTGTAGGCACACACTCATCCACACAGGTTTTAATGAAGTTAGTGGCAGTTGTGGGTTCCCTTTCAGACTCAAGGACGAATCCCTGAATACAGTCCGAAAACTTCTGTCTGGCAGACCACCACCAGGTGAGAATGTCGTCAATGTGTGTCCCCAGTGGGAGGGGTGGGGTGGGTTGGGAACCTGTACATTATCTGCTGGAAGAATCCATCATCCCTTGACATCCAGTGGTGTCACCATTACTGATTCCTCTGCTATCACCATCCTGGGGATTACTATTGACAGAAAACTGAACTGGATTAGCCATATAAACACAATAGCTACCAGAGGCTAGGAACCCTGCAGCGTGTAACTCACCTCCTGACTCCCCAAAGCCTGTCCACCATCTACAAGGCTCAGGTCAGGAGTGTAATGGAATACTCACCACTCACCTGGATGAGTACAGCTCCATCAGCACTCAAGAAGCTTAACACCATCCAGCACAAGACAACCCACTTGATGGGTATCCCTTCCACAAGCATTCAATCCCTCCACCATCAACAAACACTTGCAGCAGTGTGTACTATCTACAAGGTGCACTGCAACAACACACCAAAGTTCTTAGTTCCAGATCCATGACCACTACCATCTAGAAGGACAAGAATATCAGATACCCGGGAACACCACCATTTGGAAATCCACCTCCAAGTCACTCACCATTCTGATTTGGAAACATAACGCTGTTTTTTCATTGTCACTGGGTCAAAATCATGGAATTCCGCCCCCCCGCCCCCACAACAGCACTGTGGGTGTACCTACACCTCAGGGACTGCGGCGGTTCAAGGCAGCAGCTCATCGCCATCTTCTCAAGGGCAACTAGGGATGGGCAATAAATGCCGGCTTAGCTGGTGATGCCACATCCCATAAATGAATAAAGAAAGCTCTGTATGGGACAAAGAAAGAACCTTTGCTGTTTTGCTCAGAGGTTTGGGCACATTTACGTTACCTATGTACATTCAGGAAAATATCCACTGAACACATTCCAGAGTAGTTTATCACCTGATGCTTGAATGGGTTTGACAAGATAACTTTGCTCACCATTCTATCTCCCTTGAAATGAGGAGAAATTTCATTCTCAATCTCCCTTCACTGGGACTGAGTGCATCATTATAGAAAGAGGTGATGAGTCCTGATGAAAGGTCTTGGCCCGAAACATCGACTGTTTTTTCTAGAGGTGCTGCCTAGCCTGCTGAGTTCCTCCAGCATTTTGTGTGTGTTGCTTTGATGTAAAGAGGATCATTTCGAGTTTCAGTAGATACCACAGCTGAATCAGTCTGGGGTCTTCAGACTGTGTGTCAGGAAGGGCAACGACAGTTGCCTTGACAATCCACACCAGAGGCAGGGTTGAAAAGGGAGCCTTTTCTGGTTGGCTGCTGATAACTGCCAGTGTTCCACAGGGGTCGGAACTGCTTATTTTCACGGTGGATGTCAAACAGTTGGTTGATGGAATTTTTGGCTTTGTGGATAATATTTGGTATTGTCCTAAGGCAGCTAAAAGGAAAAGTACCCAAGTCACGGAGTACAGTAGCAAGCTGGATAGCAACACCACGTGATCTTACGTCTACGGCAGTAGGGCAGAGGGCAGCTCCATGATTTTATGCTGATCCAGGCATTAAGCAATACAGCACACAATTCTATATCTTGCGAAGGTATATTCCTGACCCCAGTTGGCCAGAATCCCCCACAGTCCCCTCCTTTTTGATCATTCTGGTCAAGTCTCCTCCTTGGGAAAAGGGAGTTCATATGAAGGGGGAAAGGACGCGTGGCCAAATAGGCATCCTCATCATACTCTGGATCATTGGTCTTTCTCCTGTCAGGCAGCTCGGGTCCCCTGCTGAAAGGGGGAAAGATGCGGTTCCCAGGGGTGTGCCTGAAGCAAATGGTCAGGAGGGGCACTATACGTTTTAATAAACTAACCACTAGGATCATTAAGAACGACATTGGGCTAGAATGTTCACCCCCAGGAATCCATTAAAGGACCATCACCCTCCTTTCGTGTTGTAGTCATGCAACCCCTCGCCCACATTCCGAATTTGTTCTACGCTTTTCCGTATATAGTTAGTTAGATGGGTGATGTTCTCAGATTCATCTGGGATATAGGTGCAGCATTCTTGTGCAAACTCCTTTTTTGGCTAGTATAAAATCTAAGGACATCCTATTCTGCAAACTAGTATAGCTGTGATGGCTTCTATATGTTGCTGGGTTCCTTCCAAAGCTGGCATATTCATAAGTCATACGCATAAAAGTATTAGGTGACGGGTGTGCTATGTTCTCCTGTTTCTTCCCCCATCCCACCCAGCGTTCCCTTCAGTCCCGTCAATATTAGCACGAGGGTCCTCACTCTTATTAGAAGTGGACGGATATTTCGGCTTGCACCGGGTACCATGGATCCACTCGGTCTTCCCTTCGAATTTGACCGCATTTTGAGTGACGAGGAGTACCTGGTACCATCCTTTCCACCTGGGGGAGAGAGCTCCTTTTCTGACATTTTCACACAGCATAAACCTGGCATAAATGGATGAGCACCACCCTCTCCCGGCACAGGTAGCTCCGCCTCTACCCGTTTGTCGTTTATTCGAATGACCTCCCCTAAGGCCTTCACTGCTCAGTAGTCTTGTCGTCTGTCCAGATTAGAGGTACGTTACCTCCTCCCAATGGGGGTCGGGATCTGGTAGGCATGGGGGTTCCCATTAGGACCTCAAACGGGGTCAATTTAGTTTTTCGTTTGGCCCAGCCAGAGTACCTTATAGTACCCCGTTCATTCCTTCCACCAGCCCAGAGGACTGAGGGTGATACGGGAGTGGTATTCCTAGCCAAAACCCAGAGGCTGACTCACATCCTTAATCAACTTCCCAGTAAAGTGGGTTCCCCTGTCACTACTGATTTGGTAAGGGACCCCGAAGCGGGGACTGACATCCTTCATAAGGTCTTGACTACAATTCTGGTATTACAGTGGCATGCAAAAGTTTGGGCACCCTGGCCAAAATTTCTGTTACTGTGAATAGCTAAGCGAGTAAAAGATGACCTGATTTCCAAAAGGCATAAAGTTAAAGATGGCATATTTCTTTAATATTTTAAGCAAGAAAACTTTTTTATTTCCCTCTTTTACAGTTTCAAAATAACAAGAAAGGAAAAGGCCCTGAAGCAAAAGTTTGGGCACCCTGCATGGTCAGTACTTAGTAACGCCCCCGTTGGCAAGTATCACAGCTTGTAAACACTTTCTGTAGCCAGCTAAGAGTCTTTCAATTCTTGTTTGGGGGATTTTCGCCCATTCTTCCTTCCAAAAGGCTTGTAGTTCTGTGAGATTCTTGGACCGTCTTGCCTGCACTGCTCTTTTGAGGTCTATCCACAGATTCTCGATGATGTTTAGGTCAGGGGATCAGGGCTGGATTAAGCTAGTGCGGGGCCTACAGCATTTCTTATAAAGGGGCCCTAAATTTAAAAAATGCACATAAGTATTAAAACATAAATTATTTACTTGCATAGTAAGGTAACGCAATCTTTTCATTTGCTATACAGCCAGATAATATGACAAATGTCTGATACTTTATTAATAGTATTACTTACATGTAGGTATCAATTTCAAATGTCAAAAGTAACAAAACTACAACTTAAAAGTTAGATTTTCTAGATTTAGCATGAGCAAATTTGTTGATGATACCGGAAATGTCTATTTCATGCAGAAGTTCATGTTCAATGCTCATTAGAGTGAGATTGTTTAATCTGTTTTGACCGATGGTGCTCCTTAGTTCATTTTTAATCCTTTTTAGTTTTGAAAATGAGCGTTCTCCACTGCAGTTGGTGACCATGAGTGACAAATAGATGCATTAGGCATTTTCTACATTTGGAAAACATGACTCCAAAGAATTGTCAGTTATCAAACGGTACAACTGTAACTCTACAAGGTCTTGTTTGGCGCCAATATGAGAAGCAAGATCAGTTTTCAACAGTTCAGTAAACTGCACAAATTCTTCATCTAGACCTTCTTGCAGATCTTTCGGATGTGATTTAATAAGATTAATGACCTCTTTACGATCTCTTCAGGTGTAAACGACTGTAACTGATGAAGGAATTCAAAAACACCATTCACCTTTAGATAAGCTTTCTGCCTTTTTGACAGGGCAGAAAGCAAGCTGTCAATAATGGCAAGAAATGTTCGGCTTTTAAACCTCTGAGATTCAACAAATGGATCAAGAGTGCTGGAACCACTGAAATCATCATACGTGCAATTTTGCTTGTATTTTCTTTGAGTTTGCTGTTGATAATCTTCACATTTAGTCAGATCTTTGGCTTTTTGGTCAATGTCTGAAAAACTAGAGTGCATAGCTTGAATATATCCATGCAAGGATTCATAGAACAAGCTGTGTTCAAGTCTTGGCCAGAAGATTGCAAAGAAGCTCTGGTCATTTGAAAACACTATAATACTTGATCCCACAATATGACCATTATTCCTGTTTCCAACTTCATCATGGTTGAAAGTAGTCCACGAGCCTGTTGTCAACACTCTGCCTTCTGATCGTTGTTATTTGAAATGTCATCCAAGACTTGTTTTATTGCAGAAAAGCTGTGTAAAAATACTTTTGTTGCATCTGCACGAGTTGACCACCTGGTATCTGACTTTCTTTTCACAATGGGCAAACGAGCACCAAATTTTCCAACCAAATTTAGTAAATGTGCAAAACATGGAATGTAATCTGCAAACTCATTCAGCTCTTTAATTCATAAGCCACTATACTTGCCATTCATGTTGCAGGCACTGTCATAACTTTGACCATGGCAGTCTTTTATATCAATGTCATTTTCCTTTAAAAAGTCAAGTAACCTTTGAGCAAGCTGTTCAGCACTATGACCTTCCATATCCAAAAACTTCACAAATCTTTCAACTGGTCTAGACAGCAAAACATAGCACACAGTCAAAGTCAGCTGGTCCACATTAGATAAATCTGGAGTAGAATCCAATGAAACAGAATAATACTTGTATTTCTTTACTTCACCAATAATGTGATTCAGTATAATACTTTGATTTATAAAGGCCAATGTACTAAAAGCTCTCTTTACGACCCTATCTACCTGTGACGCCACTTTTAGGGAATTTTGTATCTGTATTCCCAGATCCCTCTGTTCTACTGCACTCCTCAGTGCCTTACCAAATATCCTGCATGTTCTACCTTGGAATGTCCTTCCAAAGTGCAATACCTCACCCTTGTCTGTATTAAGCTCCATCTGTCATTTTTCAGCCCATTTTTTCAGCTGGTCCAAGTCCCTCTGCAAGCTTTGAAAACCTTCCTCACTGTCTGCTACACCTCCAATCTTTGTATCATCAGCAAATTTGCTGATCCAATTTACCACATTATCATCCAGATCATTGATATAGATGACAAATAACAATGGACCCAGCACTGATCCCTGTGGCACACCACTAGTCACAGGCCTCCACTCAGAGAAGCAATTCTCTACTACCACTCTTTGGCTTCTTCCATTGAGCCAATGTCTAATCCAATTTACCACCTCTCCATGTATACCTAGCAATTGAATTTTCCTAACTAACCTCCCATGCGGGACCTTGTCAAAGGCCTTACTGAAGTCCATGTAGACAATATCCAGTGCCTCCCCTTCATCCAATTTGGATGAAAAACTCCAATAGATTGGTCAAACATGACCTACCATGCACAAAGCCTTGTGACATAACATAATATAGATCAGTTGCAGGTGTAGGCTGAGAAATGGCAGATGGAGTTTAACCCAGATAAATTTGAGGTTTTGCACCTTGGTGGGACAAATACAAGGGGACAGTACACTGTTACGGGCAAGATCCTTCACAGTGTTGCTAAGCAGAGAGACCTTGGGATCCAAGTTCATAGCTCTGTGAAAGTGGCTATACAGGTTGGTAGAGTGGCTAAGAAGGCTTGTGGAATGCTCGCTTTTATTAGTCAAGGAAAGGAGCTCAAAAGTCAAGAGGTATGTTGCAACTTTAAGAAGCTGGTTAGGCCACATCTGGAGTATTACGTACAGTTCTGGTCGCTCCACTATAGGAAGGATGTTGAAGCTTTGGGGAGGGTGCAGCAGAGGTTTAGCAGGATGCTGCCTGGTTTAGAGGGCATGTGCTATCACGAGAGGCTGGATAAACTTGGGCTGTTTCCTCTGGGGTGCCAGAGGCTGAGGGGAGATCTGATTGAGGTTTACGAATTATGAGAGGCATAGAAGAAATGGACAGAGAGTACCTGTTTCCCAGGGTTGAAATGTCTAATACCAGAGGGCATGTACTGAATGTGAGAGGGGGTAGGTTCAAAGGGGATGTGAGGGGTACTCAGAAAGTCGTGGATACCTGGACTGTGCCACCAGGTATGGTGGTAGAGGCAATTACATTAGGGGCTTTTAAGAGATATTTGGATAGGCACATGGATGTGAGGAAGATGGAGGGATATGGACATGGTGTAGGTCAGAGGGATTACTGTTTGGGTGTTTGCGATTTGCTATTTTTATCTTGCTCAGTACAACATCGTGGGCCGAATGGCCTGTTCCTGTACTGTACTATTCTATGTCCTGTGTTCTATAAGAGTATAAGAAGGAGGCATTCAAAAGTGAAATGTTGAGAGCACAAAGCTTGTATGTGCCTGTAAGAATAAAAGATACAAATGACAGGTGTCAAGAACCTGGTTTCCAAGGGATTTTGAGGCTGTGGTTGAGAAAAAGCAGGAGGCGCACAGCAGGTACAGGCAGGTAGGGACAGATGAAATACTTATGGAGTGTAAGAAATGCAAGAGAACACTTAAGAAAGAAGTCAGGAGGGCTAAAGGAAGGCATGAGGTTGCCCGAGCGGACAAGGTGAAGGAGAATCCTAAGGGATATGTTAAGAGGAAAGGGACAAAATTGGTCCTCTGCAAGATCAGAATGGCAATCCATATGTGGAGCCAAAAGAGATGGGGGGAGATCGTAAATGATCTTGTTTTGTATCTGTATTTACTCAGGAGATGGACATAGAGTCTAAGGAAGTGAGGGAAAGCAACGTCAACTTAAAGGAACCTATTCAGATGTCAGAGGAGGAAGTGTTTGCATCTTGAGGCCAGTTAGGATGGATAAATACCCAGGGCCTCACAAGGTGTTCTCTCTCACCCTGTGGGGTGAAGGTGCAGGGGCCCTATCAGCGATATTTAAATCATCTTTAGTGATGGGTGAGCTACCAGAGGATTGGACAATAGCCAACGTTATTTTGCTGTTCAAGAAAGAATCTAAAAATAAAGAAGAAAATGATAGGCCAGTGAGCCTGACATCTGCAGTTGGAGAGTTATTGGAAGATATTCTGAGGGACCAGATTTGTAAGTATTTGGATAAATATGGACCGACTAAGGATGGTTTTGTGCGTGGGGGCCATGTCTAACCAATCTCATGGAGTTTTTCGAGGAACTCACCAGGAAAGGAGATGCAGGCAAGGCAGTGGATGTTGTCTAATGGACTTCAGTAAGGCACTTGACATGGTTCCGCTTGGGAGGTTGGTCAAGAAGGTTCAGTCACTTGGCATTCAGGATTAGACTTTGGCTTTGTGGGAGAAGCCAGGGAGAGGTAGTAGATGGTTCCCTCTCCGACTGGAGGCCTGTGACTAGTGATGTGCCACAGGATTGGATTGGTGCTGGGCCTGTTGTTGATTCTCATCTATATCAATGATCCGGGTAATAATGTAGATAACTAGATCAGCAAATGTGCAGATGACACTAAGATTGGGGGTGTAGTGGACAGCGAGGAAGGCTATCATGGTTTGCAGAGCGCTCTGGAAAAATGGGCTGAAAGATGGCATGAAGAATTTAACGCAGACAAGTGCGAGGAGTTGCACTTCAGTAGAGTCAACCAGTGTAGGTCTTATGCAGTGAACGGTAGGGCACTGAAGAGTGTAGTAGAACAAAGGGATCTGGAAATACAGGTTGATTATTCCTTTAGAGTGGTATCACAGGTGGATATGGTCGTAAAGAAAGCTTTTGGCACATTGGCCTTCATAAATCAAAGAATTGAGTACAGGACATGGGATGTTATGATGAAGTTGTATAAGTCATTTGTGAGGCCGAATGTGGAGTATTGTGTGCAGTTTTGGTCACTTACCTACAGGAAAGATGTGCATAAGGTTGAAGAGTACAGAGAAAATTTACCAGGATTTTACCAGGTCTGGAGGATCTGAGTTTTAAGAGTAGATTTGGATAGGTTAGGACTTTATTCCTTGGAGTGTAGAAGATTGAGTGGAGATTTGATAGAGGTATACAAAATTAAAAGGGGTACAAACAGGGTAAATAGAGCTGGCTTTTTCCACTGAGCCTGGGTGGGACTACAACCAGAGGCCATGAGTTAAGACCATAAGACCATAAGACCATAAGACAAAGGAGCAGAAGTCCGCCATTCGGCCCATCGAGTCTGCTCTGCCATTTTATCATGAGCTGCTCCATTCTTCCATTTAATCCCACTCCCCCACCTTCTCACCGTAACCTTTGATGCCCTGGCTAATCAGATACCTATCAATCTCTGCCTTAACTACACCCAATGACTTGGCCTCCACTGCTGCCCGTGGCAACAAATTCCATAGATTCACCACCCTCTGACTAAAAAAATTTCTTCTCATCTCTGTTCTGAATGACCGCCCTTCAATCCTTAAGTCATGCCCTCTCATGCTAGACTCCCCCATCATGGGAAACAACTTTGCCACATCCACTCTGTCCATGCCTTTCAACATTCGAAATGTTTCTATGAGGTCTCCCCTCATTCTTCTAAACTCCAAGGAATACAGTCCAAGAGTGGACAAACGTTTCTCATATGTTAACCCTCTTATTCCCGGAATCATTCTAGTGAATCTTCTCTGGACCCTCTCCAACGTCAGCACATGCTTTCTTAAATAAAGAGCCCAAAACTGCCCACAGTACTCCAAGTGAGGTCTCACCACCCTTACCAGTTAAGGGCAAAAGGTGAAAAATTTAGGGGGAACATTAGGCAAAACTTCTTCACTCAGGGGGCAGTGAGAGTGTGGAAAGAGCCGCATGCAAGCTCGATTTCAATGCTTAAGGGAAATTTGGATCGGTACATGATAGCTGGGGTCTGGTGGATCAGGGTGCAGGTCGATGGGAGAAGGCAGTTTAAGTAGTTCAGCACAGAATAGATGGGCCGAAGAGCTTGCTTCTGTACTTTTTTATGACACTATGACTCTATAACTTCATACCATCTTCAAAGTTTTTTCTCCCAGGCAGTTAACCCCATTGGCCATACCACCCCTTCTATCTATTACTTCAGTCCTTCATGGCATCTCAAACCACTTTTTATAATGCTGTTTACATTCTAAATAACTGCCTACGTCATCAAGAACCAACTAAGGTGGAGCGGTCATGTTGTTCGGATGAAAGATGAACGTCTGCCGAAACAAATCTTCTACTCCCAGCTTAAAAAAGGCAAACGTAAAAGAGGCGGACAGCAGAAGAGATTCGAAGGCATCTTAAAAGCCAACATGAAGAAATGTAACATTGACATCAACAATTGGGAAACAAATGCCAAGGACAGGAAACTCTGGCAAGCCATCATCCGAGAAGGAACAGCAACTTTTGGAGCCAACAGATGTGCAGAATTAGAAGAAAAGAGAAGAAAATGGAAAGAGAGGCAGCAACAACCAAAGCCTGATCTGCCATCTGGAACTACCTGTCCTGAACGCGAAAGAATTTTCAAAGCCAAGATTGGACTCATAAGCCACTTGAGAGCCCATAAGTAGACCAACAGAACGAAGACCATCATCCTCGACCTCGAGGGATAACCACAACGATGATGATATTTATCACATTTTATTCTATATCTGTACTTTAACCTCTAACTTTATTTTTGATATAATGATTCATTCTTTATAATTGTTGAATGTTTTTTGTTGCATGTCGAGCCAACATGCCACCAGTGAATCCTTAATACTGTAAATGTAAATGTAAACGGGCGAATGAATCTGGTCCTTGATCATTGCAGAGTGCCAGTGAAGATGAGATATTGTTTGTGACCTGCACTGATGGTAGGCCCCGCACGAGCAGGTCAAAGATCCAGTTGCAGTGTGAAGTACAGACGCCCAGAGTTTGAAGCTCATTGATTTGTACTGAGGGGATGATAGTGTTGAAAGCTGAGCTGTAATCGATAAACTGAAGTTGGCACAGCTAATGCTCCGGTATCCCTGGATGCTGCTGAAGACACATCTGTATTTAATAACCTTTTTCAATTCACACCCTTCAGTGCAGTTGGGAGATTTTGGTTTGAAATTGGCAGTTCGAGCCACAAAGCACTACAGCAAAGAAAAAGGCTCTTCAGCCCCTCTAGTCTGTGTCAAACTGTTAATCTGCCAAGTCCCATCAACCAGCATTTGGACCATAGCCCTCCATACCACTCCCATCCATGTACTTATCCAAATTTCACTTAAATGTTGAAATCAAACCCACATCCAGTACTTCTACTGGCTGCTCGTTCCACACTTGCACCATCTCAAGTGTGTGTTAAATGTTGAAATCAAACCCACATCCATCACTTCCACTGGCAGCTCGCTTCACAGTCGCACCATCCTCGTGTGTGTTACTTCAGGAGCTTTGTATCATTTTCACAAAGTTCTTCCACATGGGGTCAGAAGGACATAGAAATGGAGGTTTGCCCCTGGTCTGTGATGCTATGTGTTTGGGTCATTGAGTTCAGAGTCAGTCAAGATGCTGCCTCAGGACTGAGAGTGGAGAGAGGAGACAGTTATAAGGAGCTGTTGTAAAGAGGAGAGGGTCTCCAGCCGTTTCCATTTGCTTCAGATTCAATCACCTGCAGCCTCTTGTGTCTACTTTTGTGATTTTATTCTGTATGGACCAGAATATTATTGAATGTGTACATGAAGCTCAGACCTGTCCATAACCCAACACAATCACCTGTCCGTAACCCAAGACAATCACCTGTTGGTAACCCAGGCCAATTATCTTTCCATAACCCAAGACAAATAGCTGTCCATAACCCAAACTCTTTAGGAAGTCATGACCTGCCACTTGCAGTTCAGTTAATTTGTCACAGGTTTTCATTTGTTTAGGCTATTAAGTATTCTGCTTGTAATCTGACTGTTGAGGTTACAGATCTGTACAGCATTTGCATCTCAGCTGTGCCGCTGATGACGTCACCTCGAAACGTTTGTGACCTAATATCCAGGCTTGGTAAACAACCCTACAAACAAATAGCTAACCAGAGCTACCAATCTTCCCTTTCATTTTAAGCATTGTACTTTATGGTTAAGTTAAAGGAATGAATGCACTCTGGCAAATTACTTTGTTGAGGCAAATGTGAGGTTATCCATGATATCCCTGAAGACCTTGGCTTCAGAGAAGATGGCAGTGTTGTCCTGAAATGGGAGAGGGTGCAGCATCTGCCTATGTGCTTGTTGAATATTGAACAGCACTGGACAAGTGCGGACCTCTCGGCTCCGGAGATCTGTCCGCGCATAATGTCGAACTGAACTAAATCCCTTCCGCCTGCACGCGATCTACATCCCTCCCTTCTCTGCATGTGTCTCTCCAACCACAACTTAAACAGCTCTATCGTATCTGCTCCCACCACCACCCCTGGCAGCCTCTTCTGTTCCGGGGACCTACCACTGTGCATAAAAATTGGCTTGCCTACGTTAAAATTTCACCCCCTCACTCTAAAGCTATGGTCTCTGTTATTTGAAATTTTCCTCATGGGACAAGATCCCGACTGTCTACCCGATCTCTGCTTGTCAATGTTATAAACCATCAAGTCTCCCCTCAGCCTGCAGTGGCCCAGAGAAAACAATGCACAGTGCGTTGTCAAACGCCTTTTAATTCAGGCAGCATCCTAGATCCTCTTCCGCACCCTCCCAGTGGGTCAGCTGGAATTGAAAGTAATACTCCAGGTGCGGCATAACTTGTGTTTATTAAAGCTGCAACATAGCTTCCTGACCCTTATACTCAAAGCCCGCGCCAGAAGGCAAACATACCGTATGCACTCTCTACCACACTTCGCACCTGTCCAGCCACTTTCAGGGAGCTGGGGGTGTGGAACCCAGGATGCCTCTGTTAAACACCGTTAAAGGTCCTGTCAGTAACTGTCTACTTTATGAGCGCGTTAAAAGAAGCGATTCTGCCATCCTTCAGAATCTCTTGTGCTGACGATTTGCTGCCACCATTGTCATTCTGAACTTGAAACAAACTCTATAACGGATGAAAGAATACCGGTCAAACTAGTGGAGCGGAAGTCTGCCAAGACACGTGGACGTGATTGCCCGACTCTGAGCGCGTTAATGAAAGTGGATGCAGAGGTTTGGCGTATTGAAAGATGCCAGCTCTTGGAACAGTTTCACGTGCTCGACTCTAGTGGTTTTGCTGACATATTTGTTCTCACATGTGTTAAACCACATCCTGTGTCTCCTCCTGTCCACGTATACTGTGGTAATTTACTGTGACCAATGAACCAACGAAGGGCCTTGTACTGTGCTGTACTATTCTATGTTCTAACCAACTTGTTGTGTAATTATTAGTTCAGCAATATTTGAGTAATCGTTATATATTGTATACACAGACACACACACACTCACATACGTATACAGACACACATACACACATATGTGTATACAGACACACTCACACATACACACTCACATATATAGACACACACATATATATTGTAGCCCCCCCAGCCAGCCTCAGAGTCCCTCGGCTCGCTGTCGTCTAAGGAAACAACCCACAGCCCCGGCAAACTGGGTAATCAGTTTGTGTGGATGCTGTGTGATGTACCCCACCCCACCCAAATAACAGACAATACACCAGATACGATTAAATAATTTACAGTTTATAGATATTACTGGAACTACATAATTAATAGAGAATAAAATATAAAAGGAAAATAAAAGGTGCCACACTTATCAAAGTTCAATCTCTTCGTGCACAAAACCGTTGGAGCTCAAGAACCTTCTTCTTCACCCTGCGACCCCCTCGGACCACCTCGACCGGCCGCCTGGGACCAACAACGGTGGTCGACCAGACGCTCCACACGAGTCCGTTTCCGTCTCCTCTCCTCGCCGAACGCCCGACCCTGTTAACACACATCACAGCACCTGGTCCATCCTCTGTCTCGCTCTCCCGCCTTCTGCCCCCAAACCCCGCGCATACAGTATCTTCAAATACACCAAAACCATAACAACTATCCCAATTGGTTCATAACATCTTCTTATCAGTAACGTGATTCAACAAACTGCTAGCGGGGACTTTCTCAGCGTTTAACATAACAAAGAAGCATTCCCAAGTATAACATAACAAAGAAGCCATTTTAAATTTAACATACAAAAAAGAATGACCCCGTACAATATTTTTGTTTATTTAAATAATCCATTACGGGTTTTATGTATAAGTAGGTGAAATGTGTCACAGGGATATCATCTTCAAGTGGCTGCCACACAACATACCCAGGCAAGGGTTGACACATAAGTGGTCTCCACAGGATATCCCGAAAAATCCACTCCTTTGGATCATACGAAGTGACAGTCCCACATTCGTTGTGCACCGTGTGCCTATATTTAACCCAATCTTTTGGGCTTGAAAGAGTTTCAAACCATCGCAGTGACCAGTTGAAGTTTCAGCAGCTGGTCTTTTCTTTTTCCCTCTCTTTCTCGCCCTCCCCTCCCCCTCCCTCTCCCCCTCGATTGTGACTGTCTGTGTCCTTGTTTTAAAGTTAAACAAGCGCTAAGTCAGTGAACAACATCATAGTCCCGCTTCATTTAGGCGCTCTTAAAGTGACAATCCACAGTAAACGAAACCTGTGGGTTCGTATCAACAGAAACTGGCCTAACCAGACAAATCGTGTTACCTTTGTGGCAGGGGCTCACAAACACCAGACCAATGCAGATTTAAAGGCAAAACTTAGAAAATGCAACAAAGTGGGAAACATACCAAAAGCATGTCATGTACAGGGAAGTGAAAAAGCTAAAAAGTCAAGTTGTCGTTTCAAGAGGAGAACTAATCTGTATGTTGTTGATGAAAAATCTGATCATTGTGAGAGTGACACAGAACTGTGTAGCCCTGAGATTTACAGAGTGAAAATTAACAATTAGACAAGCAATATATCTTACACCAGAAGTGAACATCAAATTAATTAAAATGGAATTGGGCACTGGCTCGCCTGTTTCAGCTATGACACAAAATGAGATGGACTGGGATTTCAAAGATAACAAACCAAAGACTGCAGATATTGAGCTAAGAATTTATTCTGGAATAAAGGTAACTCCTCTGGAAATGACATTTGTAACAGTAAAATACCACAAACAATCCACATTGAACTTGTATATGGTAAAAACAGAAGGAGCAGTATTGTACGGGCGTGATTAGCTGAGACAAGAACAACTCAATTGGAGATTCAGCCACCATTTGCATGCCACTTTCCCTGCAATCAAGCCATCTGAAGTTAATTAGGAAAGGTTATGAATGATGCCACAACCATAAAGTGTCGCCCAACACGGGGGGAACAGGTGTTGGTGCTAACCCCTGTGCCTCTGATTGGAAGGTACATTGGACCAATGCTACTCAGAGGAAGCGTGAAAGTTGTGAATGCCATGGTCCGATTACAACAGCTTTCACAGGCAACGTATCTGACAAAGGTTCAGATATGTTAATCAGGCAGTTAGTGGCAAAATGTGTCTTGGTTTTTAAGCTGGATGATAGTTCAAGGTGCTTCAGGGAAGCAGGAAGCTCTTGGCTTTTGTGAGTACAAAGAATGAGAATCTACTCTCTGTACATTAAGGTTATTCTATGAACTTCAAGTTGGAGACGAAGAAATCTGCTTGTAATAGTAGGTGCAAAGACCAAAGCCCAGTTGGTTGAATGGAAGGCCAAAAAGAAACGAGTCAATGGAGATAGGAAAACAGAAGATTTGTCAGATAATGTTGTGGATGAGCAAACGGAGGAGACATCAGATCGTAGAGCGAGCAATGGAAGGGAATACTCCAGTGGACTAAATGGAGCTTCCCAAGATAAAGGTGCCCAAACTCGAAGCAGAACGAGGGAAGAGATGGACAGAAAAACTGTGAATGAGAAAGAGAATGGTGTGAAAGAGAGAAGGAACGTGAGAAAGAAAAAGTAAGGGATCTAAGAATATCAAGAGGGAGAAAAGCTGGAAGAAGGTGTTTGGAGCTGTCAAAACCTCTTCCTGCAGTCTCAGAGTCAACTACAACCATCACAGAGGAGGCTCCAGAACCTGGGATGTTTTTGCATCCGCAAGTCTCACCTACCAAGCAGAATGAACTCCCTTGTCAAGAAAGACGTATCCCACAAGAGGGAAATCCTCCACAGCAATTAAATCTTTAAGCCTGAATGGGACTATTTAAAAGTTACTATACTGTGTATGTCTGTATATAGTTGTATTATATAGTTTACTGCGTATGTAGTTGAGATGCATTCTACATTGCGTTGGAGTTTATAGCTAAAAAGGGAGGAATGCTGTGTATTTAATATTTCAGTTATACACACACACACACACACACACACACACACACACAATTATATATATGTATGTTGATGAAGCCATCTTGTTCATTTAAATAATCCATTATGGGTTATATGTATAAATAAGTGAATTGTATATGTCATCACACTCTGTGGCCTCACCAACATCCTGTCCAACTCAACACTGCACCTGAACTTATCTTCTCCAGTGCCCTGCCTGAGGAACTACCTTGTCTACCTGTGCCTCCACTTGCAGTGAACCACGTATGTACTTGTATTCTTTGCTCTCCCAGTTCTACAAAGCTCCCTAGGGTCTGACCATTCACTGTGAAAATCATAAAAACAAAATTAGGCCATTCAGCCCATCGAGTCCGCTCCACCATTCCATCATGACTGATTTACTATCCCCCTCAAGCTTATTCTTCTGCCTTCTCCCTGTAACCGTCGATGTCCTTACTAATCAATAGCCTATCAAACTCTGCTTTAAACACACCCAGTGACCTGCCCTTCACAGCTGCCTTTGGAAATGAATTCCACAGATTTACCATGCTCTGGCTGAAGGAATTTCTCCTCACCTCTGCACTAAGGGGATGTGATCGTATTCTGAGACCGTGCTCTCTGGTCCTAGGTTGTCCCACTATTGGAAATATCCTCTGCAAGTCCACTCTGTGTAAACCTTTCAATATCAATAGGTTTCAATGAGATTGTCCCCAATTCTTACTCTAAACACCAGTGAGTACACACCCAGAGCCGTCAAAATGCTCTTCATATGTTAACCGTTCCATTATGGGACTATTCTAGTGAACCTCCTCCGGACCCTCTCCAATACCAGCACATCCTTTCCTAGGTAAGGGGCCCAAAACTGCCAATAATACTCCAAGTACGGTCTGATCAATGCCTTATAAAGCCTCAGCATTACATCCTTGCTTTTATATCTCAAAATGAATGCCAACATGGCATTTGCTCTTCTTCCCACCTACTCAATCTGCAAATTAACCCTTGGGGAATCCTGCATGGGGACTCACAGTCCCTTTGCACCTCTGATTTCAGAATTTGCACCACTTAGAAGATAGTCTCGGCCTTTATTTCTTCTATCAAAATGCATAACCATACACTTGCCAACACTGTATTTGCCCATTCTCATAATCTGCCCAAGATCTTCTACAGACTCCCTGCTTCCTCAGCACCTCCTGCCCCTCCACTTTGTACCATCCTCAAACCTGGCCACAAAGCCACCGTCCAACATCTAACGTGAAAAGAGAGGTGCCCCGTGGAACACCACCAGTCATCGGCAGCCTATCCGAAAAGGCTGCCTTTTCAACTCTGCCCCTGGTGTGGGTTAACAAGGCGGCAATGTTTACCTGTCCTAGGACAAAGTCTGGTCTGAAGACCCCTGTCTGATTAGGCTGTGACTCCTACTGTATCTTGAACTACTCCTCTTTACAGCACCTCTTTAATGGCAAACGATGCACTGAGTCCCAGCGAAGGGAGAAACCGGATGAAGTTGCTCCTTATTTCAAGGTAGGTATAGTGCTGAGCAAATTGAAACATCAGGTGATCAACTGCTCTGAAATGTGTTCAGCGCAGATGTTCCTGAATGTGAATGCATTCAGTGGATATGTGCTGTAAATGTAATCAAATCTGAGCAAAACAGTGAAGATTCTTCCAAAGTTACTCTGTGTGTTCTGCTTTTGTCCCCAAAACAGAGTTCCTCAAGTAGATAATTGTGCAGGTTCCCCTGGCTCTTTGAAGACCACACTCCCACTTGGTGCTTGTCTGCGGCGATAACATTGGACAACATTGCCACCCGGCGGTATGCTACCGCAAAGACATGCGGTTTCTATGGACAACACCCCCACCAAGTGGCGTTAAGACGCAATGACAAGTTTCCTCTGTGGACAACACTCCCACCTGGTGGTGTAATGCGGCAATGACAGGTGCCTTATGCCGACGACACTCCCAATCTGGTGTCTTGTCACTGGAAATTTGTGTGCTATGGTGTGTTGCTGGAAATTGTCAGCAACACTTTAATTTTTATTAACTCAGCAGGTCAGGCAATATCCATGGAAGGAAAAAGAAAAACTCAGTCAAATTTGTGATACATGGTACATGGTGGCTCAGACGAGGGGAGTGTGAGTGTCGGTATCAGAGCCCTATGGAGGTCAAAGAGAGAGGATAAAAGGAGCAGATTCGGGCAAAGCCGGTCTTTTTAGGCTGTGCAGGCACGGAAAGTGTCGGCCTCAGAGGCCGAACCTCAGTTGCAAATATAAGGGGAGGCTCATGTGGAGCGGCCATTGTTGGGGCAGCTGTTGTCTGAGTGTGCTAGTGATAAAGGCTTTGGCGTGAACAGGCGGAGCGGAGGCGCAGTTAGGAGAGATGAGCTTCTTAATTTTAGCACAGAGTGGTCAGGATGGAATGCTGCTCTGTCAGATGTGGGAATTCAGGATACCTGCCGGTTTCCCTGATGACAACATCTGCCGGAAGTCCACCCGTCTTCAGCTCCTGAGTGACTGGGTCAGGGTGTTGGAGCTGGAATTGGATGTATTCAGGAGACGGGTAACTGGTCACTCTCAGGAGAAGAAAGGGAAATTCATAGCCAGTGCAGAGTACACTTGTGGCCGTTCCCCTAAATAATTATACCACATTATATACTGTTGACATCCTACCAGGAGGGAGCCTCAGTGACCCTCCACTGAATCTGGTGCTGTGGCTCAGAGGAGAGGAGAGATGAAGAGTTTTCATAGAAGATTCCATAGTCAGAGGAACAGAGATGCACTTCTGTGGGCACTATAGAGACACCCAATTGTATGTTGCCTCGCAGGTGCCTATATGGTTCTGTTTGGCTTTAATGTTTGCTTTGACTTCTCTTAACAGCCACGGTTGATTCACTCTTCCTTTACAATATCTCGGATCTACTCCACGGCATTCTAAAGGGGGAGGGTGAGCAGCCAGAAGTCTTGCAACATCTTGGGACCAATGACAGAGGTAGAAATGGTGAGGAGGCCTGAAAAGAGATTTCAGAGAGACAGGTAGAAAGCTAAAATGCAGGACCTCTGGATTGCTGCTCATGCCACATGCCAGTGAGGGGAGAAATAGGATGATTTGGCAGGTGAATGAGAGGCTGAGGAACTGCTGTAGGGGGCAGGGGTCAGGGGTCAGGGGTCAGGGGTTCAGATCTACGGATCTTCTGGGGAAGGTATGACTTGTACAAAAGGGGCGGGTTACACCTGAACCCGAGGAGACCGATATCCTTGTGGGCAGATTTACTTGAGCTGTTTGGGAGGGTTTGAACCTATTTGGCAGGGGAATGGGAAACTGCGTTGTAGTGCTGAGGATGGGGTAGTTGGTTTTCAAACAGAGGCAATGTGTAGAGAGACTGCTAGCAGGTAGAGGCTGATGTTATGGCAAAATTACTGTCAACAGGTGATGTAAAAGGTGGACAAAAATGAAAAGGGTGAATACGTGACTTAAAAGTATTATATTTGAATGTGCGCAGTGTGGTAGATGAAGCTATAGCATGGTTACACATTGGCATGTATGACATGTGGGCATCGTGATGAAAGCAGATTATAGTTGGGAGATTAACATCCAATGATACACATTATATCAAAAGGATAGTCAACTAGGCAGAGGGGGTGGTGTGGCTCTGTCAGTAAAAAACTAAATTAAGTCATTATAAAGAGGTGACATAGTGTCAGAAGGAGTTTAATTGTTGTGGGTAGAGCTAAGGAACTGCAGAGTTACAAAGAACCTGATGGGAGTTATACGGACACCCAAGTAGCAGTAAAGATGTGGTCTACAAATTAGAAAGCGACATTGAAAATTCATGCCAAAAGGGCAATGTTACAATGGTATTGGGAGGTTTCAATATACAGATAGATTGGGAAAATCAGGTTGGTGCTGTATCACAAGAAAGTTTTTTTTTCCAGAATGCCTCCAAGATGGCTTTCTAGAGCAGCTCATAACCATGTCACTAGGGGATCAGCTATTCCGTGCAATGACCCACAATTGATTAGAGTGCCCTGAGGGGTCAGTGGTCAATATATGAAAGCTTTCACCCTGCAACTTGAGAAGGAGAAGATAAAGTCAGATGTATCAGTATTACGGTGGAGCAAAGGGATTTATTTAAGCATGAACGAAGAGCTGGCCAAAATTGTTTGAAAAAGAACACTGGCAGAGCAGCAATGGCTGAAATTTCTGTAGGTAATCCAAAGGCACAGGATATATCCATCCCAGACAGGAAGAAGTACTCTGAAGGAAAGATGAAACAATCCTGGCTGACAAGGGAAGTCAAGCCAACATAAAAGCAAAAGAGATGGCATATAATAGAACAAAAATTAGTGGGAATTTAGAGAGTGGAGAAGCTTTTATAAACCAACAGAAGGTAACTAAAAAGTCATTGAGAAGGAAAAGGTAGAATACAAAGGCAAACCAGCCAATAATATTAAAGAGAATACCAAAAGTTTCTTCAGATACATAAAGAGTAATAGGTGAAAGTAGGTATCAGGCTGCCGTAAAATGATGCTGGAGAAGTAGTAAAGGGGGACAAGGAAATGGTGGACGAGCTGAATAAGTTTTTTGTGTCAGTCTTTGCTGTGGAAGACACCAGAAGTATGCTGGAATTTTTAGAGTATCAGTGGGCAGAAGTGTGTGAAATTGCCATTACTAGGGAGAAGGTTCTTGGGAAACTGAAAGGTCTGAAGTAGGTAAGTCACCTGGACCAGATGGCGTACACCTCAGGGCTCTGAAAGAGGTAGCTGAAGAGATTGCAAAGGCATTATTAATGATATTTGAGGAATCAATTGATTCTGGCATGGAAAATTGCTAACATCACTCTGCTGTTGCAAAGGGAGAGAGGCAGAAGAAAGGAAATTATAGACCAGTGCTTGGGAATATCTTGGAATTGATTGTTAAGGATGTGGTTTCGGAGGCACGTGATAAAATAGGGCATACCCAGTATGGTGTCCTTAAGGGTAAATCTTGCCAGACAAATCGGTTGGGATTCTTTAAAGAAATAACAAGCAGGATAGATAAAGAAGAATCAGTTGATGTTGTGTACTAAGATTTTCAGAAGGCCTTTGAAAAGGTGCCACACATGAGGCTGCTTAACAAGTTAAGAGCCCATGTTATGACAGGGAAGATAGTAGCATGGACAATGCAGTGGCTGATTAGCAGAAGGCAAAGAGTGGCAACAAATGGAGCCTTTTCTAGCTGGCTGCTGGTGTCTAGTGGTGCTCCATGGGGGTCTATTTTGGAGCTGCTTCTTTTTACATTACACGCCAATGACTTGGATGAAAGAATTAATGACTTTACGGCAAAGATTGCGGACAATACGAAGGTAGGCAAGGGGGTCGGCGGTTTTGAGGAGGTAGAGAGGCTACAGAAGGATTAGGAGAACGGACAAAGAAGTGGTATACAGTATTGGGCATGCACGTTTGGAGAAGAAATAAATGGAGAGAAATTTCACAAATCTGAGGCACAAAGGGATTTGACAGCTTGTGTAGAGTTCCCCAAAGGTTAACTTGCAGGTTGAGTTGGTGGTGAGGAAGGATGATGTGATGTTAGCATTCATTTTGAGATGACTGGAATGTGGATGGTTGGCGTGGGGGATAAGGTAAGAAGCAGGAGGTGATAGGTGGAAGGGGAAAGGGGCTGAAGTGAAAGGAATCTAATAGGGGAGGACGGTGGACCATAGAAATAAATGGCAGGGGGAAGGGCTGTAGAGAAAGGTGCTGGGCAGGCAAGCAGAAGAGAATGGTGAGACTGGAACAGGAATGGTGAATGGAAAAAGTGACAAGTGGGAGGAGGTGAAATTACTGGAACGTAGAGAAAATGATGTTCATGTCATCAGGTTGGGGACCACCCAGACAGGATATGAGGGATCACTCCTCCAACATGAGGGGGGCCTCAACGTGGCAGCTGAACAAGCCATGGGTAGACATGTCAGAATGGAATGGGAAGTTGAAGCCCACCAGGATATCCTGATTTTGGCGGTGCTGGAATGAAGGTGCTCCATGAGGCCGTTTTCTAGGCTGCAGCACCGGATACAAAGATGACCCCGATAGACTTGCAGGTTTTTGCCATTCCTTCCGGTTTCCTTAAGCCTCCAGTGTGTTCTTGTCCGAGTGTTTCCTTACTGAAAAGAGGTTGGGCAGTCATTATTAGGAATTCTGTAGATGCTCCTCACATCTAATATCTCACATGTGAAGTGGAAATTCCAGGCAGGAGGATGCATGGCTTGAATGTGTTAACCTCCTACCATCCAAAACCAATCAACGTGCCTGACAGGGTCTCACTCCCAGGTGAGCTGAGTGCCTCTTATGCTTGTTTTCACTGACAAGACTTGGAGGTGCGTTCATGAACTCCCACAGGCCCCGGTGACCCTGTGACTTCAGATCCTAAGGCTGACGTGAGAACATCCTTCAAGATGATGAATCCAAGGAAGGCAATGGGCCCGGACTTGGCCAAGTATTGCAGACCTGCGCTGTTCAACTGTCTGGAATGTCCACTGAGATCTTTACCATCTTGCTTAGGCAGTGGGAGGTACCCACCTGCTTCAATCATACCTGTGCCCAAGAAGAAACCTGTCTCAATGATGATCTCCTGTCCAGTAGCACCTACCACCACTGTGATGAAGTTCTTTGTTCATGATGCATATCAAATCCTGCCTGAGGATGGACTTGGATCCGATCCAATTTGCCCACCATTGCGACATGTCAAGAGCAGGTGCCATTTCGTTGGCTCTTCACTCAGTTCCGGACAGCGATGGCGCATACATCAGGACGCTCTTTATTGACTACTTCTTGGCATTCAAAACTGTCATTGTTTCTAAAGTAACCATGAAGCCCCAAGACCTAAGCCTCAATACCTCCTTGTCCAACTGGATCCACAATTTCCTTTCTTGCAGTCAGTTTGGATTGGAAACATCTTCTCCACAATCTCCATCAGTACAGGTGCACCACAAGACTCAAAGCTTAGACCCCAACCCCCAACCCCACCACCGCTCTACTTGATTTGTACTTATTACCATGAACCTTACACTCACCGTCCGAAAAATAAAGAAATCTGATCATTGCTGGCAGGAGGAGAAAATTGGAAGCTCTCATTAGGAGATGGGAGGTGGAGAAGGTCAGCAACTTTAATTTCCTTGATTGGGGTATTGCGCAGATGCAACAGGTCTGACAAAGGGCTTTTAAAAACCCAGTTTCTATAAGAGAGGAACTACCTAGCGAAGTGGTCATTGTGGGAGTGGTCGTCATCAGAATAGTCTTGAGTCAGAGTAGTACGGCTTTGGCTCAACAAGTTTTTGGTGAGAACGGGTGGAGGCAAGGTAATTTCATTCCTTATTTCTTATTTAATTCTGGAGAGAATAGTGGGTATGTCCACAGAGCCAGTGTTCTGTTCAGGGTGTCAGTGTGGGGTTTCCAGGAGGCTCCCAGCCTCCCCGATGGCCACATCTGTGTCAGGTGCATTGAGAATCAGCTCCTTAGAGACCGTGGTGGGGGACTGGAGCTGCAGCCCGATGACCTTCAGCTTGTTAGAGAAAGTGAAGTAGTGATAGACAGGAGTTACAGGAGACAGATAAATGGGTAACTGTCAGAGAGGGTTTGGAGAACATCAGATCGTGGTGAGCACCCCTGTGGCCATCCCTCTTAACAATAAGTACTCCAGTCTGCGTACTGTTGTGGGGGGGATGTCCTACCTGGGGGAAGCAACATCGGCTGTGCCTCTGGCACTGAGACTGCCCCTGTGGTTCAGAAGGATAGGGAACTGAAGAAGATGGCAGCAGTAACAGGGGACCCTATAGTCAGGGGGACCGATAGGCAATTCTCTGGATGTGAAAAGGAAGTACAGTGGTAGTTTCCTTCCCAGGTGCCAGGTTCCAAGAGGTTTCTAGATGCATCCACAACATCCCGAAATGGGAGAGCCCAGAAGTCGTGGTACATATTGGTACCAATGACATAAGAAGGAAAAGGGAAGAGGTCCTGACAAAATCTCAGGATTGCTGCCTGTGCCATGCGACGGTGAGGATAGGAATAGAATGAGGTGGCAGATAAATATGTGGCTGAAGAATTGGAGCGGGGGGACAGGGATTCAGATTTTTGGATAATTGGGACCTTTTCTGGGACAAGTGGGACCTGTACAAAAGGGGGATTAATATCCTTGCGGGTAGATATACTAGAGCTGTTGGGAGTGGTTTAAACTAATATGGCAGGGGGGATGGGAACCAGTATGACAGAGTTAAGGATGAGCAAGCAGGTTTACAAGTAGATGATGGGTGTAACATGAATGGAAGGAAGAACAAGCCAATGATTGGGTACAAATGCAGACAGAGCAAAGAGCTAAATTGTACCGTAGAGACAATATTCAAAAGGGCAAAGAACACAGGACTGAAGGTGTTGTATTTAAATGTACGTAGCAGTTGGAATAAGGTTTACGAACTCATGGCGCAATAAGAGATTGATCAGTATGACATTGTGGGCATCACTGAGTCATGGCTGACAGAAGGCCATAGTTGGGAGCTTAACATAAAAGGATATACTTTGTATCGAAAGGACAGGCAGGAAAGCATAGGTGGTGGTGTGGCTCTGTAAGTGAGATGGAATTACATCTTTTGAAGGAGGTGACATAGGGTCAGAGAATGTTTAATCTTAGTGGGTAGAGCTAAGAAACTGCAAGGGTGAGAAAAACCAGTTTGGGAATCATATATAGGCCTCCAAATAGTAGGTAGATGTGGGCTGAGATTGCAAAGGGAGTTGGAAAGGGCACGTAATAAGGGTAATGACACAATTGTGATGTAGGACTTCAGATCCGCGAGGGGCTTGGGAAAATCAGGTTAGTGTCGAAATTGAAGAGAGGAAATTTGTTGAATGCCTTACAAGATGGCTTTTTAGAGAAGCTTGTGCCTACTCTGGGAAAGGTTAGCTTAGATTGGGTGTTGTGTAATAAACCAGGTCTTATTGGTTCAAAATGAAGGAATCCTTAGGAGGCAGTGATCATACTTCAATTTGAGAGGGAGAAGCATAACTCACATGCGTCAGTATTGCAATGGAGTAAAGGACATTACAGAGCCATGAGAGAGGAGCTTGCCCAGGTGGATTGGAGGAGGATACTGGTGGGGATGATGGCAGAGCGGATATGGCTGAAGTTTCTGGGAATAGTTCACAAGGAGCAGGATAGATATGTCTCACAGAGGAAGAAGTTCTCAAATGGCTGACAAAGGAAGTTAAGGACTGCATAAAAACCAATGAAAGGGCATATAAGGTAGTAAAAGTGAGTGGGAAGTTGGATGATTAGGAAGCTTTTAAAATCCAACAAATGGTAACTAAAAAACCTATAAGAAGGGAAAAAGTGAAATATGAGGGCAGACTAGCCAATAATAGCCAAGCAGGATACTAACGAGTTATATAACAAGTAAACGGGAATTGAGAGTTGATATTGGAAAACTGGATAATGATGCTGGTGAGATAGCAATGGGGGACCAATAAATGGCAGATGAACTTAATGGGTCCTTTGCACCTGTTATCACCGTGGAAGACACTAGCAGTGTGCCAGAGGTCCGTGAGTGTCAGGGAGTAGGAGTGAATGCCATTGCTACTACAAAGGAAAAAGTGCAAGGCAAACTGAAAGGTCTTAAGGTGGATAAGTCACCTGGAACAGGAGGACTACATCCCAGAGCCCTGAGATACGTTGCTGAAGAGATAACGGAAGCATTGACCATGATCTTTCAAGAATCACTTGATTCTGCCATGGTCCCAGAGGACTGGAAGATTGCACATTCACTCCACTCTTTAAGAAGGGAGGAAGGCAAAATCAAGGAAATTATAGGCCAGTTAGCCTAACCTCAGTGGTTGGGAAAGTGCTGGAGCTTATTATTAAGGATGAGATTTCGAGGTTCTTAGAGACTAATGGTAAATTAAATCAATGTCAGCATAGTTTCTGTAAAGGGAAATCTTGCCTGACAAATCTGTTAAAGTTCTTCAAGGAAGTAACAAGCAGGGTGGACAAAGGAGAGGCAGTGGAAGTAATTTACTTGGATTTTCAGAAGGTGTTTGATAAGGTGCCACACACGAGGCTGCTTAACAAAATAAAGTCCTCTGGAGTTACAGGAAGGATACTGTCATGGATTGTGGAATGGCTGAGACGCATGAAGCAGCGAGTGGAAGCAAAAGGGGCCTTTACTGGTTGATCTCGGTGACTAGTTGTTCTCCTCAGGGATCAGTATTGGGACCGATATTTTTCACATTGCTTGACAATGATTTGGATAATGGAATTGATGGATTTGCAGAACAGTTTGCAGATGATATGAAGATAGGTACTGTTGAGGAAGCAATGCTATTGAAGAACGTGCAAAAAATGGCAAATGGAATACAATATCGGGAAATGTATGATAATGCATTTTGGTAAAAGGAGCAATAGTGCAGACTATTATCTAAATGGGGAGAAGGTTCAAACATCAGAGGTGCAGAGGGACCTTGGAGTCCTTGTGCAAGACTCCCAGAAGGTTAATTTACAGATTGAGTCTGTGGTAAAGAAGGCAAATGCAATGTTGGCATTTATTTCAAGGGGAATAGAATATAAAAGCAAGGAGGTAATGCTGAGCCTTCATAAGACACTAGTCAGGCCATATTTAGAGTACTGTCAACAGTTTTGGGCCCCATATCTCAGAAAGGATGTGTTGTCATTGGAGAAAGTCCAGAGGAGGTTCACAAGGATCATTCCAGAAATGAAAGGGTTAACACATGAGGAGCGTTTGGTTGTTTTGGGCCTGTACTCTCTTGAATTCAGAAGAATGCAGGGAATGTCATTGAAACCTACCGAATTTTGATAGGACTAGATAAGGTGGATGAGGAGAGGGTGTTTCCTATGGGGGGGGGGGGTGGTATCCAGAACTAGAGGGCACAGCCTCAATATTCAGGGACGACCCTTTAGAACAAAGGCAGGCAGTCTGTACCGACAAGCCCAGTCTCATCCCTTGCCGCAACTGTTCAACAGCGGTTGCCGCAGACAATCGGAGTCAACTGCCTGCGATTTCCGTTCTCACGGCTGCAGTCCAGGAAATCACTGTGGACAGACAGCATCAGTTGACAGCCACTAGCGTTCTCACCAATGCAGTTCAGCAGCCTCTGGCCGTGTCAGCCCTATTCCCGGCGTCTCGCAGGTCCTCCTTTCCTGCTGCTCCGACAGTCTCTGCTACTAATGCTCCGGCGCTGGCCCCCGGACCCTGCCTCTGTGGTGATCCAGGACATTTCCGGGCAACATGTCCCAGGCGTCCAGTAAAAGAGGATACCCGTCAGCTGGGAGGGAAGTCCTGACGGGACTGTTCTCTCTACAGTCAGCTTCCCCTAACCGTGTAATGTTCACATCTTCCCTGTCATTGTGGTCTCGCCATGAACAAGGCGTTTATCGGCTCCCGTGCAGCCAGGATTCTCATGAACATCTCTAGCTCAAAGATGGGGAGCCCCGACTCAGAATTAAGAGAAAAGATCAACGTTCTGGACAGTCCATTTTTGGGCACCGTGCAGATCCACCTTTCCACTCAACCTCTCCAACCTGTGCTCGAAGGCAACCATAGTGAAGAACTCTCCCATCTGGTTGATTCGCCTGAACCGCCGCTGGTGCTTGATCTACCCGGCTATCCTGACTTAATTTACGGTTCGATTGGTCTCTTAAAGCACTCCAGGTGTGGGGACCGGCATGGCCGTCAATCTGTCTGGGTCCGGCTCCAGCTCCGTTCCATGAATCCTCTCCTCTGTCAGCTAAGGATGTAGACCAGTTTGGGATTTTGGGAATATGTGCATCTTCTTGAGGTCGTCAGTAAAGGGAAGGTTACATACCTGCCGCACACTGGCTATACGACTGTACCACAGTCCGCCCCGCTGCCGGCTCTTTCCCCCTCTCGTCCGAAAACGGTGGCTATGGAGGGATACAGCAAGAATGCATTGGCCAAGGGGCTTATCCGTCCGTCAACCTCGCCGGCAAGAGCAGGATTCTTCTTTGAGAGCAAAAAAAAGATGGCAAGCTCGGTCCCTGAACAACACCGTGAAGAACCGCTATCCTCTTCCCCTGCTGGTGTTTGCGTTCGAACATCTCCAGGGAACAACCATATTTTTCCAGAATTGATCTGCGCAATGCTTACAGTCTGGTTCGTATGAGAGAAGGGGATGAGTGGAAGACAGCTTTCAACACGTCTAATGGCCACTGAGTACCATTGGTCTGGCCAACGCCCCCGCTGCTTTCCGGGCCTTAGTTAATGATGTGCTCAGGGACTTGTTGAAACAGAGTGTTTTGGTGTATTTAGACATCATACTTACTTCCCTCCACTCATCAGGAACACGTCCAGCATGTCCGGAGCGTTCTCGGAAATAACCTGTACGCTAAGCGCGAGAAATGTGAGTTTCATAAAGACCAGGTGTCGTTTTGGGGCAATGTAATTACCCAAACCAGTGTTGAAATGGACCTTAGTAAAGTTCAGGCAGTTAGAGTGGTCGCGCTTCATGGAGTTTGCGAAGTTTTAACGCCGCTTCATCCGGAATTTCGGCACTCACCTGGAAGACCTCAGAACGCACGATTCCATTGGACAGATGAGGGCAAACCAGGCCCTCCCCCAACCGGTTGCTTGTCCCTGTTCCGGTGCGCTACAAAGTTTTGGAACGGGGTCACACCTCCCGTCTGTCTGGACATCCGGGAATTCAACGTACCCACGAGTTTATAAAGAGACAATGTTGGTGACCATCTACGTCCCAGGATGTCCACGACTTCGTATCTGCCTGTCCCACCTGCCCTCTGAACACCACATCACGCCAGCGTCCCACGGGTCTGTTATGTCCTTTGCCTGTACCCCACCGCCCCTGGTTCCACCTCTCAGCAGATTTCATCACTGGTCTGCCCTCGTCTAATGGAAACACTACCGTTTTGGTCGTTGTGGATCGATTTTCCAAGGCTGCTCACTTCATTGCCCTCCCCAAGCTCCCATCGGCTCGTGAGACTGCCACACTCACGGTTCAACATTCTCCTCAAGCCATAGTGTCTGATTGTGGACCACAGTTCACTTCCCGCTTATGGAAGGCTGTCTGCTCTCTTGTAGGAGCCACGGCCAGCCTCTTGTCTGATTTCCACCCTCAAGCTAACCGCCAGACTGAGAGAGTGAACCAGGAGTTGGAGACAACCCTGCGCTGTCTTGCCTCTTCCAACCCCACGTCCTGGAGCTCCCAATTGGTTTGGGCAGAGGTCGCCCACAATAACCTCCAGTCGTCCTCCACCTGTATGTCTCCCTTTGAATGGCAGGTGGGATTCAGTCACAAGTCTTCCCTGACCAGGAGATTGATGTAAGAGGTCCTGCTGCTGAGCAGCTGATACAAGCGCCCCTGGCCACGAGACAGGGCTTCTCTGCTGCGCGCCCAGAAACAACATGCCCCGCAGGCTGATCGGTTCGGCCGGCAGCTAAGGCCATTCAAGCCAGGAGAAGAGGTCTGGTTGGCATCAAGGGACCTTCCCCTGGAAGTTGAGAGTCGCAAATTGGTCCCGCGCTATGGGGACCATTTGTAGTGGAAAAGGTTGTCACCAAGGTGTGGTATAGATTGCGTCGCCAGAATCAGTCAAGATCCACCCAGTATTCCGTGTTTCCCATCTCTCCCCTGACCCCAGTCACCCCTCATTTCCCTCCTCCCCACTTGATAGGTGGTTCCCTGGTCTACATGGTGCGGCACCTTTACGCGGTCAGGTCCAGTGTCTTGGGGATTGGGAAGGGTATGGTCTTGTAGAACGTTCTTGGATCCCGGCGAAGGACATCTTGGACAAGTTGTTCATCCGGAACTTCCAGTGGACACAGGTCTGTGGCGCTTCAGGAGCTGCACTTAGGGAGGGGGACCCTGTCGCTGTCACGGCCTCGGCAGCGCAGTCGATTCGGCAATTGCGATCGTGAATATGTACGTGTCAGCTAATTATTATTTCAGTATAGGGATATTTAACTCCCTTTTCATTGTAGCACTTGTCGAGACTTGAGCCAAGCATAGCATCGTTGTGCTATCTGCTTGCATTCACCCTTGCCTGAGAAAGTGGGCTGTAGAGTCTACTGAAGCTGAAGACTAGAGGCATTCTTTTTCTATTCAGTTATTTCTTTCAGCCGGGTATTGGCACCTAGCTTTCCATTTGAGACTTTTAGTTAATGGCCCCCTTTGGCCTAACGTTTATTGTTTTCCTTTCCCTTAAAACCATTTTCACATTAAAGTCTGTTAACCATTGACCCGCTTCATTATCTCTCTCTCTCTTGGCACGGGTCATATCCAAATGAAGTAACAGTTTGCATAACAGCTTAGTATGGAAACACCAATGCCTAGGAACAGAAAAGTCTACACAAAATGGCAGATGTAGCCCAGACCACCACAGGCAAAGGCATCCCTACCATTGAGTACATCCGCCACAAACAAGTAACCTCCGTCGTCAAGGAGCCCCATCATCCCGTCCATACTCTCTTCTCGACGCTGCCACCGGGAAGGATGTACAGAAGCCTCAGGTCCCACACCACCATGTTCAGGAACAGTTATCAGCCCTCAACCATCAGGCTCCTGAACCAACGTGGGTAACTTCACTCAGCTCAACACTGACCTGATTCCACAACCTATGAGATTATCTCAAGGACTCTACAATCATGTTCTTAGCATTATTTAATCATTTGTTATTTTTTAATATAACTGCAGAGTTTGTGTTTTGCACATTAGTAGTTTCTCAGTTTTTGTTGGGTAATTTTTCATTGATTCCATTGTATTTCTTTGTATCCATTGAGAATGTGTCCAGGAAAACCGAATCTTAACGCAGAAAATAGTGGCCTATACGTACTTGGACAATAAATTTATTTTGAACTTTGAACCTTGTCATTTTTGGCTCTCAGTCTCATTTCTTCATCTGCCACAGTGGACTTCAATCTGATGTTGTAGATATCAAGGAACATGGGCTGTGT
Organism: Mobula birostris; assembly: GCF_030028105.1. Classification (NCBI taxonomy): domain Eukaryota; kingdom Metazoa; phylum Chordata; class Chondrichthyes; order Myliobatiformes; family Myliobatidae; genus Mobula; species Mobula birostris. Next base: position 17,391,904 of record NC_092371.1, read on the forward strand.
CAAGGTATTAGAGCTATAGAACATTTCAGCTCAGAAACAGGCACTTTGGCCCATCTAGTCTGTGCCGACCCATTAATCCGCCCAGTCCCATTGACCCATTAATCGGACCAGAGCCCTTTATACCGCTCCCATCTATGTACCTATCGACATTTCTCTTTAATATTGAAATCAAATCTGCATCGACCACTTGTTCTTCTTCCACACTCTCTCTACCCTCTGAATGAGAGATTCCTGCTCATATTCCCCTTCGACATGTTACCTTTCACCCTCAACCCATGACCTCTAGTCGTAGGCTCATCTGACCTCCGTGGAAAAAGCCTGCTTGCATTTACCTTATCTATACCCCTCATAATTTTGTATACTTCTATCAATCTCCCCTTAATCTTCCACGTTCTAGATAATAAAGACCTAACCTATACAACGTTCCCAAATAACTCAGGTCCTCAGAGTCCCAGCAATATCTGTGTAAATTTTCTCTGTTCTCTTTCAAACTTATTTACATCTTTCCTGTAGGTGGGTGACCAAAACTGGGCACAATACTCCAAATTAGGCCTCACCAACATCTTATACAATTTCGACATAACATCCTAACTTCTCTACTCAATACACTGATTTACAGTATAAAGACCAATGGAACAAAAGCTGTCTTTATGAGCCTATTTACCTGTGATGCCTCTTTGAATGGATTATGGATTGTATTCCCAGATCCCTCCGTTCTACCGCTCACCATGTAATGCTGGTTGGTCCTCAGAAAGAGCAACACCTCACACTTGTCTGCATTAAATTCCACCTGTCATTTTTCAGCCCATTTTTTTTTAGCTGATCGAGATCCCACTGCAAGATTTGATAGTTTTCCTCCCCATCTACTACACCCCCAATCTTGTTATCATCTGCAAATTTGCTGATCTGGTTTGCCACAGTAGCAACCAGATTTTTGTTAGAGATGACAGCCAGCAACGGACCCAATACCGATCCCTGCGACAACTCACTAGCCACAGGCCTCTAGTCAGTGAGGCAACCATCTACTACCACTCTGTTCTCTTCCGTGAAACAAATGTTAAATCCAATTTAATACCTTATCTTGAATGCCAAGCAGTGCAACCTTCTTGACCAACCTCCCATGCGGGACCTTGTCGGAGGCCTTGTTGTTTATATGGACTTCAACATTTACTGCCTTGCCTTCATTCATTCAACGCCCTTCCTAGTAACTTCCTCAAAAACTCTGTAGGATTTGTAAGACACGACTTGCCACGCATAAAGCCATGTTGTATACGTATCCCTCATCATCCCCTGTCTATCCAACTACTCATGTATCCGGTTCTTTAGAATACCGAAGTTCTAATCACAACTGTGAAGGTAGTGATGAATTCCTTCAGTTGTTCTGGATTAATTCTAGATTCCTTTGCTAGTGAGGGTATGAAATGGAGGCTAAGTCAAATGAGTGCATGGCTGGAACTACGTGGAAGGTGCAGAAACTCAGATTTTTGGAATATTGGGATCTCTTTTTTGTAAGCTACTCGAGAGGGACAGCTTACAGCTGAACTGGATGAGGGGGCAAGATCCTAGCAGTCAGATTTTCGAGGCTACGAGGGTCTGTTTAACTTTGCACGGAGGTGGATGAGGCTGGAAAGTGGTACAGTAGGCCAGAGTAAGTTCAACAGGCAAGCAAGGCAAAAGAAAGGAGAGGGACAAAGTCCATTGGATGAACTTAGAGGAGGATAACTACATGTATCGTGATATGATATCCATCATAGAAACGTTGCTAAAGGGAAGGGTGGCACTCTGGGCCCAATGCCCCAGAGTACAGGTGATTTCGATGGAAGAGTGGAATGAAATGAAGGAGAGGTGGGAGGGTGTTTAATCCCCTTGAGCACCGCTGCTTTAGATGCGATAGACTTGGATGAAATGGAGGATGGAGGTGCACTTTTGCTAAAGAGGAACCAGGCAGTATTCGGAAGCAAAACTACTCCAGCGATGCCTTATGGGAGTAACTGAGAAATAGACAGGGGCACATCACCTTGTTGGGATTGTGCACAGAAATGAGAAGAACCGGGGAGTTGTGGATGGTTGAAAGATCAATGCGGTTGTCATAGTAAGGAATGTTAACTTTTCACAGACAAGGGCTGCCATATTGTTAAGTGCTTTCCTGGGGCAGAATTCGTTATGTGCGTTCAGCAAAGCTGGGTAAGCTGGAAAGAAAGGTGAATGCGCTGACAGTGATTGAGCAGTTTCGGACGACTGATCATAGTTCTATTCGTTTTGAACTGGTTATGGCGAGGGCCCAAATATGTCCACAGGTTCAAGTTCTAAACTGCAGCAGGGGGGTTTATGACAGTATGACGCAGAGTCTTGCAGAGGTTGATTGGAGTGCGTTATTTGTGGGCAAGGGGACCAGCTAGCAAGGTGGACACTAATAAAGGTGAGATCGTGCGAGCTCAATATTAAATGTTCCTGGTAGAGGCTGGGTGGAGTGGTGGATATTTGATGGCGAGTGATATTTGTGAGATTGTGCAAACCGATTGTTAAATGTTCCTGGTAGAGGTTGGGAGGGGTAGGGAATTCTGGATGACGAGTGATATTGATGAGACAGTGCGAACCAATTTTTAAATGTTCCTGGTAGAAGATGGGAGGGGTAGAGGATTCTGGATGGCGAGTGATATTGAGGCTAAGGTCCGGAAAAAGAAGGAAGCATGGTAAGGTATTGGTAGCTGGAATCAGTGATTCCTTATAGATGTATAAAGGGTGTGGTAGTGTACTCGAGAGGCTGTGAGAAAGTCAAATCGGGTTCAAAAGGCTAGGTGAGGGAAAAATCTAATGAGAATCCAATTAAGTGCTGTACCAATGGAAAAGCGTAATTAGAGAGAGAATAAATTCTCTTGTGGACATGTTTGTGTGAAACCAAAGGAGGTGCGCAAAATCCTTCTTGAATATTTCTCATCGGGGAATACTGAACCATAATTCCTTGAAAGTCACAATTAGATAGGGTCGTAAAGAAAGCTTTTGACACTTTGGTGTATTGAGTACAGGAGCTTGGATGTTAACGTTGCACTTGTATAAGACATTGGTGAAGTCTAATTTGGAGTATTTTGTCCCGTTTTGGTCACCTACCTACAGGAAAGACGTAAATAAGTTTGAAAGAGTGCAGAGGAAAAATACAAGGATATTACCAGGACGCGAGGACCTGATTTATGGGGAAAGGTTCAATAGATTAGGACCTTATTCCCCAAAACATTTAAGATTGAGGAGAGATTTGATAGAGGTATACAAAATTATGAGGGGTATAGGTAGGGTAAATATCCATTGAAGTTAGGCGCGACAACTAGAGGTCATAGGTTAAGGGTGAGAGGTGAAATGTCCAGGGGGAACATGAGGGAAACTTTTTCACTCAGAGGGTGGTGAGAGTGTGGAACGAGCTGCCAGCCCAAGTTGTGGATGCGGGTTCAATTTCAACATTTAAGAGAAATCTGGAGAGGTACATGGATGGGAGAGGCACTGGGGGCTGTGGTTCGGGTGCAGGTGAATAGAACTAGACAGTTTATTGGTTGGGCACGGAAACTTCCTGTTTCTGATGATTCTATGGCCCTATAACACGCTGGTTTCAGAACTAGGGAATGTAAGGGGCTATATCTTGAGCACGGTCCATGTTAGGGAATATAGCGCGGATGAAACACAAATGAATCTGTTAGAGAATTTAGTAGCGATCAAACACAAACTAGGCAAACACCTCGAGACCAGTTACCAACTTTATTTCGTGAATTCACGGGGAGCCGTCCGAGGAATGACTCCGCTAATGCAAGGTTATAGTTCAAATTTATACAGCAAATCTAATCATACTCGGTCAGCGGGTCTCAAGACACTATTTCCACAGTGTACACACAATTAGCACCTACACAATCGGTTTCTCATTGATCAGAGTACAAAACAATCACATCTCTCATACAAGTGTCAACGGTCCCTCATCAATGACATGATCTATTGTTAGTTAGTACAAGTAAGATAAACCCATTCTGCTTATCATTCTATCCCCATAATCTGTCAACTCTTAGTCCTCAAACTTAATTCTTCTTCCACGGTCCCCTCCTTTTTGATCGCTAGATCACTCTATTCTACTCCTCATCTTCCGGATACGTAAGAACCCCGATGATGCCAAAGTGGCCCAAAATCATGTACCACCCCGAAGGCATGTTCTTGCCTAATGCCCTTGTAATTTTCCCTGCTCCAATTTAAAACACTCCTGCAAGGACCACACTTATGTTTACCTATAGCTATCCTGAAAGTTAAGGAGCTGTGGTCAAGGTTCCCTGACTGCTCGCCCACTGAAAGGTCAGTCACCTGGCCAGGCTCACTATCCAATACCAGGTCCAGTATGGCCCTTCCTCTTGTTGGACCGTCCACATACTGATCTAAGAAACCCTCCTGGATGCAGTTACCAAATTCTGCCCCATCTAAACCCCTTACACCAAGAAATTCCCAGTTTATTTCCTTAATCTGTTCCTCAATGTCTCAGTGGGGCTCTGTAGTTCAATCCGATCAGTGTGATTGCACTTTTCCTATTCCTGAGTTGAAACGAAATGGATTCAGTGTCTGAAACCTCCACTATGTCTCCTTTGGGTGCAGATGTGATATTATTCCTGGTTAGTTGTGCAACCGCTCCCCCTTTAGCTCCCTCTTTATCTTTTCTAAAACATGAAAATCTGGTACGTTATACACCCATTCCTGTCCCCCTCTCAACTAAGTTTCAGTAATGGCTACAGCATCGTTGATCCATGTACTGACACATGCTCTAAGTTCATCACATTTACCCATAACACTCCTAGCATTAAAATATACACACTTCAAACTATCCGGCCCATCATACCTGTTATTTCGATCTTGCTTTTCATTATTTTGCCCGACATCTACCTGCCGACCCGATGCGTGCCTTACTGAACTGCTGCTTCGGTTGCCATGCCCCTGCAAAACTAGCTTAAACTCTCCAGAGCAGCATCGACAAACCTCCCGGCCAGGATATTGGTTCCCGTCTTGTTCAAGTGCAACCCGCCCTCTTGTACACGTACCCCCTTCCCTAGAAAAGGTTCCAATGATCGAAGAACTTGAAACCCTGTCACCTCACCATCTGCTGAGCCATTCACTCTTTTCTTTGATATCACCCTATTCCTATATTCACTAGCCTGTGGCACTGGGAGTAATCCAGAGATGACTACTTTGGACCCTTTTCTCTTCAGTCTCTTTCCTAACTCTATATACTCACTGCGTAGGACCTCTCCCTCTTTTCAGCCTATGTCATTGGCGCCAATATGCACCACGACCTCTAGCTGTTCACTTCCCCCTTGAGAATATCCTGCAGCCGCTCCAATACATCCTGGACCCTAGCACACCGTTCTGGTGCCTCATTTGCGACCACAGAATCTCCTTTCTGTCCCCCTGTCGAGTCCCCTATAACCTCCCCGCTGCCTGACTACTCCTCCCCGCAGCATATCCAAAGAGGGGGCTTCCACAGGTGATCTTTACACTGACGTCCTAATCTCCTCATCTCTCCTGGTGGTTGCCCACCTACTGTCCAAAGTCCAAAGCCTACACTCTGGGCGTGACCATCCCTTCAAAAGTCTCATCTATGATATCTTCAGCTTCCCGTATGATCCTGAGTGCATCCAACTCTAGCTCAAACTCCTCATATAGGCACTTGGATGCGCAGCGAATGGAAGTACTATATGTGGACACTGTAAAGGTAAAAGTGATTAGTTTAGTAGGGTATTTAATCATTACAATAATCAGTTCGGCAGTGGAACGGATGCTGGGAATAGCGAAAGTAGAGCACTGGGACAGAAGGAGTACTAGAGGCGGAGGCGGGGGAGGGGCCGGGGGGAGGGTGGTGGCGCCGGTGCAGACATATCCAGCCCCGAGACACCACGCCAGGTCATTTGATTCCAAACAAGAGGTTTATTGATCATTGCAGAATATCTCTCTGGTGCTTCCCGCTTCCTCCCCTCTCTCTGCCCCTTTTCGTAACCATGATCCCTCTCTCCCCGAACCCTTTCCATTTTCAGTCCACAATAGAGACCAATATCAGAATTCAGTGCCATGATTTTCTTCCGTTGCGGCAGCAGTACAGTGCAATGCATAAAATTAACCATATTACTGTGCCAAAATCAGGCACCCTAGCTAAATATATATATATGTGCATAAGACTTCTGCACAGTACTGTGTATCCTATTTATGTTTCTCAACGTACTTCGTAATCATGGATTGCTGCATTGTTTTCCTTTATTGGTATTCTTATTTGACCATTTACGTCCGGGATCCCACCTACGAAGTCAACTTGAATTGCGGCCAATCGAGGATGAACTCCCAGTGGTGACTCAGTGTTGTCAGCTGGAGGTGTTTACCTGCTGAGAGTGAGTAGTGTGCTCCGTTAACGGCACAGCATTTGTATATCCCAGTATGGATGGATGGCCTGCAAGTCTGAATGCCGCGACTAAGCTTGGCGTGAATCTTTTAAGATTCAGGACAGTCCCGCTAATTGGCAATCATGTTCTGAGCGCCAAGGACTACCAGTTGAGGAGCACCTGAACTGAGGTAAGTCTGCTCATGATTTCGTCTAGTGTTTGTCTTGTGCTCAGAATCTTGATCTAGTTTGAAACTGTGGCTCGATCCAAGCCTCGGATACTCCAGAATTTGGCTCCAAGACATTCTCGACAAGGACTCTTGTCACAATAATCTCACATACGGTCACGGGAAGATTTGAACCCAGGTTTGAACATAATCTCCTATTCGAGAGATCCGCCTGCAGTTGGGCTCCGGTCCGTTAGGTTTGGAGAGTTTCTCTTGCAGAAGATCAGAGGTGATTTTATTGAAAGCTGAATTAAAATCAACATAGAGAATCCTGACATATGTACCCGGGGAACAGAGTTCCTGTAATATGAAGAGGTCAAAGTTCAAAGTAAATTTATTATGAAGTATGTATATAGTGCCTTATAATATCATAGTATGTAGTACTGTATATATAATATAGTATATAGTATGGCGTTCATTTTATTTCAGCATTTACAGGAAAAATAAAGAAATACAATAACATTTATAAAAAGGTATATATAAAGAAAAGGTATATATATGTGTGTGTGTGTAAACCCTACACAAATCCGGAGTGGAGTCCGTAAGGCGGTTGGATGACGTTTCACGTCACCTCCCGGCAGCTCCTGCAGCCAAGCTGATGCGGAATGTACTGCTTCGCATTCCTTCGGACTACATCCGCGAGGCCGAGGGCCGAAGGGGGGGGGGGGGGTTCTTGATGTCTGGGCAACCCAGGATCTCCAAATTTATCGCCCAGGTCTGTGCCCCAGAACAGGCACATCCATTCTCTAACTGGACAGCCGGAGCCATGATATAAAGAAAGAACGATAAATAACGAACGTGGAAAAGTGCGGCGTGTAGTGTAGTAGTCACACAATGCTTTACAGTACAGGCGACCTGGGGTCAAATCCCCCGGTGACTGTGTGTGTCTCCTCTAGGTTCTCCGGTTCCTCATACAGTCCAAAGATGTTCTGTGATTTGGCTCGGATTAAAATCACGGGATTGCTGGGCCCATTGGCTAGAAAGGCCTATTGCGCGCTGTATGTCAGTAATTAATTAATTTAACTAATTAAAAAAGAAGTCAAACTGTCCAAATAAACAAATATAATACTGACAACATGAACTGTGAAGAGTGCTTAAAATGAATCTGTAAATCATAGAATCAGTTCACAAATGAGGCGAGTAAAGTTATCCGTGCCCAGGAGCCTGTTGCCTGTAGGATAATAACTGGTCCTGAACCTGGTGGTGTAGGATATAAGGCTTCTGTACTTCCTGCCCAATGATAATAACAAGAAAATCGCATGGCATGGATGGTGGGCGTGGGGGGCTTTTAATTATTAAACAAAAATATAAAGAGAAATCAATCACGTTCTCATTAACCTATTCTTTACATAAATCATATAAGGAGTGTCAGGGAGGGGTCGCACACCTCTGATAGACCGGGAACGTTGTGCTCCCCTGGGCGTAGCTCGTCCACCATTGGTCCGCACTTGGCACTCAGCTCTCGTCAATTATTCCAAGCAGCTGCTTGCTATCGACAACGGTCACACCCTAGTAACCGCTTCTTCGAGCCGGCTAAACCATGTGAGAGTAACATATGAGTCTAAAACCATTGATGGGTTTGGGCTTACCTGCCCAAGCTACTGGACCCCACAGACTGCGCGGAGGAATCCACTAGTTTGGTTCAACAGGCAGGAAGTTGGACCCAGCAAGGCGCTGTGGAGCGCTTGGAGCGTGACTGGACACTAAGGCCTTCATGGTCATCCACTGTATCTGACTGCATCTCCCGTCGTCTTGAATCTGTCTTGCCAATGGATACAGATGGTCTCAGACGAGTGAATGAAGTCGACGCTGCGCAACGCTTCCTAACTTTGTACTAAGTATTTACACAACCCCCCCCTCGAGCGATTTGCCCCGCTAATATGATGAACTGAATACGGAGTCTTTGTGCCTACTCCGGGGTGCTCTGGGGAAGTGGATCTAAGGACACAATTTGGTTCGGAATGCGTTGTTGTTGCTCGCTTTCTATGGTTTGCATAATTTGTTTGTGTTTTTTTCCCCCTTTTTTCCGGGAGCACTGGTGGTTGATCTTATTTTTTTTTTAATTGGGTTCTTTCGGGCTCCTTGCTTTGCGACTGCCTGTAAGCAAACAAATCTCAAGATTGTACAATTTAAACATTCTTTGATAATAAGTGCATTTTGAATCTTTGAATTTGAATTTTGTAATCCGTCCTTTCCATCCCTAAGTAACCCAAGTCCTGCGGCGACGCGCTAGAGATGAAGCGTCATGAGTGGGTACACTGCCAGCCGTACCCGCAAACCTGGACACTGGTGCATCAGGCCACAGGGTCGTTATCCACTGACATGAAACAGCCACCTGAGCAATTGAGAAGCCCTGTTCAGGAATGCACTACTCACCTTCACGGTATGAGGAAGGAGCTAGAAAAATTGCCTGCTCCATTCTTTCCCTGGCCAGCTTATCGCAGCTGGTGGGGATCGTATCACAGCCGTCAAAATACATCAAAGAGAAAATTAAGGACTATTCCTTTCATCCTCGGTGCATGGAGTTCGCACAGACTGTTAGAGAGTGTCGGTGGAGACAGACCTCAGAGGAGAACTCTAATAGGGAGAGAGTTAGCTCGATATAACATTGACAACGCAGCGCTGAGTGGCGCTCAGCTGGCAGGAGAGGATACACATTCTTTTGATGTGGAAGGCCGATATGAAGCTGAGGTTGGATTTTTCAGTGAAGACAGAGATTGCTGGCAATCTCGCTGGATGTGAATGACCGGCTTATGAACATGAACCCGGTAGGAAGCATGTCACTGTGGTCACCGCTTACGCCCCAACCATGACAAACACACACGATATCAATGACAAGTTCTACGAAGAACTGCACTCATTTATTGACACTGTTCTCAAAGTGGACAGGCTTATCATCCTTGGTGACTTCAATACTAAAGTAGGTTCTGACAACACACCATGGGGTCTTTGGTGTTGACAGCTCAACAGTAACAATCTTCCACTACTCCAGACATGCGCTGAACATGAATTGTTGATAATCAACACTGCCCTCCGCCTTCCCACCCCAAACAGAACTTCGTGGATGTATCCCAGCTCTAAGCACTGACATCTAATCCATTACATCATCATCAGGGTGAGAGATAGGCAGGATGCAAGGGTGACAAAATTTGTGTGTGGTGCTGAGTGCTGGGCAGACCACCGTCCGTCTCATCGTTTCTAAACTGAACGCCCATGTCCAGCCCAAGAGACACCCACAAGGAAAGAAAGTTCCAAGATGGCTGAACGTCTCCAAACTTGAAAACAGTAATATACAGTAAAGCAATCTTTTGTTGACACTCTGGAAGACCGCCCAAACTCCCTGGCTCTGGACAATCAGAATGTGGAAGATGCATGGCCAAACCTTCGAGAGATGATCTACTTCACTGATACAAAGAAACTGGGATCTGATACCCAAGTCCATCTCAAAGAAGGACGCCTTCAATAAAAACGAAGGACTGTACAACACAAACTGTGCCAGATGCCGGCTCCCTGGCTGAGCAATAAAGCTGTTGAGATCCAGACGTATGCAAACAGACATGATTTAAAGAACTTCTACACTGAATTAAAATACCATCATCAAAATCATCCTCTCTCCTTAGTGCTGATGGGAACACGCTGATCATGGACAAAGTGAAAATTCTTCATTGGTGGGCTGAGCATTGTAAATCGTCCTTCAACTATAAATGACGAATCCATCGATTGCCTTCCCCAGGTACCTGTCAATGACACAATGGATGTCCCACCAGCCTTAGCAGACACCCAGAAAGCGATACATCGGCTCCCTAGCGGAAAAGCACCTGGGTCAGACGCAATGCCATCCGAGAAATGTGGCGCAGGGCTAACAGAAAAGCCCCGTCAGCTCTTCCAACTTAAGTGACAGCAAGAGACGATTCCACAGGAATTTAAAGAAGCATCCATCATCCACTTGTATAAACCAAAGGGAAACCGACAGTCCTGCGACAACTATCGCGGAATATCCTTGCTGTCTATCGCAGGCAAGATCTTCTCCGGGCTTCTTCTCAACCATCTCACATCACACCTTGACTGGGGACTCCTACCAGAGAATCAGTGTGGATACCAGGAAAAAGCATGGGAATATCGACATGGTTTTTGCTGCAGGCGAAACGACAAGAGCAAATCGCTGACCTATTCTCCTGCTATGTTGATCTGACCAAGGCCTTCCACTCTGTTAACAGAGAGAGTGGAAGAGTGGAGAGTGGAGAGAGTGGAAGATTTTGGCGAAGTACGGATGTCCAAGGAAATTCATAACATTGTGCAGCAATTCCACGATGGCACGAGTTGAGGAGAGTGATGAGACATCCGAGTCTTTACCTGTCTCAATCGGGGTTAAGGAGGGCTCCGTCTTGGCGCCCACGCTATACAGTTTGGTGTTTTGCGCCATGCTTACGGATGTCTTGAGAGCCAGCAACTTCGGCATCGGCATCAGATTCCGCAGTGAAGGGAAACTGTTAAACCTCTGGTCGCTCCAGACAAAAACTAAAGTTATGACAAACATCAGAGATTTTATTTTTGCAGAAGACCGTGCCCTCGGTGGTGGCTCAAAAATGATAATGCAGCGCTGTGTCGACAAGTTTTCTGCTGCGTCTACCAACTTTAGGGTTACCATCAACACCAAAAAGATTGAGGTAATGCATCAGCCATTTGCAGGCAAATCATGCGTTGAGCCAAACACCACAATAAATGGTCAAGCACTCAACCCAGTGAACACGATCACCTATTTTGGCAGCACACTGTCCCAGAGTATTGTCAGTGATGATGAAGTAAACGCCAGGGTTGCTGAAGACTTTACAGCAACGTCTGGACCAGAAGAGGCACAAGTCTACAGCCAAAGCTGGATGGGTATAGGGCCATAGTACTTCCCATTCTACGTTACACCTGCGAAACATGGACAGCGTGCAAACAGCATGTCAAGAAACTGAACCATTTCCACACTGTCAGCCTCAGAAAGCTTCTCAACATTAAGTGGCAAGGCAGAATCCCCGACACTGAGGTACTTACCAAGGCAGAACTGTCCAGTATTTACATCATCCTGATGTAGTCCCAGTTACATTGGCAGGCCACGTAGGTCCTTTGTCAGATCACTGGTTGCCTAAGAGACTGCTGTACTGTGAACTACAGAAAGGAAAACGGTCCCTTGGAGGGCAAACAGACATCCTGAAATCTTCACTAAAAGCCGTTGGCACCAATATATTCACGTGGGAACATGTATCTAAGTACCTGGCGTCGCTCCCTCCATAAGGGTGCAGCGACACATGAGGCAGAAAGGACAAGTTGCAGAGAGGCTTAGGGCTGGGCAGGCAACGCCAAGCCAATGACCCCCAACCCAACATGGCTGCCACATTGCGTCCACTCTAGCAGAGAACCTTTCGAGCGTCGATTGTCGTCTCAGCCATCTGCACGCCCACATACCAGTGCAGCTCCTACACATCCCGTACGACTACAGTGGTGTTCATCGTTGCACGATGGACGAACGAATGAACGAACATAAATCATGGAACTGTGATGGTAAAGAGCAAGGCTATTTGGCTCATCAACTCTATGTCAGCTGCTTGTAGAGCAATCCTGTCAGTTCTATTCATTCGCTAATTATAAGTAGCATTCACCAAGGAAAAAGACCCTATAGCTCAACAGAACCATGCTAGTCTCACTTGTATTGGGAGAAGAATGCCAAGGATAAAACTGGTAAATTGATTTATTATTTTCACATGTACTGAAATACAATAAAACAATCTTCTGTTTTGTGTGCCACCCAAACAGATCATTTCATTACAACAGTGTTTTGAGACAATACAAGAGGCGGGGGAATAACAGAAATGAAGTGTTGCAGAAAGTGCAGTGTAGGTAGACAATAAGGTAGCAGGTCATTACGACGCAGACTGTGAGATCAAAAGTCCACCTTACAGTACCAGGAACTGTTCAATAGTCTTATGACAGCGGGGCAGAAGTTGTCCTTGAGCCTGTTGGTATGAGCTTTCAGGTTTTGCAGCTTCTGTCTGATGGGTGTGTGGGGCTGAGGGAGGACGGGCTGGGGAACAAAGAACGTGTGGGTTGCCTGGGGTCTTTGGTTTTGTTGGCTGCTTTACTCAGGCAGTGAGAAGCGTGGCTGTAATTTGTGCCTGGAACGCACTGTCTGGACTGATGTAAAGGCTGGTGCCAGAGACATTTATACGATTCTTAAGCACATGGATGTAACAAAAATGGTGATTATGGGCTGTGTTAGAGGGAAGGGTTAGACTGATCGTGGAGTAGGTTACATTGTCAGCACAACATTGTGGGCCGAAGGGCCTGTATTGTTCTATGTTGTATACGTGTACAAACCCTCGTGGGAGAGATTTCTTTGAGCAAAGTTGTAACTACATTGTAATTAAGAACCCCCAGTGGAATAAAATGGCTCGGCACATTAAGAATCATAGAACATAAAACGTAGAATAGTACAGCACAGTACAGGCCCTTCGGCCCACAATGTTGTGCCGACCCTCAAACTCTGCCTCCCATATAAGCCCCCACCTTAAATTCCTCCATATACCTGTCTAGTAGTCTCTTAATCTTCACTAGTGTATCTGCCTCCATCACTGACTCGGGCAGTGCATTCCACGCACCAACCACTCTCTGAGTAAAAAACCTTCCTTTAATATCCCCCTTGAACTTCCCACCCCTTACCTTAAAGCCATGTCCTCTTGTATTGAGCAGTGGTGCCCTGGGGAAGAGGCGCTGGCTATCCACTCTATCTATTCCTCTTATAATCCTGTACACCTCTATCATGTCTCCTCTCATCCTCCTTCTCTCCAAAGAGTAAAGCCCTAGCTCCCTTAATCTCTGATCATGATGCATACTCTCTAAACCAGGCAGCATCCTGGTAAATCTCTTCTGTACCCTTTCCAATGCTTCCACATCCTTCCTATAGTGAGGCGACCAGAACTGGACACAGTACTCCAAGTATGGCCTAACCAGAGTTTTATAGAACTGCATCATTACATCTGACTCTTAAACTCTATCCCTCGACTTATGAAAGCTAACACCCCATGAGATTTCTTAACTACCCTATCCACCTGTATCCCCAGATCCCTCTGCTCCTCCACACTACCAAGTATCCTGCCATTTACTTTGTACTCTGCCTTGGGGTTTGTCCTTCCAAAGTGTACCACCTCACACTTCTCTGGGTCATCTTTCAAATCTGCTGAATGGTCCGTGTTGATTACCTTTGATTTGGTGCCATTATGACGGGGAGTATGTTGATGCCCAAGGAGGAGCTGGAGGGGTGTGTAGGAACATCATGGTGGTGCCCTGGAGGAGAGGGAGAGCCTGGCAGTGCCCAGGGAGGGGGGGAATGTGTGAGAACAGTCCTGGGAGGAGAGAATTTGTCAGTTGGTACTTGGAGAGCAGAGGAAACCATGGTGGTGTGCAGGGAGGAGAGGAAATGTGTGAGGATGGACACCGAGGAAGGGAGAGAGTGCAGTGATGCAGAGGGAGAGGACGGAATATCCCATGATATTGATGGAGGGTAAAACAGAATGTGTTGGAATTGGGAGGGACTATCAGATGCGGTTTAAACATAAGAGATTCTGCAGATGCTGGAAATTCAGAGTAGCACACACAAAGTGCTGGAGGATCTCAGTAGGTCAGACAGCATTGATGGAGAGGAATACACGGTTGATGTTTCTGGTCGAGACCCTTCATCAGGACTGGAAACAAAGAGGGAAGAAGCCAGAACAAGAGGGTGGGGAGGGGAAAGAGTACATGCTGGTAAGTGATATGTGAGTCCAGGCGAGGGGGAAGATAGGTGGTTCGGGGAAGGAGGGGATGAAGTGCGAGCTGGAAGGTGATAAGTGAAAGAGGTATAGGGCAGAAAAAGAAGGTATCTGTTAGGAGAAGAGAGTGGGCCTTGAGAGAAAGGGAAGGAGGGGCACCAGCAGAGGTGTTAGGCAAGTGAAGAGAAGTGGTGAGAGGGGAATGGAAAAAGAGGGAAACAAGGAAGGGGAGAAATTACCAGAACTTAGAGAAATTGATGGTCATGCTGTCAGTTTGGAGGCTACCCAGAGTGAATATGAGGTGCTGCTTCTCCAACCTGAGAGTGGGCTCATCGAGGCAGAGGCAATGGACTGACAAGACAGAATTGGAATGTCGATTAGAATTAAAATAGTTAAACTAAAGTGGAAGTAAAATGTTTCAACCCTATTTTAAATTGTTCCTGATGTGTATTATCATTCTGCTAGTGCCTTGACGAAGATATTTGTGTCATCTGTAGCCACAGACAAAGTCCTTGAGAACTGGTGAGTAGCTAATGTTCGGTTATTCAAGAAGGAAAACATGAATAATCCTGGGAACTCTCGACATGATTATCCTGTCAGTGGCGGAGAACTACTGGAGAGGACTAATAGGGTTAGGATGTAAGAGCACATGGCCTAATTAGAGGCAGTCAGCATGGACTGTGAGGGCTGGTCATGTCTTACTGGTTTACTTGTTTCAGTGTTTTGTGGAGGTAACGAAGATGACTGATGGAGCTAGAGGTGTGGAGTTTGTCTCATGGAAGTTCCTAATGCTCATACCCTTAGAGAGAAAATATTTTGCTTCATCTGTGCCTTATTTTCAACCCATGACCCCTATCTCCAGATACTACTTCACCCTCTGCATATCCACTCTGTTTAGCTCCTCAGGAATTTCTATGTTTCAATCAGATCCTCGCTCTCTCTCTCACTCACTCACTCACTCCTAAACTTATTCGTAAACTCTATCAAGCCTAAACCACCAAACGGTTTGAAATCTGTTATCCTCCTATTTCGGGTGAGGGAGAGTGTAATGAACTCTTCAGGGGTGTCCAGAGATTGAGAGGTTTATAAAACACTTGACTTGTTTAATCGTTGTTTAACGAGAATTGTTAATCATTTAGAGTTCCCTGTGTTTTAGTTTTCGAGTGATTCGGTCTTCGTAATGCAGTCTTCTGGTGCTTTCTGTTTAAACTTGTTAAGTTTATTATGATAGGTTTGGGGGTTCTGTATTATTTGTATTATTTAAGTGGATGCACAATTACTGCTAATGGTGGGGTTCTACTTTTGAGAATGTTAAGTCTCATGGTGTCGCTTGGCCGAACTATTGATGTTCTTTTGGAATTAATATGAATAACGTTTAGTCACGTTCCCTACATCGGAGTCTGTTTTTTTCTCTGCACCTGGGTTCTGGCATTGCCAGTGCATATGGTGACAAAGTGAAAGCAAGAGAGCGAATGAACAAACAAACACAGTACCCCTGACGAGGTCTCACCAATGGTGCCCTTTGGAGGCTCAGTGCATTACAACTGCCACATCCATCAGCACCCTGGAATCTCTCTCCTGCATGCTGGTGTTGCCAGTGCAGCATATCCCACTGAAACTGGGAGGAAATCTCAATACCAGTGTTATAAACTGACACTAGTGAAACCCAGGGTCAAAGAATGAATGAAAAGGGAAAGTAAATGGAGGAGTTCCAAGAGGAATAGATTAGCTTTAGAAACAAATGAGGAATTGAAATAGTGATGATGGATAGTGGTGAAGATAAGCCTAGAGTTATCGAATATCTTAGCTCCCAGTTTGGGGCAATTTTATTCCTTCTAATTTTAATTTTGTTTTACATTCATATAGAAAGAAAGTATGAATCATCCTCAGACAGACTGCAGATTGAGTGTGGAACAGATATTGCCATTAATCTGGCTTTCCAGCGCTATGTTCAATTGCTTTTACACTTTATTAACTTGAACCAAAAAGTAAACAAATATTTCACTGCATTCTTAGCTTCATTTCTGAATTTAGCCTGGGTCACTGCATAAATGCTGGTGTTTGTACAAGAACTCAAAACTTGGAGCATAGATCCGGCTTGTTGAACCTTAAATAAAGGATCTTCAAAACTAGTGTGATAAAAGATATTTGTAATCCGTACATACAGAAAGTACCCAACGTATGTTGTCCACAGCAGTATAAAACTGCCAGATATAGTGAAGAGTAAAATGATAGATTTGTTGCGGTTGGCTATCTCAGGATCACGGTGATTCTCACCGCTGCTGCAAACTCTGAGCCCTTTGCGAACTTTGCTTGCTGTTAAAATATTCCTGACAGTCAGAACATTGAAGAGCAGGATTAAACCAAAGGGGACCAAAGGCGTGACGATGCGATGTTGCCAAGCAAAAGCAGCCCATGCGTTGGATCTGTGGAAGGTGGCTGTTAGGATACAGTCCCACTGGACATTGTTGGTAACGTATCGAGGTCCAAATGCAAAGAACCAGGGAATGCATTTCAAACAGAAGATTGTGCACACGACTACTATCACCATCAGTGCCGTTGTCTCGGTGCAATATTTTGTTTTCAGCTTTTGGCAACAAATGGCAACAAAACGATCAAAAGTGAAAGCCACTGTTAACCAAACAGCACAATCCTGGCTTGAGGTGTACAGAAGAACAATGAAGCGACATACTAGTGTAGTGTCCAGGAAAGACCCTCGAAAAAAGTAATAGACAATCTTGTACAATATTACGTCGGATATAATGACCAACAAATCTCCAGCTGCCATCGACACCAGATAGTAAGTGATGCATTTGGTGAGTCCGCATTTCCCGCGGGACAGAATCACAATTGCCAGTAAATTCACTGTAAATTGAGAATAAAACATACTTACTGAGCAGGTTGTGACAAAAAGAACAATCTAAACACATTTACAACGATTCGGCCAACAAAACTAGAGGTGAGGATGGGGAGGAGTGGATGGGGAACTCAAATCACCTGATCTGAAGAAAATTTAGAAATGGAGCTGAAAAATGGTGAGAATGGAAGAGCATATTACACTGAAAAGAGACGCTGTAAAGGTCAGAGCAAACCTACCACCGTACATTTTTCAAGCAGCATTTAGCAGTGAATAAATTGTTGCATATTTCATTTAATGTGATCGACAGCTTCCAGCTTACGCTCTTTGAACATCAAAGATCAAATATCACAACAGAAATTACTGGCAACTGGAACTATTAAGCCTGTTGGTTACCCATCGTTATCATCCCGTTATAATCTGGTAAATTGTGCTGTCCAATTGGAACAATATATAATGGCAGGACTTTGAGGTCCAATGTTTCTATCCCTTTATCATGGAAAAATTATCTTCATCCTCAGTGAAGACAATGTATTAATTTAGAATCACAGCCATATGCTCTTCCTCCAGACAATCCAGCATTACCTTGATGCCATTTTGAACGTTTCTTTCTTTTAGCTTGGCTAAATTGCGATTGTTTTCTCAACTGTGGAATGAGTAAGGTTTAGAAATCGATGAGACAGATAAGGATTGCCCAGACCAGTTTGCAAAAGTGGGTTACATTTTTCAAATGAGATCAAGTGTCTGGAATAATGCTGACAAGTATGTGTTTTGTGTAGCTACTCAAGGAGCGAATTGCAAGCTAGCGTGAAAGAAATAGGCTGGTAAATTACATATATTTAGCCTTGCAGAAGGAAGGAGAAAAGATTGATGGAAAAATAGGAAAGGAAATATTATAAAAGGTCAGAAAATGATGCATGATTAGAACAATGAGCTGAGAGATATTCAAGCTGAAGCATTAACTGCCGATGGGCATTTCCAGCATCTTCAATCTGTATTTTAATTTCCAACAAAGTTCTGCCATTTTGGGGTTTTCACCAAAGTGGAGGAAAACTGAATTGCTCAACGTTGAGGTGTGTACAACACAACGGCGAACTCAGTGCACTACAACAGAAATCTCGGTAATTCTCGAAATCAAGGATGATTTTTATCCGCAACGCGCCCGAGGTCCTGAGATTTGAGATATGGCGAAGGCTTCCCTGCATGATTCAATGATTTTGTTTCTCTCTTTGCACACACAGTCTGAATTTTGCATCAGTTGTCGAATTCTAATATCTGAATAGCAACCATTCGAACATATTAAAGAAATCCATCACTTCAACAGAGTACATATGCGACAGTATGGTCCAGTGCAAAACAAGTTTACATAACTAACAGTGACTTACCGGGAATACCAAAAACTGCGAGCATCGGGTAGTAAACAAAATCAAGTGGATGGATCAGTTCTTGTCGGTGCATTTCGAGTGAGCAGTAACAATGACTGAATCACACTAGTGTATGGAGATACCACGTTCAATGACACCCGCAATTAAACAGAGAAGTTCCTCCCAGAGGGGCCATTAGGGTGCCTCAGCGGTAACATTAGTTACGGCTATCTGAACAAACACATTACCCAAATGATTGTGCAATTATGTGAATAATTAGGTTTCTGAAATAAATCTGATATTTGAAGTTGAAAATACAATACAGTCCATTTTCTTCAGGGAAAAAAACTCTAAAAGACAGCACTGGTAAAACTACACCAAGACAGTTTGAAGGATCCTATTACAGTATATATGTTAATTTTACCAGTGAAATATGTCAAGTTTGTTCATAGGTTAAGTTGCCAGATTTACACCCCCCCGTGTTGTAATCTTCAATAAATATTTGCTCTGTAGCCAGAGTTTGATATTAGTGAGATTTCAGCAGATGCAAATTCGATCTTCAGGGCAGTGCTGAGGGAGAGCTGCTCTGTCCTGTGGTGATAGAGCACTGCGATTCTGAATCTGATAGAGAGGAAAATTCAGAGATGGAAGCAGGGAGATCTGTGTCTTCTGACCCCCTTCCCTCCCCTTTTCTTCTCTTGGAGAAGGGTAATAGTTCGACACAACATCGAGGACCAAAGGAAATTCGTAAGTTTTTCACCAATAGGGCAGTGGATATATGAAACAAACTTCCAGAGGAGGCGATACACTCAGGTACAAACACTGCATTTATAAAGCATCTTGACAGCTACATGGATAGTAGGAATAGGAGATGAGGGCACATGTACGAAAATGGGATTACCACAGGTAGATGCCTCAGTCAGCACAAGTTGGGCTGAAGAAACTGTTTCCATGCTAAGAACATAAGAGAGCCATTTGGCCCTTTGCATCTGCTGCAAGCTGTCTGTCTCAAGGACACTATATCTCTAAATTGGATGAAATCCAATATCATGAAAATAAGGCCGAATTTGGCAAAAGGTAATTTGTGAGGATCTACTTGCAGGTAAGTCTACATCATCATAGTGAGAAGTATACGAAGGAGAAATAACAGAAGTTTAGTGCCATCATGTTCCTGCAACGGTAACAAATATAGAGAACCCTGGCTGTGAAGGAACATTGAGGATCGGATAAAGAGAAAAAAAGGAATGATAGGTAGGAATAGGGAACGAAAGATAGAGAGGTGTACCAAGATGATAACAAATATAGTGAGCTGCTTAAAAACAAAATTAGGAAGACAAAAGGATGTCATAGAATATCACTGGCAGAAGGGTTAAATCTGAAGGCATTTTATAAGTTTTCAAGGTCAAATGTAAGGGGAAGGTAATCAATTAATAGTAGGACTCTAAACAGCCTACCTATCTATTGCTCTATATCACGCTGGCTGTTGGGAGACCTACATTATAATCCCAGAAAAGTGATTGCACTGTTCTGAAACAGGTTTATTATCATCCCAGGTACCAAAATGAACATATACAGTGAAATTATTTTGTTTGTATGCCATTCAAACAGACCTTTGCAAACATAAGTATATCGAGATTGTAGATTAAAAGCAAAACACAAACAGAATGCAGATTAAAGTGTTACAGTTACAGAGAAAATCCAGTGCATGCAGACATATAAAGTGCAAGGACAATGATGAAGTAGACTGAGAGATGAAAAGCTCATCTTTATCACATGATGTCCACTTAAGGGTTATAACAGCAGGACAGAAGCTGTCCTTAAACATGTTGTCAAGCGTTTGTACCTTCTGCCTGATGGAAAGTGGAAGAAGAGAATATAACTGGGATGGAGTATTTCAGGCAGTAGGAGGTGTGGTCAAAGTCAATGGAAAGGAAGCAAGCTATGTTCAGAACTCAGCAAATTCTTGTAGCCTTGGGCAGAGAAATTGCCATACCAAACTGTGATGTATCCAGATAGGATGTTCATTTGTGCATCTGTAAAAATTGACGAGGCTCATCGGGGACATGCAGAATTTCCCTTGCCTTCTGACGAAATAGAAGTGATGATATATATGCTTGCTGTAGCATCTATTTTACAGAACTAGTTTAAAGAAAAGCAAATTTATGGTTTTAGAAGATTTGGTATGTCATCAAAGTCTCTTACAAATTTCTATGCCTGTATTGTGGAGATCTTTCTGACTGTATGGAGGTTTCAATGCAGAGGATTACAGGAGGCTGCAGAGGGTGTAGATTGAGCCTGCTCCTCACGGGCACAACCTTCCTCACTATCAAAGACACCTCAAGAGGCAACATTCATCAATATAGAACCTCACCATTCGCAATGTGCCCTCTTGTGCTACCATCAGGAAGGAGGTCAAGGAGCCCGAAGAACCACATTATGTTTTAGAGGCAGCTTTCTTACGCTCCACCATCAGATTTGTGACCGGTCCATTTATAGTATGTTGGCCAGTAGGAACTACATTCTATAAATCAGTGAATTAAAATGAATCAAAGACAGTGGAAACAGGCAGACTAGTTGTCTTTGTTCTTGCCTCGCGCTTGGGGATGGAGGCTGCCATTTTGTGAAGGCACCCTATTCTCCATTTTGTGAGCTTGACATGCTTGGCTTGATCAACGTTTTAAAGAAGACACAATGATACTTCAGGTAATCTGCTGGACTGGAGAACATTTCCAAATAAGCAGGTTTGTGAATGTTGGGGTTGGTGCCTGCCTGGAGTGATTCGAGCTTCTTGTTGATAGAGAGCCATAAATTATCGATTGTCACTTGATGGGAAGAGGGCAATAAATGGATGCTGGCTTTGAGCAGAGCCAATAACAAGGTGTTAAAGGTCAGACTCAGGACCTGTGGCCAATGACACTGGAATGCAATATTTGAATTGATAAGGAATGGATATAAAAGTGGATGCTTCGTGTGTGCTGGCAGTGGTAACTTTGAAGAATAACCATCGCGGATACAAGCGTGAGCAACCCTGCGTGAAGAACGTGGCGAGTGAATCGGGGCTACGAGGAACCCCTGGCCAGCGTGGACTCCCCTGCCCGGATAATACCTTAGCTATTCTTCGACTGTTCAGGAGAGTCCGGATACTTAGCGGGTGTGCAAACAAGGAACTTAGATGATGATTCACGTAGTTGTTTGTTTAAACAATAAAGGTACTTGCCGGCAAATACAGATCTCTCTGTGTCTCACTGATCATTATTATAAGGGGTAAATCTTACAACAAGAAATTTCTTGTCTTTACACTGAACTGCTGCCACAAGACGCCAAATTTCACGTCATTTCAGTCAGTGATAATAAACGTGATTCTGATTCCGAGACTCCATCTGGCCTTGTTTCTATGTCAAAATAAAATACAGAGATAATGTCCACAAAGGCTTTGCATGCCATTAGCAGCAGCGTTAAAACATTTCTTTCATTTTTTTCCCCTTCCCGCTAATCTCCCTCCTGTCACATATCCCTGCAAGCGCCCGAAATGCCCATTCACCGCCTCTTCTACCTGCACTTACGGCCCCAAACAGTCCTTCCAGGTGAGACAACACTTCACCTGTGAATCTGTTGGGGGTCGTCTATTGTATCTGGTGCTCCCGATGTGGCCTCCTCTCGTGAGACCCGACATAAATTGGAGGACCGCATTATCGAGCAGCTCCGTTCCATCTGCCGAAAGTGTAATTTCCCGGTGGTCACCTACTTTAATTCCTGTCCCCATTCCGATTCCGACAAGTCAGTCCATCTTCTCCTCTTTTGCCACGATGAGGCCGTTCTCAGGTTGGAGGAGCAACACATCCATGTAGCCTCCAACCTGATGGCATGAACATCAATTTCTCCTTGCGGTACTTTTTCACTCTCCCTCCCATTTTCTTCTATTTACCATTCTGGCATCTTACTTCTTATCCTCACCTGCCTTTCATCCCCCCCCTAGTGTCCCTCCCCCTTACCTATATCCCATGATCCACTCTTCTCTCCTATCGGATTCTTTCATCTCCAGTCCTTTATCTTTCCCACCCACTTGGCCTCTCGTATCATCTGCAAGGTTGTACTCTTTCTTCTCCCCCTACCTTTTTATTCTGGCATCTCCCTCCCCCCTCCCAGTCCTGAAGAAGGGTCTCGGTCCAAAACATCATTTCCACAGATGCTGCCTGACTGGCCAAGTTCCTTCATAATTTTGTTTGTGTTGCTCCGGATTTCCAGCATTTGCAGAATCTCTTGTGTTTAACATTTCTTTCATGTTGGTGCTCCTCGAAGATGTTCATAAAGGCTGCCTCAGCTGTTTTTTTTAATCAAATGACTGATTGAAAAGGGCCATAAATTGTCCATTTTCAATCCCATGACATTCCGTTTCTAATCTTTTAAAACTCATTAACAAGCAAGTGTAAACGTGCAGATTATGTTGCTAATTAGTACACAGGGAATGAGGTAAATGAGTATCTGGGGAAATCTTGTTTAACGCAAGTCAGAAAAAAGGCTGTAATCATTAAATTTGGAAATTTTATGAGATTACTTTTAATTCTTGCCCACTTAATTGATGAGCCACTGCTGTATTCATTGTACAACATGCATGCTCAATTGAGATGAAGGTGTTACGGCGAGCCAAATTAACCAAACCCAGGCTGATGTTCACTGATTGGTTTTGTTCCTATTAACGTCTCGAATGCTTTTTGGTAAACCATATAAGTTGTCATGCTTTGCAATGTACTGTTGAGTTGTGAGATTTTTTGTCGTTGCGTGGCCTTACCGAGCAAAGGTTTATTTCCTGTTCTGGCTTTGTTATGTCTCCTGGCTTCGGGTCTCATCACAAGTTCCAGGTGAGCAAACATCACAAATTGGCGACGAGCTGCTGTACTACATGGACATTACCAACTTCCACTTGCACGCCGCATCGGGGAATCACCCCTTGTAATAACGATCAGGGAGTCAGCGAGAATCTTCAAGTACCGACGGGTACCTTCATTGTAATGACACGTAAACCTGTACAACCAAGCACCTGAGTGCACAACAGCTCCCTCCACTTGATCCGCTTATCTTAGGATCACTATCCTCCGCTATCTTGTTGACTACTCATAGGGCTGCCTTTAACCCCCAGCAGGTGTGCGACACTTATACAATGATAACGGTATCACTTTATTCACACACTCTCTGTGCAATTGCCTTCTCTGCATTACAAAAACATCATCCTCTTTCTTTTGCACGATTTCAGTCTTCCACCTTCTAAGGTGATGGACATGAAACAATACCACTATCAGTGTACATAAACTTGGTATTACTGCAGCATGTGATACTATCTTCAGCCATGGATGTATTTGAACGTTTGATCTCCAGTTCCAGTGAGGAATCGGTGGCAATTTGGCAAAACTACAGTCCCACAAATATCGATGTGTATCATTTCGTTAGGTTGTGAGGTTCTCTTTCATTACTGTGTTTATTGATGGCCAAGGGAGAGTTCATCTTCCGACAGTCAAATCTAAAGTTTCACCAAGTGCGACATTGACTTTCCAAAGGACACTGAATCTATCCCTCGGTACAACCCACGGTTGCCGCCGCCACATAATATGTCTGTCCCATCAATGCATATTACTAAAAAAAATTCATTATTTACAAGTAGAACAGACAATGAACAATTCTGACACCACAGTTCAGAAGTTTGTTATGTCAGCTCTTCTGGGCAAGCCGAGTGGTTTCCTCCTCGATGACATCTTGATAAATATATCCCTTTCCTGATACCATTCATAACAATAACATGTGTTTGGGGGTTACTTAAGGATATCTTAATCTCCTCATGGTATTTGCCCACATTGTGAGCTCTTTTCGAAGAATAAGGTAAATTATACCCATGTTGGAGAATATTAAATTCCGCACCAACATGAAATATGCACTGTAATCATAGATACCCAGTACTCTATTGGCAAGTGTAAGCCTTCAAATATGACACAAAGATACCTTTTCCCCACCCAATGTTTTAGTTGTTCATCTGATACCCAATTTGGTACTTGGTGTGCATCAAGTTGTGTCCTGATAATTTTCTCCAGTAATATCCCACATTTTCGGCTAAAAGGACCGTATTTGGTTTCCTAACTCCGTAGTACCTAAGGTATTGGCCTTTGCAAACCCTGATGTCTCATTAATTTCACCAATTCCACTTTCCTGTTTTCATGCTTTCACACTTCCACCAATTCCAATAGTCTGCTTTTCTTTCTATTTTGACTGAATTAAACTCACTTCTGCTTAGTTGTGCTGCAGCTACCTGAGTTTGTGATGTAGTCGATTGTACATTATTCTCATCATATCAAATTAAACCTGTTAAATACAAGTGTAATTTATGCTCTTATTTCCAGATTCAACTATGAATTATTTTAAATCCTTATTTCCTGTTTGGTTTTCTAGCTCATCCAATCTAGGCTCCCAATTGTCTTTGGTCTCAAGCTGCCCATCCTTTTCCAGCCAATTTCATTTCAGGAGAGGGGAGGCAGGGACCAACATGTTTTCCTTTTTTTATTTTTGACAAAACTCCCCTTATTCTCAGACTGAGAGAATGGAAAAAAATCCTCCTTGGTCAAATCTGTCGCCATCTACTTGGAGCGACTGCTATAACTCCAAATCTACCAAATCAGGATTATTGTGTACTTTGATCGTTAAATCTCCAAAACTCGGATCATAATATACATCAATTGTTACCTGCAGATGGTGATAATTCCACTGTTTCTCCCCCACTAATTTCAATTGGTTGATGTGGTACCATTTGCTTTTATCTGGAGAAATAAATACCCTGTACACTAATAGGCTTGTTTTGTCTATGATTTCATTGGGCCTTGCAAACCATGGATTTAGATAATGAGGTGGATTAGTGTATTCTAATCATCACTTTGTCCTGGACTTAATTCTATGAGACTGACTTTTGAGTCAAAGTGGGCTTTACTCTATTGCCTTTTCTTTCGTAGTTGATGGGCTGCCATATAATTGGCCTCTTTCACCATTTCTTCCAATTATTGTACCCACTTTTCTGACACAATCCCATCTATTTTGAGTTCTGAGAAGTCTAATCCTAGCATCTCCGCCAGTCCTTGATGTCTATTTCAGTCGTGTGTTTATTGGGATGTAACCTGTAGCTGATGCCTTT
Source organism: Mobula birostris (assembly GCF_030028105.1). Classification (NCBI taxonomy): domain Eukaryota; kingdom Metazoa; phylum Chordata; class Chondrichthyes; order Myliobatiformes; family Myliobatidae; genus Mobula; species Mobula birostris. The sequence goes on from NC_092371.1 coordinate 17,417,695, forward strand.
GTGCTCTTTATTATCATTAGTTCATAAGGCAAAACCACCAGCCGTGTTGTTTCACCATTTTTGCCAATCATTTTTCCTTTAATGTTTGATTCATTCTTTCCACAATTCCACTAGACTGTGTCCTATGTGTTTGATTCCTAAAATTGCCATGTCATCTTGCATTAATCGGGCTGTAAAATGTAAAATCTGATTTTACACTCTGGAGCTAATCCCCAGTGAGTGAAGACCCTTTCCAATAAAAGTTTTGTTGTCTTTGACTTAGTCGGGAAAGCTTCCACCCACTTGGCGAAAGTATCTACCACTATAAAAATATATATCTTTACTCTCCTGGGGTAGGTGACAAAGATCCAAATAATCTATCTGTAAATTAAACCAAGGCCCCTCCACTGGTCTGGTATGTCGGAGAGCTCCTTTCTTTACATTCCCTTTCAATTCAGTATCTTCCTTCTGTTCCTCGGTTAAATCCATAACTTCAGGAGCGTCTGATACAACCCCGTGGACTTTGCATTCAATTGAAATCACAGCCACCACTGCGTCTTCATGTTCAGTAACTAGCTGATTCACAAGCCTGGAGAGGGCATATGTCTGTCCCAGTTCCTGGGTTGATGCGTGATTCAAGCCAGTTACTGAAGGAAGTTTTGGGGATAATATTTGCTGTGAAGAAATTCCTCAAGATACTTTATTCCATACGCTTCACTCTCCTCACTGATCACAAACCACTCTAGTCTATGGTCGGGTCTAAGAAAGCCATCCCGGTGTATGCAACAAACTCTACAAAGTCAGGCAACGACGTTATTAGTCTACGATTTTGAAATCAAGTTTGGCTTCTTCCCGTTTACTTCTTTCTTTAACCAAATTCTCACACTTCAGCTGAGATTGGCTCGTATGAACCAAATCTATATTTCTCTGTCCCTGCAAATCAATATCTTTTCCTTAAGCGTTTCTACTCCTCTAATTTATCGTGCTCTGCCGGAGTTTCTCGCCAATATTCCGGCATTTCATGTTGCAATCGATCTTGCTCAGCTTCAGTTTTTTGCCGGCATTGCAGGATTTCCTTCTGCAAACTATCTCATTCGACATTAGCATTTTGCCGGCATTTCCTGTTATAACCTATCTTGTTCGACGTCAGCTTTTTGCCGACATTCAAGGATTTCCTGTTGAAACCTATCTCCTTCGGCGTCGGTGTTTTTGCCGAAACCCTTTTAAATCCTCAGTGAGGCAGCCACTACTACTGGCTGCAGCAGCTGCTTAAATTCCATGTCTGACAACTTCCCTTTGACAATTTTAACAGGAGCTTCACTGCCTTCACAGACAAGAGAGAATCTCAAGATGCTGCAAATTCGTGCAACGTACACAAAATGCTGGAGGAACTCAGCTGTCCAGGTAGCATCTAGGAAAAGAACACAGTCAACGTTTTGGGCCGAAACCCTTCGGCAGGGTTTTTTCGACAGTCCTGTACTTTGTTCCTAGATGGTGTCTGGCCTGCTGAGTTCCTCCAGCATTTTGTGTGTGTTGCACGCCGCCTTCACCGCTGGTGTGTGCAGTTTACTCCCCGTATTGTGGCCATTTCCCCAACACCATTTGAGGAATAGCCCCCCAATTGAAACAATCCAAGTCCTTTGGACTTGCAGAATTTCCTAAATGATTCTCCCCGGTTAGTAACCACTGACTATCCAGACCTGGTCTCTCTGTACCTCACCCACGTGGTCCGACTCGTGTGTCCCGCTGAACGAAGAGATTTATACTCGAGCCCCAGTCAGTGACAATCGGTAATTTATGGCTGTTTATTCTCAATCAGCAAACAATCAATGTTGGACTGTTGGTTAATGTAGAAATTTCATGCTTTAAACATGTTGAATGTTGTTTACTTGTGCGTAATGAATAACTTCCAATATTTTTGTTTGTTTTAAAGGTTTAGAGTAAAATATTTCCTCAATGTTATGGAATTGTAACTGAATACTTGGTAATGGTTTAATAATCCTAAGAGGGAAGGGGGAACTGTTTCAAGAGATTGTGCCTTTAAGAGGTTGCATGAATGTGTCGGGGCCTCCACCCAGCAGATTTTTTTCCCACTCTTAATTGGTTGTTTGAAAAATTTGTGAAAACTTTTCATAGAGGTAATTAATTGTTTATTTTAAGATTTACAGCTACCTGTGGGAGGTTCTAAAGGAAGAACAGAGCAAGCATGGATTTCTGTTTGTCCTATCTGTGTTTTTTTTGTTTGTGTTTCTTAATTTGTTTCCCATGGAATCGAATTTAGAAACTCAGATTCCACACTGGGCAGGTGTAATCTGTACTGAGAATGAAAATTGTGCCTCTCTAATCCGGATATGAGATACCCACAGTGCTGAGGGAAATTGACTTTCAGGGAAATTGTGGACAGTTGAATTTGGAATTTGTATTTAACATTCTGGGAAGACTGGAACCTCTGGGGAGCAATCCTACACGTTGGTTTTACTAACAAAATTGCTTTGTTTTACGGAATATAGAAGAAGTCGCTCAAGACTTTTTACATTGATTTTGAGTTTGAGATCCCTTGGAAAATAAGTTTCGAAGCAACCAGTGCTTTGTTATGTAAATTGCAAATGGAAGCTCAAATTATATACTGGTCCAAACAGCATTTCAGTATTTACCTAGCTACCGCTGGATATTTGAATTAAAATGTCCTGGTCAGTCAGCCTTGGCACTGCTGAGTTGAGATGTAGCTGTAAAGGATATTTAGGTTTCTACCTTCCTTGAAGATAATCTTTATTGTACTGGAGAACGGCATAGGTGCCAAGCTATGATAGCAATGATTTCAGGGGACTATTTGTATCAAAATAAAAAGGGGGGAAGGAGGGAGAAGGAAATTAGAAAGGAATTCCCAAGATCAAATACACAAACAAAGGAAAACCCCTATTTTAACATTTTTGTAGATGGTTCCTCATCGGTACGGATGGGTGAGAGGAAAACTGGGTGCAGGATATGTGTAGAGGATGGCCAGGGAAGATATTGCATAGCTTTAAAGTTACTGAACATCATGCGTGCAAAGGCAGTAGGAGGGACAGCAGTAGTATATGTAGTTAGCCACCAAGACTGCTCGGATCTGTCATACTGTACCTCTTCCTAGAGATGCTGCCTGGCCTGCTGCGTTCACCAGCAACTTTTATGTGTGTATTCTGATAGTATGTAGGTCTGTAATAGCCTTGCGGAACATTTGTTTCTTTGGGAATTGAGAGTTTGTTTCAGCTGATCTGCTACTTTGTTGAGGTATATATTTGAAAAAGCAAAGGGAAAGAATACGGAGTCATTAAGGTGAAAGCCCAGACTAAATTATCTGCTGCGGGGAATAAGAAAGTTGAATTAGCGAAGCAAGGCGCTTTAAATGCGTAGGAATCGCAACCACAGATTGGGGCGATCGGAAGACAGAAGGAGCAACATATTAAGGTTACGATCGACAAGATCAGAGCAGAAACAGGGTATCTCCAGATGCCTCGTTGACTGATGGTCAGTCAAGATTGAGGTAGATGTCGTACCCTTGTACTGACACCATATATCACTCTCAACTGTGGAATCCTGCCTAAGGTTTAGAGACAGAATAGTGATGTCATGAACACTTCAACCATAAGTACTGAAATAAATCCACCGTGGTCACCAGGACTTCAATTGAATGAAAGCCCTGACAAGAATCGTTGTGTACTGGCCGGGCACAGATGAAGATATCACATCCGTCTGCAAGCAGTGTACTCAGTTCTCTACGGCAGGGGCCCCAACCTTTTTTGCACCGCGGACTGGTTTAATATTGACAATATTCCTGCGGACCGGCCGACCTGGGAGGGGGGCGTGTTCAAGTAGGGTTAAACTCACCTCAACATGTCTTTTACAGTTAGGGTTGCCAACTTTCTCACTCCCAAATAAGGGACAAAAGTAGTAGTCAAATCCCGGGACACTTTACCCCAGGAAGACTACCATGACCATGAAACCTTGCACAGGCACCTGAGTGCGCATGTGTGACGTGCCATGCGCACACATGCCGATTTTTTTCCCCACCAATCGGTTTTGCCTTCATCTTCCCCTCTACCCTGTACATACATTATTTCTACTTTATATAGGCTGTGTATTTATCATATCATTCCTGCTTTTACTATATGTTAGTGTTATTTACTTTCGGTTTTATGTGTTATTTGGTATGATTTGTTAGGTTATCTTTTGGGTCTGAGAACGCTCAAAAATTTTTCCCATATAATTCAATGGTAATTGCTTCTTTGCTTCACGCCATTTCGGCACAAAAGTTTTCATAGGAACGCTCTACGTTAGCGGGGGAAATACGGGACAAACCAATTCAGCCCAATATACGGGATGTCCCGGCAAATGCGGGACAGTTGGCAACCCTATGTTCAAGTTCAACAGTGTGTGACAGGGAATGAGGAAAGGTGCAGCTGACTCATATCATTTCCTCGCGGCCCAGTAGCACATGCTTTGTGGCCTGGTGGTTGGGGACCGCTGCTCTACGGCAGCAAAGAATCCAAAAGCCAATTCACAACCATGGCCTCAGGCTACCAGACCTTGGAGTCGAGTACAAACTGACTTCTCTGGCTCAATCCATACCTTGTTTAGATTGACGCCTGTTCCAAATGGCCTAAAGTATTACCTATCAAGTCAGCAACAACAGAGGCTGCAATTCAACGCTGCTGCAGATCTTCAGTCGCCTTGGGATGGCAGAAACGCTGGTTTCTGACAACGGCACTCAATTCAGTCCACAGCAGTTTGCCGCATTCTTTCAGAATTGTTCACATCCGCTCAACTCCATATCATCAAACGGCAAAGCAGAGAGGGTTGTGGAAGTGGGTGCTTCTGAAGTCAAGAGGGGATTGAGCATCGGCTGAGGCTCTCAACACATTTCTGCTGACATATCGAATTACACCGCACCCAGCTGAATGAAGTCACCAGCTGAAGTTCTTTTGGGAAGAAAACTGCGCAGTGTCCAACATCCGAGACAGCAGATGGTCAGATGCAGAAAGGCAGCCACACAGACCTTAATGGTCGGGAGATGTCATTCAAGCTTACAATGGGCAACATTGCTGGGTACCGGGTCAGATTGCCAAATGAAAGGGGAAAGTGCTTGACGAAGGGATTGTAGACGAACATTGCTGGCGTCGCCAAATCAACCAGTTGCGGTCACGTGCTGCCGAAGGTACAACAGATTTGTGGGGCAGATAATCAAACACAGAGCTGAATCTTCATCTCCTCCTGGAATGGATCGATTTCCCTGACCAAACCACCTACCCGCGCCAGCACAGCCACAAACAACATCGCCACAAGTAAGTGACAGCCTGCAGCGGCGAAGGTCGCCAACGTAGGCCGGTAGTTCCAATCCAAATCAGCCCTCAGTTCAAATGCAGCAGGCAATCAAGATGGAAGTGTAATGGCGGGCCGAAACAAGACTGTTGGTCAGCTGAGTTGCACTGATTGGTTCAATAAAGATTATAAAGAGCAGGAATCTCAGAGCAGATCCATGTGGAACATCACTAGTCACTGACCTCCAGGCAGAATATACACCATCTGCTACCACTCTCTCCCTTCCGTGAGCAGGCTGATTCTAAATCCGCACAGCCAGGTTTCCCTGGATCCCATGCCTCCTGACTTTTTGAATGAATGTACCATGGGGAACCGTGTCAAATGCTTCATTAAAATCCAAATACAACACATCCACAGCTCTATCTTCGTCAATTTTTGTCAATTCCTTGAGAAAGTCAATAATGCACGTGATGCATGACTTGCCCCACACAAAACCATGCTGACTATCCCCAATAAGGCTACGCTTCCCCAAATGCTTGTAAATCGCATGGCTAAGAATCCTTTCCAATAGATTGCCCACCACTGATGTAAGACTCAGTGGTCTCCAATTGCCAGGATTATCCCTACAACCTACGGTTGTTACAATGGGGGCGTTTGGTAGGAAGGTGGATCCACGTGCAGGACACAGGCACGGAGACGGACTAGGACTTGACTTGGACACAGAGCCTGGACTTGGACTTGACTGGAACACAGAGCATGCACTTGGACTGGGACACGAAGAGACAGAATTCCCACCTCGGAGTAGTGGGAAACGGCCAAACCTACTCGTTGGAAACAAGACGACTAAACCAAACAATAACAGACAATACGTATCTTGACACAGAGAAGCTCATGAAGTGGCAAATGGCTGGAAATTACTTGACTGGACTCGGAGCCTTGACTTGGACGGGAACTCGGAGCCTTCAAAACAAAACAACGAATGACCACTCACATCCAGCTCAGAGCAGCGGCAACACTCAGCTGGACACGAGACAACAAAAACAAACAACAACAGACAATACGAATCTTGATACGGAGAAGCTCATGAAGACGGTCCCTTATTCTTGGCAGCTCGCAACATTCATTGCTGCCCTGGCTATGATGTTGGCCCAGACCGAGTAGCTGTAAGTCGGGGTTTTTATCCTGCCGGTTCGGATGAAGATCAGATGCCCTAATGAAGGAGCCCCGTGGAACACAGGGAAAAGGAAATTAACTGAAATGAGTTGTTAACGGACCGGATCCTGACAACAGTATCTTGAACAATGGTATCCAGTCATCTGGCACTATTCTTATGGCCAGTGAGGACGTAAATATAATCTCATGCCCAGAAATGTCTTTCCCAGCGTCCCACAGCAGTGTAATTGAGTTTAGATCTGTGGCCAATTGGCGTTTGAGATTAATTAGTAAGAGAAAATTGAAGAAAGGCAGAGGTAAGCACAGCAGCCATTGTCTGAGTGGACATAGTCAGAGTGGTGTTCTTAAGGCTTCAGCTCTTTAAGGCTTCAACTAGAGAACCTTCACTCAGGGAAAGAAAAACGCATTTTTTTTTTCTTTTCTTCTTCATAGCTGCTCATTAATATAGAGATGACAGGCTGGATTGTGCAATTCTCCTCTTGCGGGACATGGGAAGGCCCTGACCACTGCTACTGCGAAAAGTGCATCCAGCTGTAGCTTCTTGGACTTCGTCCAGCGTCATCGTCGATGAGGACCTTGACACCATTATGATGGTGTTGAGACTAGTGCATGATTTGGATTTAAGTGAGGGAGAGTTGCACAGTGTCTGCCTCACTCTCTCTTCCCTATTTCCATCTGGATCCAGTGGCAAGACAGAGTCGAGACGGCTGGAGATGGGACTAGGCACAATGGATGACCAGGACATCTTCTGTGTCTTGTCCTGCTCTACACGTTCCACGACGCTTGCAGAGACCGCCTTCTTGACCGCTGGACCTTCCATTGGTCTCGTCCACTCAATCCGCCGGAGTCTGTCTTCACATGCTGGGATAGGCATCTCCCTATCTCACTGAGGGTTTGAGACCTGCCGGCTACCCTCACGTGGGTTAGCCGACTTGTCGAAGCCATTGCCTGGGGTGTGGCTGCTGTCGCATGCAAACAGCTACGGGGAGCCACAGGTGAGAGCTGAGTGCCAGGTGGGGACCAAAGGTGGACTAATCGCCCTGAAAAGGACGCGGCATGCTCTCCCACCAGAGGTGCTACCCCTCCCTGACATCCCATACACCCTTAGATAAACTTTGGATCATTTGGGAGGCTAAATGGGTAATAGATAGGACATTTAGAAATTTAGTAACACCCAAGTGCAGAACACAGGAAACTGTGTGACAGTCAGGAAGGGGAATGGGGTTAAGGAGCCAGTGCAGAGTACCCCTGTGGCCACCCCCATCAACAACAGATATATCACTTTTGGATACTGTCAGGAGTGGGGGATGACCAAACAGAGGAAACTGACCATGGTCGGGTATCTGGCACTGAGTTTGCACCTGTGGCTCAGACCGGAAGAGGGAAGAAGGGGCACGTTGTGATAACAAGGAATTCATTAGTTAGGACAGTAGGTTCAATGGGTGAGAACAAGATTCCCAGATGCAATGTTGCCTCCTGGGTGCCAGGCTCTGGGATATCTCGGATTGAATCTTCAGCATTCTTAAATGGGAGGGTGAACAGCGGAAGCCATGGTGCATGTAGGTACCAATGGGATGGGTAGGATGAGTGATGAGATTCTGCATTGGACGTTCACGGAGTTAGGTGCTAAGAGAAGATTATACAGTTTAATATGTGGCTAAGGAGCCGATGTAGGAGGGAGAGCATAAGATTTTTAGATCATTGGGCTCTCATCCAGGGAAGCTGGGACCTGTACAGAAGGAACTGATGGTTGAGGGGTACTAACCATTCCTGAACCTCGTGGTGCAAGTCCTGAGGCATTTGAACTTTCTACCTGATGGGAGTAGTGATAAAAGAGCATGGCCTGGGTGGTGAGGATCTTTGATGATGGATGCTGCCTTTCTATGGCAACGTTTCATGTCGATGTGCTTAATGACTGGAAGGGCTTACTCGTCATGTACTGGGCCGAATCCACGACCTTTCTTAAAAAGATTTTCCGCTCAAAGGCACTGGTGTTCCTATGCAAGGCCATAATGCAGCCAGTCAGCAGACTTTTCTCCACACATCTAGTCAAAGTCAAAGTCGAAATCTATAGAAGTTTGCCAAGGTTTTTGATGACATGCCAAATCTCCGCAGACTCCCGAGGAAGTAGAAGCGAGATCCTGCTTTCTTTGCAATTATATTTTTATGATGGGTCCAGGACAGGTCCTCTGAGATAGTGACACCAAGGAATTTAAAGTTACTGATCCTCTCCACCTCTGACTTTCGATGAGTACTGGCTCATGGGCCTCTGTTTTCCCTCTCCTGAAATCTACAGTCAGTTCCTTGGTCTTATAGACATTGAGTGAGAGGTTGTTGTTACTACACCACTTAGCCAAATTCTTATTCTCCCTCCTGTTTGCTGATTCATCATCACCTTTGATACAGCGGTGTTATCAGCAAACTTGTATATGGTGTTGGAGCTGTACTTAGCCACACAGTCAAAGGTATAAAGTGAGTGGAGAGGGAGGCTAAGCACACATCCCCGTAGTTCTGCTGCGCTGATGGAGATAGTGGACGACATGCTTTTTGCCAATCCAAACTGACTGGAGTCTCCAAGCGAAGAAATCGAGGATTTGGTTGCACAAGGGGGCATTGGGACCTAGATCTTGGAGTTTACTGATTAGTTTTGAGGGGATGATGGTATTAAATGCTGAACTGTAATCGATAAGCAGCATCCTGATGTATGCATCTTTGCAGACCAGATGTTCCAGGGTTGTGTGAAGAGCCAATGAGATGGCATCTGCTGTATACCTGTTGCTTTGGTAGACAAAATGGTATGGATACAAGTTATCACTCAGACAGGAAATGATATACTTCAACACCAGACTCTGAAAACGCTTCATCACTGTGGATGTAAGTACCTCTGGGCGATAGTCATTGAGGCTACCACACTCTGGCCCCGGTACAATTGAAGCCAAGTTGAAGCAGGTGGGTATCACACACTGCGATTCGGAATGGTATCTAAAGCTTTGACAAACTTCTGTATCGGTGTGGTGGAGAGTATATTGACCGACTGCATCATAACCTGGTATGGAAACACAAGTGACTTTGAATACGGACCAGTTCATCATGGGTAAAGCCAACATTGTTCACATCTGCATGAAATGCTGTTGCAGGAAAGCAGCATTCATCATCAGGGAGCCCCACCACCCAGGACGTCATTTTTTCTCATTGCTGCCATCAGGAAGAAGTGTGAAGGAGGGTCAGGACTCATGTCACCAGGTTCAGGAACAATTACTATCCCTCAACCATCAGGCTCTTGAACCAAAGGAGATAACTTCACTCAATCTGACTTGCCCAATCTTTGAAATGTTCCCACAACCAATGGACTCACTTTCAAGGACACTTTATGTCATGTTCTTGATAATTATTGCGCTCTTGCACTCCGGTTGAATGCCCAAGTTGGACGGTCTTTCTGTGATTCTGTTATGGTTATTATTCTATAGATGTATTTAGTATGTCAACAAGAAAATGAATCTCAGGGTTGTTTATAACCATATAACAATTACAGCACAGAAACAGGCCATCTTGGCCCTTCTGGTCCATGCCTAACTCTTACTCTCACCTAGTCCCACCGACCTGCACTGAGCCCATAACCCTCCATTCCTTTCCTGTCCATATAGCTATCCAATTTAACTTTAAATGACAACATCAAACCTGCCTCAACCACTTCTGCTGGAAGCTCGTTCCACACAGCTACCACTCTCTGAGTAAAGAAGCTCCCCCTCATGTTACCCCTAAACTTTTGCCCTTTAACTCTCAATTCACGTTGATATATAGTGATATATACATACTTTGATAATAAAGTTACTTTGAACTTTGATGTCTTATGGTCTAATGTCTTAGCTTGCTGGATGTTAGATTGAATAGTCTGATTCCTTGACGATTTGCTTTATAACTCTATAATTCTTTCAGCCACTTGAGATATGACAATCCTCTGATCTCAAACACTGTCTAAGTGAATCTCTGAGACTGCATTTAATTCCAGACAATTTAATTCACTCCTCTCCATCTCTCTGACGCTCTCCACCCCAACAATTCTCCCTCTGTACTTCTGCTCACTTCTAGATGAGCTCAATACATTCTGTGCTCAGTTTGGCTTTCGATACATGGAGGAACCATCATGAACTCCCACAGACCCCGATTCCCTTGTGATTTCAGTCTCTGAGGCTGATGTGAGAACATCCTTCAGGAGGGTGAACCCATAGAAAGCAACTGGCCCAGAAGCGGTACCTGGCCAAGTATTAAGTATCTGCATTGATTAACTGGCTGGAGTCTCCAGCGAGATCACTTCAGCAGTCTGAGATACCCACCCGTTTTAAGCAGGGTTCAATTTTACCTGTGCTAAGAAGAACATTGTAATCTTCCTCAATGACTATCATCCAGTAGCATTTACAGTGGTGAAGTGTTTTTCGAGGTAGGTAATGAAGCATATCAACTCCTGCCCGAGTATCAACTTGGATCTGCTCCATTTTGCCTGCCGTCACATCAGGTCCACAGCAGATGCTATTCTTTACTCAACCCTGGAACATCTGGATGGCAAAGATGTAATCATTAAGATTCTTCTTATCAACTATAGCTTGGCATTCAATACTATCATTCCCTCAGAACTAATCAATAAGCTTTAAGGCCTTGGCCTCCATATCTCATTGAGCAACTGGATCCTCAATTTCCTCACTGGCAAACTCCAGGCAGTTTAGATTGGCAGCAACATCTCCTCCACAATCTCCATCAGCACAGCTGAACCACAAGACTGTGTGCTTAGCTCCCTGCTCTACTCGCTTTACACTTGTGACTGTGTGGCTAAGCACAACTCCAAAGCCATATTTAAGTTTATGGACAAACTTAAATCAAAGATTGTGATGAATTAGTAAATAGGAGGGAGACTGAGAATCTGGCTGAGTGGTGCCATAACAAACTCTTTCTCAATGTCAACAAGCCCAACGGCTGATTATTGACTTCAGGAGGAAACTAGAGGTCCAGAGGTCCATGAGCCAGTCCTCATCGGGGGATCAGAGGTGAAGATGGTCAGAGCATTTAAAGTCCTTATTGTTATCATTTCAGGTGCTGGGCCAAGCACATATGTGAAATTACCATGAATGTATGGCAGTGCCTCTCCTTTAGTAGGTTGGAAAGGTTTGGCATGACATCAAAAACTTTGACAAACCTCTAAAGATATGTGGTGGAAAGTATATTAACTGGTTGTATCACGGCCAGGTATGGAAACACCAATGCCTTTGAATGGAAAATCCTGCAAAATATAGTGGACACGCCCCAGTCCATGATGGATAAATTCCTCTCCACCACTGAGCACATCTACATGGAGTGTTGTCGCAGGAAAGCAACATCAACGATCAGGGACCCCCACCACCCAGGTCATGCTCGCTTCTCGCTGCTGCCACCAAGAAGAAAATACAGGAACTTCACACGCCAGCAGGTAGAGGAACACACATCAAAGTTGCTGGTGAACGCAGCAGGCCAGGCAGCATCTGTAGGAAGAGGTGCAGTTGACGTTTCAGGTCGAGACCCTTCGTCAGGACTAACGAAGTCCTGACGAAGGGTCTCGGCCTGAAACGTCGACTGCACCTCTTCCTACAGATGCTGCCTGGCCTGCTGCGTTCACCAGCAACTTTGATGTGTGTTGCTTGAATTTCCAGCATCTGCAGAATTCCTGTTGTTAACAGGTAGAGGAATAGTTTTTACCTCTGAACCATCAGGTTCTCGAACCAAAGGGGATAATTTCACTCAACTTCACTTGCCCCAGCACTGTGTCACGGCGGACGCTGACAATGATGAGACCCAAATGAAGAGGAAAGGCAAGCTGCAATGTAGAGATGGCAACCTGAGTTTGTACATAGGAATTCCAGTGGAACATCAGAGGCTCGAACAAGCAACACCATGAGAAGTAACAATATCAAAACTAGGACCCTGCAATAGTGCTAATAGAGCGTCCACTTAAATAATACGATAGACAGGGAATACCAGAGCCAATCCAAATAAACTTAACAAGGAAATATATACAATTAATAAATCTTGTTAAACAACAATTATCCATTTCAGATGCTCTAAAAACCTCAGAGCCCAAAGACTGCAAAAGCAACCAGCAACCATGGAGATGGCTGACACCCATCAATTGCCCGAACCATCCCCTATCCTGTTCTACAGTGCTAACTGTGACAGTGGCTGATTGGCTGAGAGCTCATGCCATTCTTTTAGGGCATGGTCCGCTGATAGGACCAGAACTCTAGAGAAGACAGTGAATAAATGAAACATCTGCTTCCAGTGATTGGTGGGATGGATGGTCGGGGGAAGAGGAAGCATCGGCACAGTTGGGGAAATTTTTTTTCAGTTGAGACCTCCGTGTGAAGATGTGCTTCAGATGATCTTTCATTGGAGGCCAAGCACTGGTGATTTTTCCCTCCCTCCCCAGGTCCTGTGCTGGGGAATCTGTGAGCACACTCCAGAACTCAGCTTGTAGACACCTCAAGAAAATGCAGAAGTAGAAATAAACAGACCCAGTATTCTCCACAATTGCCAGTACAGTAAATCTTAGCAATGCCGAGTTGAGCCTGTAGTCGAAACAATGTCGGTTCTTGCTGCCGATGTGGGGTCCTGGAGACAGGATATGAAGGCCCAACCCAGGGGCAATCACTTTGTCAAATTTCAAAGACAGATTAACAATCAGACCGAGCAACTTCTGGCAGAACTAGTCGGGATGACAAACACTCATCAACGCAAAAAAGTGGCAGGATTTAACATTAGAAATAAATCAACGTAAAAAGAAATTTAGAGTTGGAAGGGTGAACCCTCTGAACCCAGGACTGATGGAATGGGAATGGTCCTGAGGCGAGAGAGGAGGCCGCACACCATCTCCTCGACTCAGTCGACCTGTAGAGGGGACAGGTAGCAGCTGCTGAGTTAGCACCGAGAAGTTGATAGGACACAGAGGCACCGACCTGAGGGGTATCAGTTCGATTGCAGTTGGGATCTGCAGTCTCGGGCTTGATTTGTGGATTGGCCACTCATGGCTCATATGTTGAAAGCCTCTGTTTCCTTGCGCTCAGACCCATGCCACCGTTTCCAGCAGTCTTATCCCTCTGGGAGACGAAAGACGAAGCAATTTTACTGCTTTGCAATTGGGCAATGACTGGTCCATTTACACTTAGAGTCACAGATTTACACATCATGCAAACCCGTCCACACCTTCTTTACTTCCCCTATTTACCAATGTCACCACTTTCAGGGAACTTTGTACTTATACCCTGTCGTCTCTCTGTTATACAAATCTCCCTGGTTCCTGTCATTCACGCTGTATGGTCTGCTTGGTTTCCCAAAATCTATCACGTCATACCCGAGGGGTGTGTCTCCCCATCACTGAAGGGCCTTTGTTGTCATCACCATGGGAGCATCTCCATAGCAGCAGCCCTCAATTAACAAAGATGGTAGGCCCCAAGCAGTACTTACTCAGAGCTGACTCCCAAACCCTAACAACTTATCTATTATCTTTCCTAAATACAATCATTCTAAACATTGGCTCCTGAATGGAAGGAATTAGTAGATTGTTTCACTTTTGTTAGAGTCCTCTCCCTGTGTAAGTGTCTCTCTTGTGCAGTTTTCTTCCTTCTACTTCAGAAATCTCCACCTATTCTTCATGTTTGTCTCTCTTCTCTTCAGAGTTTAGATTTGGAAGATATAGATTTTTTTTTAGATTATGAGGGCACTCAGTCCTCGTTTATTGTCATTTAGAAATGCATACATTAAAAAATGATACAATGTTCCTCCAGAAAGATATCACAGAAACACTGGAAAACCCAAGACTAAAACTGACAAAACCACATAATTATAACATATAGTTACAACAGTGCAAAGCAATACCGTAATTTGATAAAGAGCAGACCATGGGCATGGTAAAAAAAAGTCTCAAGTCCCAATAGCCCCATCATCTCATGCAGACGGTAGAAGGGGGAAGCTCTCTCTGCCATGAACTCCAAGCTCTGCAAACTTGCCAATGCATTGGAAGCACCCGACCGCAGTTGACTCTGAGTCCATCTGAAAACTTCGAGCCTCCGACCAGCCCTCCGACACCGAGCACCGAGCACCATCTCTGTCAAGCGCTTTGACCCCGCCCTGGCCACCGATCAACAAGCAAAGCTGAGGACTCAGGGCCTTCCCTTCCAGAGATTCTGGATCACACAGTAGCAGCGGCAGAGAAGCAGGCATTTCAGAAGTTTCGCAGATGTTCCTCTGTGCTCTCGCGTCTGTCTCCATCAAATCAGGATTGTACATGGCACCCTACTTGATAGATAACAGATATGATTCACTGGAGTGGCCGCTGCAAGCTTCATTGCGATCTTCTCTTCCCGCTATTTAGTTCAGGAAAATCAGTCACGTCAATGACTAGAATCCTGAATATCAGGAAGAGGCTTTTCATCCTACTATGGAATCCCCCACAGATCCTCTATGTCCTCTTCTGGCCTCTTTCCCCCAACTCCAGCTCTTCCTCTCTCAGTGGCTTCACCGCCTGGATGGAATTCTGTTCTGTTCCAGAATTTGCTGGGTGTATCCATTTCTCTGTTAGCCTGCTGATACAGGAGATGCAATTCTGGAAAAGTATGGGGCATTTTAAACCATCATGTCTATACCAGCCACCAGGTCAGCAAAACAGTCCTCCTGTTGCGTTGAGGGTGGTTGTTCTGCCGCTGGTCTCCAGGTAAGTAGAGTTTAATGCTGCACCTCATTGTGATGTGTCTCACTGGTGTCACAGTGGCCTTGTGATGTCAGTGTTTGACCTCTCCCTGGGTGATCACAACTCAACGTCTCCATATATAGAAAACGCCTTGGTCTTTGGCTGGATTACAATGATGTTAAGACCATAAGATATAGACCTGTCGCATCTGCTCTGCCATTTTATCCTTGCAGATCCATTTTTCCTCTCCGCCCAAATCTCCTGCCTTCCCCCTGTAAGGCCCCAACCAATCAAGATTCTATCAACCTCTGCCTGAAACATAAATAAAGATTTGTCCTCCACAGCTGGCTGTGGCAAAGAATTCCACAGATTCACCACTCCCTGGTTAAAGAAATTTCTCTTCATCTTCATTCTAAAAGGATGCCCCTCTATTCTGAGA
Organism: Mobula birostris; assembly: GCF_030028105.1. NCBI lineage: Eukaryota > Metazoa > Chordata > Chondrichthyes > Myliobatiformes > Myliobatidae > Mobula > Mobula birostris. The sequence continues at coordinate 17,433,291 of NC_092371.1, forward strand.
CTCTGTCCTTTGGTGTTTGACCATCCCACCACAGGAAACATCCTCTCTACATCCACTCTATCAAGGCTTTTCACCTTTTGATATGTTTCAGTGAAGTCACCCCTTATTCTTCTGAATTCCAGTGAATACAGGCTCAAAACCATCAAACACTCATCTTAGAACTTGCCTGTTAATCCCACAATCATTTTTGTGAACCTTCTGTAACCCCTCCCCAGTTTCAGCAAATTTATTCTAAGGGGCCCAAAACTGCTCACAATACTCCAAATGAGGTCTCACCAGTGCTGCATAAATCCCAACATTACATTCTTGCTTTTATATTCCAGTCCTCTTGAAATGAATGAAAGCATCGCATTTGCTTCCCTCACCATAGACTCAACCTGCAAATTAACCTTTAGGGAATCCTGCACAAGGACTCCCAAATTCCTTTGCCCTCAGATTTTTGTATTTCCCTCCATTTAGAAAATGGTCAACCCTTTCATTTATTTTACTAAAGTGCATGACCATACGTTTCTCGATACTGTTTTCCATCTGCCACTTCTTTGCCCATTTTCTTAAATCTGTCTAAGTCCTTCTGTAGCCTCTCTACTTCCTCAAAGCTACCTGCCCCTCCACGTATCTTTGTCTCACCTGCAAACGCTATAACAACACCATCAATTCCATCATCTAAATCATTCACGTGTAACGTAAATAGAATTGGTCACAACGGCAACCCCGATGAGCACCACTAGTCACGAGCAGTCAACTAGAACAGGGTCCCGTTGTTCCCACTCTGTGTCTCCAGCCAATCAGCCACTTCTTTATCCATGCTAGAATCTTCCATGTAATACGGTGGGCTCTTACCTTGTTAAGCAGCTTCACGTGTGGCAGTTTGTCAAAGGTCTTTTGAAAAACCACTCTCCTTTGTCTATCCTGCTTGTTATTTCTTCAAAGAATTCCAACATATTTGTCAGGCAAAATGTTTCCTTGAGGAAACCATGTGGATTATGGCCTTTAAGTACCCTGAAGCCACACCCTTAACAATTGACTCCAACATCTTCCCAACTACTGAGGACAGACTACTGGGCTATAATTTCCTTCCTTCTGCCGCTCTCCCTTCTTGAAGCGTGGAGTGACATTTGCAATTTTCCAGTCTTCCGGGAACATTCCAAAATCTAATGATTCTTGGAAGATCATGACTAATGACTGCATAATCTCCAGCCACCTCTTTCAGAACCCTGTGGTATACACCATCTGGTACAGGTGACTTATCCACCTTCAGACCTTTCAGTCTTTGAAGGATCTTCTCGCTGGTAATGGTAACTTAACACTCGTCATGACCCCTAACATCTAGAACTTCCAACATGCTGCTCTTGTCTTCCACAGTAAAGGCTGATGCAAAAATACTTATTCAGTGCATCTGCCATTTCCTTGTCCCTCATTACTACCTTTCCAGCATCATTTTCCAGTAGTCAGATATTCACTCACCACTCTTTTACACTTTACGTATCTGAAGAAACTTCTGGTATCGTCTTTAACATTATTGGCTAGCGTAATTTCATATTCCATCTTTACCTTCTGAATGACATTTTATTTAACTTCTGTTGGTATTTAAAGGCTTCTCAATCCTCTAACTTCCCAATATTTTTCCCTCTATTATGTGCCCTCTCTTTGGCTTTCATGTTGGCTTTGACTTCTCTTGTTATCCACAGGAAGGAATACTTATTCCTCTTTCTGATGTTTATATCCTGTGCCTATCCCATTGCTTTCGAAACTTCCTGCCTTTGCTGCTCTGCCGTCATCCCTGCCACTGTTTTTCCAACAATTCTTGCCAACTGCTCTCTCCCGTCTCTTTAATTCCCTCTACCCTACTGTAATACTGATATAAATGACTTTAGCTTCTCCCTCTCAAATTTCAGTGTTCTTTTACCTTAAGCCCCCTAATCAATTCTGTTCATTGCAGAACACCCAGTCCAGAATAGCTGATTCTCCGAGTGTTCTCAACCACAAGTTGCTCTATAAAGCCATTGTACATAACTTCGGTAACTTGGCATATAACTGGAGAACTCAAAAACATTGTGTATAATTCGAGAACATAGAATGAAACTTGGGAGCATAGAATGAAACTGTGGAATATAGAATCAACTTCAGGAAAATAAAGTCAAACTTGCGAACATAACATCAAATGTGGGAACAAGGAATAGCACGCAGAATCTTGGAATAGTGCTCAGAAACATGGAATACTCATGAGAAGCCTGGAATAGTCAATGGTTCAATTTAATATCTGAGAATGTATATAGTACATAACCTGAAATTCTTAATCGTCACAGAGAAATCTCAGAAACAAGAAACTACAAAGAATGAATGATAGAAACATCAGAACCCACAAAGCCCAATGCAAAGCAGAGCACAAACATCGACCCCCCCCATTAGCATCAGCAGAAGCACTGACCACCCCCCACTCCCACCATGAAGTAATAGAAAAAGCTTCCAACGAGACCTCGATCTAGAGTCTATCAAAAACTGCAGTCCATAACCCTGCACTTCGGTATCTCAGACAGGCTCTCTCTCTGTCTAGGGAGAGAGAGTTTGCTTCTGCAACAATGAGTGGGGAGACCAACACCTCCCAGTTCTGATGTTACTATCTTCTATGTCGTTTCTCCAAGCCCCCGACTCGGGGACCAATAGGTTCTCACCCCCTGGAGAGAGAGAGAGAGAGAATGAGTACAGAGACCTTCTTCCAAAAGCACCACACACCGCCCGCTGTTTCGATGGCTCAGTCTCCAAGGACATTACAGTCGGCGAAATCAGGGAGGAATCAGGATGTCTGCAGAGCTGCTCCTCAAAGGCGCACGTCTTCCGGGCCATTCCCGGAGATAGCGAAGTGCCAGGCCGCATATTGCGGAGAACCATAGTTTGACTGTCGATCACGGGCTCCAACAGAGTCCCAACCACCCTGAAAAGAAAAGAAAGTCAGAAGAGCTAGAATAGGTGTTTCGTGGATGCACTGGTTGAAGTCACTTGGGTCTGCAAAACCCATTGGCGCCATCCTCCATCCTGGGAAACGTGGATTAGTCCTCAGAAGCCTGAATAGTCATCAGAAACCTGGAGAACCGTGGAAAACCCAGGAAACTTGACGACCTTGACCGTAGACTAGAGAAGTTTGGGAGATGGACACAGAGCATGGACTCGAGAAACTCGTAAGGTAGCCTCGGGACAGGCAGTGAGAATAGAGGCACCCTCGCCTCCAGCTGACCGATGTCCAAGCCGCTGTTGAACCTCTGCTAGATCCATTTATGGTGCGGGGTACTTCTGTCATAGCGTGTGCTGACAGACAAATAAACACAGGTGTGGAGGAACGACAGTCTCCAATACTGAGACAGAAACAAGAGTCTATTTATTGGAATTCCAACTGAACTTTGGTGGCTTGACCAAACAACACCGCGATACAAATCATTCTCGAAACATACAAGGACCCCACGATCTGCTCTAATTGGGAGTCCGCTTCAAAAATGTGCAGTATGCTGAAAACATGTGTCAGTAAAAATAAACTTGACAAGATTACAAAGCACAAGGGCTTAATGGTTCTGGATAATACGATCCTTTAAAAAAATACTTGTGCACAGACCCGCAGGCACATAGCATTTTGTTGGGTGTCATCTCCTTACTTTCATAGTCAACAGGGGAATGAACGATGTAGGATTTTACTCACAATACATTTCCATTGAGATGTATCATGCATTATTCTGGTGGGAGTGAAATCTTCTTCTTTAGCTATTTCTCCTTTCTCCTAAGTAATAAATATCACATATCCATAGAATATTTTTATTTGCCTCAACTTTTGGCAACTTATTATGTTATTCTCCTATCACTTGTTTCAATTACACCCTCATGCCACATTCTTCAACATCATCCAGTTGTCCTGGAAGCAACACACATTGTTCATGAAACATCATTGTGCAGTCCCTAACCACGGGACATTTCGCAGTCACTATCCATGCTGGTAGGGCTGCATTACATGTGGTGAGTCCACATTCATTAGACAGCTTCCTGTTCCATCTGAAAAGACTACTCTACCTGCACACTGGAAATTAGATTAGATTAGATTATGAGGATGCTCAGTCCTTGTTTATTGTCATTTAGTAATGTATGCATTAAGAAATGATGCAATGTTCCTCCAGTATGATATCACAGAAACACAAGACAGACAAAGACTAAAACTGACAAAAACCACATAATTATAACATATAGCTACAACAGTGCAAAGCAATACCATAATTTGATAAAGAGCAGCTCATGGGCACGGTAAAAAAAAGTCTCAAAGTCCTGATAGCCCCATCATCTCACGCAGACGGTTGAAGGGAGAAACTCTCCCTGCCATGAACCTCCAGCGCCGCAAACTTGCTGATGCAGCACCCTGGAAGCATCCGACCACAGCCGGCTCTGAGACCATCTGAAAACTTTGGGCCTCCGACTAGCCCTCCGACACCGAGCACTGAGCACCATCTCTGCCAAGCGCTTCGACCCCGGCCCCGGCTGCCAAGCAACGGGCAAAGCTGAGGACTCGGGGCCTTCCCCTCTGGAGATTCTCGATCACACAGTAGCAGCGGCAGCGAAACAGACATTTTAGAAGTTTCACCAGATGTTCCTCCGTGCTTCTCACATCTGTCTCCATCCAATCAGGATTGTGCATGGCATCCTACTTGACAAATAACAGATATTCATCACTGGAGTAGCTGCTGTGCGCTGCGTCGCACCATCATCTTCTCTTGAAATGCTGCATAGATCATTATGTTACCTGCGATGCAAAATATTTGCTCCACTTGCTCCAGATGCGGATATCTATCCATAAAAGTGACTACTATCCAATTAAATAGGGACTGTGTGTAAGTAAGATAGCATCAGATCCTTTATCCCATAGATCTGTCAATCAGGCCTTCAGATTTGCTATCGTAGTTGCTTACTTCGGTTCTCTTTGTGGTGTTGTTTGTCCATCGTTGACGTCGAGACTAGTGCGTGATTTGGATTTAAGTGAGAAAGAGTTGCGCAGCGTCAGCCTCACTCTCTCTTCCCAATTCCCATCTGGATCCAGTGGCAAGACAGAGTCTAGACGGCTGGAGATGAGACTAGGCGCAGTGGATGACCAGGACATCTTCTGTGTCTTGTCATGCTCTACATGTTCCATGACGCTTGCAGAGACCGCCTTCTTGACCGTTGGACCTTCCGCTGGTCTCGTCCACTCAATCCACCGGAGTCTGTCTTCACATGCTGGGATAGACAACTCCCTACCTCACCGAGGGTTTGAGACCCGTCGGCTACCCTCACCTGGTTTAGCCGTCTTGTCGAAGCCATTGCCCGGGGTGTGGCCGCTGTCACATGCAAACAGCTACGGGGAGCCACAGGTGAGAGCTGAGTGCCAGGTGGGGACCAAAGGTGGACTAACCGCCCTGAAAAGGATGCGACATGCTCCCTCTCTTTGTGGTGGGCCACATATCTAGCACAAATCGGCACATACTTTTGGCAGTAAAAATGACTCAACTTACAATCCACTTTGAAGCCCATCACAGTGTTTCACACTGCACTGTACTTCACTGTTCCCTTTAAGTTGTGCAGATCGGTGGCCACACCGTAACTGCAATGCTCCTGCATACCTAGCCTTTGCGTCGCGCAGCTGGAATTTTCTTTTATATAATGTTAATATAAAATTTAAAATTATATAATTCTAAAATCTAAGTTAGCATAATTGTGAATTATGTGTTAATAAATGTAATATATAAATTTTCTGAATAATAAATGTCTTTATTTAGAAACATTTTAGAGCTTCAACGTATTTACTTTGTCAGTGTTTCATGTTGCAACCCTGTTACAAATAGTAACAATAAACATGGAATGGAAGTCGATAGCTTATTGTTTGCAAACAAGTTGGGAGAGTGGAAACCTGATTGGATGAGAACTAACCAATCAGGAGGGACCGACTATGGTGATATAAATGCCATCGGATGAGACATGTCCAGGCATCATCCCTGATGAAGATGGCAGATTTTTCATCGAAACGTCGGTTGTAATTGACACGCTTACTCGGCTGGAAGCCCAAGAACATTTTATATGGTAGCTTATCGTTAGTACACTGCTCGTCCTGCCTTTTTCGTCAGTGCAATGCGAAAGGCTTCAGAGGTGGTGTTGTGTACTTTCTGTGAGTAGTGGGGATTCTGGGAAATCTCCAGCCTCTCGGATAACCACATCCGCACCAGTGTACCGAGCTGCAGCTCCTCAGAGGATGTGTTAAGGAACTGGAACTACAGCTCAGTGATCTTTGGCTCATATGGAAAACCAAGGAGATGATAGATAGAAGCTACAGGGAGGTAGTCACTCTTAAGGTGCGGGAGGCAGTTACCTCGGCAGCTGTCCAGGGAGGGAAAGGAAATGGGCAGCCAGTGCAGAAAGTCCTTGCGGCCATTCCACTCAATAATAGGTATACCGTTTTTGGATTCAGTTGAGGGGTGGACCAGCTGGGGGAACCCGCAGCGACTGTGTTTCCGACACTGAGTCTGGCTCTGTCGATCAGAATTGAAAGGAGAAGAGGAATTCAGTAGTGAAATGAGATTCCATAGTTAAAGTGTTAGAAATGGAATTCTGTGGATGTGAAAGAGATGTTTCTGGCCGTCGTATGTCGATTCCCAGATGCCACGGCCAGAGGCGTCTCGGATCGGGTCCGCGCCATTCGATAGGGGCAGGGTGAACAGCCAGAGGTCTTGCTACACGTTTGGCTCAAATGAATACGTAGGAAAATGGAGGAGGTCCTGAAAGGAGGACTTATAGATTTAGGCAGAAAGCTGAAAAGCAGAATTCCGGGGTAGTAATCCCCGGATTGCTACCAGTGCCACGCGCCAGTCAAGGTAAGAATAGGATGATTTGGCAGACAAATGAGTGGCTGAGGAACTCATGCAGGGGGCAGGGCTTTAGATTTCGGGATCATTAGTTTCCTTTGTAGGGAAGATATGACATGTATAAAATGGTTGGGTTAAACCTGACCCTGATGGGAATGAATATCCTTATGGGCAGGGTTGCTAGAACTGTTGTGGAGGGTTTAAACTAAATTGGCAGGGGGGATATGAATCAGAGTGATCGGGCTGAGGACAGCGCAGTTGGTATACAACTAGTTGCAGTGCGCAGTGAGACTGTTAGAAAGGACAGGCAGATAATGGGGGAAAATTGCAGTCAGTGGGGTGAGTTGCAAGGAACATGGGGACAAAATGTAAAAGGGTGACGAATATAGGACTGAAAGTGTTATACTTGAGTGCACGCCATGTACGGAAATAGTTAAATGATGTTGCAGCGCAGTTAGAGATTGGTGGGTATGTTGTGGGCATCACTGAGTTGTGGCTGAAAGGAAATCATGGCAGGGAGCTTAACATTCAAGGATACACATTGTATCTAATGGATAGGCAGGAAGGCAGTTAGAGTGCAATGGCTGGTTAAAAAATGAAATTAAATTCTTATGTAACGCTTTGGGAAAGGTTTCACTGCTAACATAATGGTTCTCCTGTAGCAGCAGTGTTTGGGTTTTGGCTGGAGATAATGGGCACCATCCGGTGAAGGGAATGTTTTTTCTTGTTGTGAGTCCGAGAGTGAATTGTTTTGTTCGGTCTTTTGTTCGGCGGAAGACAGAGAGAGAAGATGTCAGAATGGAGAGGTCGTAGTCTGCAAGACGGTGTAGGCATGGAATGGGGCCGGTATTCGACAACGCCTGGGGGAAATCAATGGAGGACTAATGGATGGGAAACCCTGAGCTCTAACGTGCACATTAGACTGTTTTATTAAAATGGGCCCTTTGCTTTTTTGTTTTTCATACTAACCCTCTAATCAAATTAAGAATTATAAAGCTAAATGGTTTAATGCAATATGATTTACTGTCTGTTATTTCATGGTACCGACTTGTAACACGGGAACGCATCATGCAGCATCCACACAAACAAGAGGTTGTGCACCTCAGATTTCACACGTTTGGCGGGGCCAGAGACTGTCTTCCCTAGACTAACACCGCCGGCCGAACCTAAGGGTCACACTTAGAAAGAGGCGACATAGGATTGGAAGATGTAGAATCCTGTGAGTAGAGTTAAGAAACAGAAAGGGTAACCTGACCCTGATGGGAGTTATATACAGGCCTCCGAACTGTAGCCGGACCGGGCTGCAAATTACAATGGGTAATAGACAACACAAGTCAGAAGGGCAATATTACGATACTCATGGGGTATTTCAATTATGCAGGTAGATTGAATAAGTCAGGTCGGAGCTGGATCCGAAGAGAGTAAATTTGTAGAATGCGTATGAGATTGGTTTCTAGAGCAGTTTGTGGTTGAGCCCTCTCAGGGAAAGGCTATATTGGATTGGGAGTTGTGTAACCGAGTTTGATTGGAGAGCTTAAGGTATAGCAACCCTGACAAGAAGTGATCATAATATGATAGAATTCACCCTGCCATTTGGGAGGGAGAGGGTAAAGACAGGTATATCTGCATTACAGTGGAGTAAAGGGAATCATGGAGGCATGAGAGAAGAGCAGGCCAAAGTTGATTGGTAGTGGACACTAACAAGGATGATGGCAGGACAACAATGGCTGGAGTTTCTGGGAGCAATTCAGAAGGTGCGGATACATCCCAAAGGAGAAGAAGTATTCTAAAGGCAGGATAACACAACAGTGGCTGACACGGGAAGTCAAAAACAACATAAAAGCAAAATGGAGGGCCTATAACAGAACAAAAATTAGTGGGAAGTTAGAGAATTGGGAAGCTTTTAAAAACCAGCAGAATGCAACTAAAACACATAAGGAGGGAAAAGACGAAATGTGAATGTAGGCTCAAAGAGGATACCACAAGTACTCTTCAGATATAGGAAGGATAAAAGGGAGAAGAGAATAGATATTGGACTGTTGGGGCATGACTACAGAGAGGAAGTAATCGGAGACAAGGAAATGCTGATGAACTAAATAAGTATCTTGCTTCCGTCTTCACTGTGGAAGACACTAGCAGTATGTTGGAAGTTCGTGAATATCAGGGGGCCCAAGTGAGTGCAATTGCTATTACTAGCGAGAACATGCTTGGGAAGCTGAAAGGTTTGAAGGTGGGTAAGACATGTAGAGCTGATTGACTACACCCCGGGGTTCTGAAGGAGGTGGCTGGTGAGATTATGAAGGCATTGGTAATGATCTTTCAAGCATCACTAGAGTCTGGCATGTTTCCAGAGGACTAGTAAATTTCAGATGTCACTCCACTCTTCATGAAGGGAGAGAGGCAGAAGAAAGGAAAATATAAGCCATTTAGCCTGACCTCAGTGGTTGGAAAGATGTTGGAGCCAGTTGTTAGGATGATGTCTCAAAGTACTTGGAAGCAATTATAAAATAGGCCAAAGTTGGCATGGTTTCCTTAACAGAAAATGTCGCGTGACAAGTCTGTTGGAATTCTTTGAAGAAATAACAATGGAGGATTGGTAAATCTCATGTACTTAGAATTCTGGGAAGACCTTTCACAAGGTGTTGCACAAGAGGCTGCTTAAAAAGATGAAAGTCCAGTGTATTACAGGAAAGATATTAGCATGGACAGAGGATTGGCTGATTGGCTGTAGAAAAGAGAGCCTTTTCTGGTTGGCTGTCTGTGGCAAGTGGTGTTATGCAGGGGTCAGTATTAGGATCACTTCCCTTTTCATTATATGGCAATGTTTTGGATGAGTGAATTGATGGTGTCTTGGCCACCTTTGCGGAAGATTTGAAGATAAGTTGAGGGCAAGTTGAAGGAAGGCTGTAGATGGACTTGGACAGATTAGGAGAATGGGCAAAGGAGGCAGCAGATGGAATATACTGTCTGGAAGTGCATGGTAACGCATATTGGTAGAAGGAATAAGGGTGTGGAATTTTTTTTTAAATGGGTAGAAAATTCAAAATTCCAAGGTTCAGAGGGACTTGGGATTCATCGTGCAGGGTTCCCTAATGTTAACTTGAAGGTGAGTCTGTGGTGAGGAAGGCAAATGTAATGTCGGCATTCATTTTGTATGTGTAGACTAAAAACCAAAAATGTAATGCTGAGGCTTTAGAAGGCACAGGTGTGACATCACGGAGTATTGTGAACAGTTTTGGACCCCTTATCTAAGAAAGGGTGTGCTGATATTGGAGACAGTTCAGAGGACGTTCTTGACAATGATTCCTGGAATGAAAGGGTTTTCGTATGAGGAGTGTTTGATCATTCTGGGCCTGTACTCACTGGAACTAGACGAAAGGGGGGTGGGGGATTTCATTGAAACATATTGAATGTTCAAGGGCCTAGACAGAGTGGATGTAGAGGGGATGTTTCCAAAAGTGGACGAATCTAGGACAAGACAGCACAGCCTCAGAAAAGAGGAATGTCCATTTAGAACAAAGATGAGAAGGAATTTTTTTAGGCAGAGGGTGGTGAATCTGTGGAGTTTGTTGGCAGAGGCGGCTGTGGAGGCCCGGTCATTGGGTGTATTTAAAGTGGAGTTTAATAGGTTCTTGATTAGTCAGGGCCTGAAAGGTTACAGGGAGAGGCAGTAGAATGGGATTGAGAGGGAAAATAGATCAGCCATGATGCAGTGGCAGTGCAGACTCGATGGGCCGAACGCCCCATTTCTGCTCACACCTTTTATGGTCTTGTGGTCTCTGGGCACAGAAACCACGAGGTCTTGGGGATCATTTCACGTGGAACCCAGTCATTAATTGCATCAAGATGAAGAATTCCTCTTAATCAATATTAATGACAGCATGTGTATTGATGTTTTAATTGATATGCCTACTACCGAAAGAATGTGGCTCCCAATTTTCAACCTTTGTGTCACCAACATTTTCAACGTTTGGTATTGCTCAATTAAGCCTTTCAACAAAATGAGTGTTGCCACATCAGGGATTTTACTTGTGTCATTATCTATTTGTTGACTTGTTATTTTATTACATAACTATTTTAATCTGTGGCGAAACACTAATTTCCCTCTGGATCATCATATAAAACTGTATAAAGTCCCCTGGATTCTACAGACACAAAAATTCACTCATAGCAATTGGCTGTAGCGTTTCATGCTCCAAAGCGTAATGGAGAAAATGCTGGAGAAGTTTCTGAGTGTGGAGAAAATATTGTACGTAATCATTGCCTCTACAGGAGTTCCTGGTGAGTGTTGCAACTATTTTAGTTGTATGAAAGGATGCATGCATTGCTCACGTGAAACAAAACAACTTCAGTGCTATTAAACAAATAATTTAACTCAGTCTGCAACAGGGGAAAGCCAAGTCCTAAAAGCTAACTCACCAAGGGTTCTCAGAAAAAGTGTTGCTGAAAGAGAGTAGTGTTTGATATCAATTAACAATGTTGGAGAAGTGCATTGGATTCAAAGACAACGGATATCTCGTACTTGATTGCCACAAGAGAGAAATGGAAATTGTGAAGACATTGGTTGACATGATCCGGAAGAACGCAGGTTATGGAAAGTTCTGCAAACTGGCTGGTGAAACATGTTACACAACTATGAGAGAGCTACCAAGTGACAATCGAAGAGTTAAGACATAGTGAAGTAAAATGTAAAGTCCATTCTAAAATATGTGAATAAAAAGACACTTTGGAAATAATGAGCATATTCAAAGTGCATATATAAAATGGAACATGTATATAACCAATCTACCAGAGTGTTTTAATTATGTAACCACTTAAATTTATTAAGAAGGGAAATGCGGAAAATGATGCATTTGAGCGTTCAGAATGTTTAATAAAGAACGACAGATAGGTAAGAAGAAAACATGCAAAGTAAAGCTCATTTGAAGAACAGGTCTTTTTCAGGGTCAGAAAGGAAAACAGAGTATGAACTTTTAGGAATGGGAGGGCAGGAAGAGGATGATGTTGCAGATGAATAAGTGGCTGAGGAAGTTGTGGAAGGGCCAGGGTTTCAGATTTCTGGATCATTGGAATCTCCTCTGAGGAAGGTATGACAAAAGGGACGGGTTACACCTGAACCCAAGGGTGGGGAGGGGTAATATCTTTGCTGACAGATTTGCTGCTGCTGCCAGAGAGGATTTCAAATAAGTTGGCAGAGGGTTGAGAACCGGAGTGATAGGGCTGAGGATGGGGTAGTTGGTATACAGATAGTGTGTAGTGAGACTGTGAGGATGGACAGGAAGAATTGCAATGAGTGGGATGAGGTGAAGTGCAACATGGGGCCAAAATCGAAAAGATTATTGCATACAGGACTAATTTTTTAAAGAAAAATTTGAATGCATGTAGTATACAAAGTAAGGTCGATGATCTTGTAGCGCAGTTAGAGATTGGCAGGAAATGACATTGTGGCCATCACTGAGACATGGCTGAAAGAGATCATTGCTGGCAGCTTAACAAGGACAGGCAGGCAGAGAGAGTTGACCGGGCTTTCTTGGAAAGAATGAAGTGAAGTCCTTAGAAAGAAGTGACGTAGGATCGGAAGGTGTAGAATCGTTGTGGGTAGGGCTAAGAAACTGCAAGGGTTAAGAAGTTCCTAACTGCAGCATTCTGAGCTGGTGTCCCTATAGCAGTCCTACACTGAGTTCAACGCTAAATGACAAGTCCTGTGACACTGTCGGTGCCTAACTATACCGCTCTCTGCCTTTCCTTTCGATTCATGAGCTGCGTGGGGAGGGGCAGCCAACTGCATGAGAAACGGCTTGCTGTCGATATCGTACTTGAGTATTATGTAGACAGCTGCAGCGCGAGTCCATTGTCGACACCGACCAGCGGAAGGCTTCAGTGGGAGATTTCAATATGCAACGAGATTGGGAAATCAGGTTGATGCTGGATCCGAAGCGAGGGAATTTATCGAATGCCAACGGGATGGACTTTTCGAGCAGCTTTTGGTTGAGACCACTAGGGGAAAGGCAGCTCTGGATCGGGTATTGTGTAATGAACCAGATTTTATTAGGGAGTTTAAGGTAAACGAACTCTTGATTAGGCAGTGATCATAATATGATAGAATTCACCCGGCAGTTTGAGACTGAGACAATGAAGTCAGATGTATCACTGCTGCAGTGGACTAAAGGGAATTACAGACACATGGGAAGGGAGCTGGACAACTTTAATCGGAAGAGGACGCGAGCAGGGATTATGGCAGAAAAGCATTGGCCGGAGTTTTTTTTTGGGGGGGGGGGCAACCCGGAAGGCGCAGGACAGACAAATCCCAATGGTGAATAAGTATTCAAAAGGGAGGATGAGGTAACCGTGGTTGATAAAGGAAGTCAAAGGTAGCATAAACGCAAAGGACAGGGCATATAATATAACAAAAGGATAGTTGGTAGTTAGAGGATTGGGAATCTTTTAAAATCCGACAGAAGGCAACAAAAATACCACAAACTGAGTGAAAATGAAATATGAAAGTAAGCTGGCACAATTATCGAAAAGGATATCAAATGTTTTTTTCAGCTATATAAAGAGCAATACAGAATCAGGGATGGATATTGGACTGCTGAAAAATGACATTGGGCGGGTAGTAATGGGGAAGAGAAATATGGTGGTCGAACTTAATAAGTACTTTGCGTCAGTCCTCGGAGTAGAGGACACGAGCAATTTGCCAGACGATGGAGGAACAATTACTGATCTTTCAAGAATCACTAGATTCTAGTATTGTTCCAGTCGACTGGAAAATGGCAAATGTCACTTGACCCTGTAAGAAGGGAGAGAGGCAGAAGAAAGGAAATTATAGGCCGGCCAGTCTGACCTCAGTGGCTGGGTGGATGTTGGAGTCCATTATTAAGGACGAGGTTTCGGTGTATTTCCAGGCACATGATAAAGTAGATCACACTCAGCATGGTTACCTTCAGGTGAAATCTTGCCTGACATATCTGTTGGAATTCCAGGCATTTGAGGAAATAACAGGCAGAATAGGCAAAGGGGAGCAAGTGGATGTTGTTCACCTGTATTTTTACATGGCTTTGACAAGGTTACGCACATGAGGCTGCTTAACAAAAGAAGAGGCCGTGGTATTAAAGGAAAGATACTGGCATGGTTAGAAAATTGGCAAAGTGTCGGAATAATGAGGGCCTATTCTGGTTTGTTGCCAGTGGCAGGTGCTGTTCCACAGAGGTCGCTATTTGGACTGCTTCTTTTCACGTTATATATCAACGATGATTGCTGTCTTTGTGACGAAGTTCTTAGTTAATTGGGGCGTCAAAGGTTACGAGGAGAATGAGGTTGAGAGGAGTAGTATATCCGCCACAGTGGAGCACACTCGATGGGCCGAGTGGCCTAATTCTGCTCCTATGTCTATGGTCGTATTGTCTTATGGGATGGCACAGGGTTAGCATGAACAGAAATCAGTAATTTGGTGTGTACTATTCAGGTCGTATCTATGGATGAAGGAACAAAATGCGACTGTTTGCAACAACACAGGCAGGATTGAGAGTAACACGAAGGGTTCAAAACCGGGCCAAGACGATTTAAACAAGTTATTTAAGCGGGTGAAACATGGCACGTACAATATAACGCGCCTCTCTAAAATCATCCAATTCATTACGAAACCCAGAAATGACGAATATCATTTAAATGATGCTAGATTCGCGATTGTTGATGGGATGACTTGTCTGTTTTCCTTCTGATGATACTATGAAATATTCCGTTGATCGGTATTTTTAAGTCTTGTTTATTCGAACCATTTCCACCCATTTTTAATGTTGTTAACCGGAAATTATCATCCAAAAGCTACCATAACGCCACTCTTTCCTTTGATGTTTCTTTGTACCACAAATTATTGCAGTCATCTATTTGGGAATGTAATATTGGAAACTTTCTCCTATAGAGGTTGGATGTTGGACGCGAATTGACCAGACTTTAATACGTGAGAGAGTAACAGTTTTTACTTGTGAACCTGCCACATTCGCTTTACATTGCTTAATGGTTGCTAACTGTTCTGCATCTCATCAGTTGCTGACTATTACTAATCGAGACCATCATTGCTAATGTTTTCTTAGTGTCAGCTACCGACTAAAATTAATCAGGTGCATTTGTGGTCAGTGTCAGTCATAATAAAATTGTACTTGATGTGGACTTCCTGTTAACTATCGAATAGTAGTCAATGTGCATTTACCGAGCAACCAGCGATCTTTGTTATCGCCATCAGCATCCCCGTCTCCTTAACCCACTCTGTCTTTCTTCTGATACTGTCTTGGCCTTCTAGCACACACTGAGCTGAACGATGCAGTTTAATTTCTTGTTAAGTACGTGAGTCCAGTTCCACCCAATATTACCAATAATAAAATTGTAACTATGAAAGGGCTAACTCTTCTCCAAGTCGCTCGTTCCTTCCCCGATTAGCCCCACAGCCTTCCCTCCTCAGTTTTATCCCGAGTGCAGCGGGTTGAGAGCAGGTAACCTATCTGAGATATCTTGTTTATGATTAGCTGTACTCTAATCCTCGACTTTTCATGCATAGAACATGTAACAGCATCGCACAGGCGCAGGACCTTCAGCTCAGAAATTTGCGCTGAACTAATTACATTAATAATCAAACATTCAGCTAAACCGTTCCTTCTGCTTACACAATCCTTCCATTTTCTGTACGTTCACATACCTATCTGAGAGCCAATTGAATGCCTCTATTCTGTTTGTCCCTGCCACTGCAAGGCCGCGCATTCCAGGCACCCAGAACTCGGTGTTAAGAACACGGCCCAAACATCTCATTGAACGTAAGACCATTAAGACCATAAGGGTATAAGATACAGGAGTAGAAATAGGCCATTTTGCCCTTCAGGTCTGCCTTGCCATTTCATCCCGGCTGATCCATTTGCCTTCTCAGCCCCAATATCCCGGCTTCACTCCGTATCCTTTCATGCCCTGACTAAACAAGAAACTATCGACCTCTGCCTTAAATCTACCCAATGACTTGTCCACCACTGCCATCCGTGGCAACGAATTCCTCCTCATCACCGTCCTAAAAGGCTATCCCTCTATTTCGCGGCTGTGTCCTCTGGTTTTAGACTCCCCCACCATAGGAAACATCCTCTCCACATCCACTTTATCGAGGCTTTTCAACATTGGATAGGTTTCAATTAGGTCATCCGTCATTCTTCTGAATTCCAGTGAGTAGAGGCCCAGAGCCAGCAAACACTCTTCATATGACAAGTCTTTCAATCCCGGAATTTCACGCCTCTCACTTTAAAAGCATATCCTCTGCCATGATACTTCCCAGCCATGAGGGGAAACCCGGTTGTCTTCTCTATCTATGCCTCTCGTAATCTCACTATCCTCAACCAGATTTCCCCTCAGCTACCACCGCTCCAGAAAAAAGAAAGAAAACACACGAGTTTATCGAGACCCTCTTTATGACCAATGCAACATACTGGCAAGCCTCTTCTGCAGTCTGTCTTGAGCCTTGACATCCTTCCTGTAATGTGCGTTCAGCAATCAACACAACACTTCAAATCGGCGTAACCCAAATTTATAACTGTGCAAAATATTTGCCCGACTCCGGAACTCAGTTCCTCGACAAATAAAAGCAAACTTCCCATGTACTTTCTTTTCCACCCTAGCAACCGAGTCATTTTCACGGATCTATGAAGTTGGGTCCCGTGCTCCGTCTGTATATCATAACTGATATGGGTCTTGCCATTGACAGTATATTTCCTTTTCACATTTGATCTCCAAAAACGAAACTTCACATTTTGTTTGGTGAAATACCATTTGCTATTTTTGGACCTACATCTGGAAGTGATCTATATCTCGATGTGTCCTTAGCCAGTGTTGTGGTATTCACAGGATCAGTAATCTTGGTATTGTCTGCAAACTTACTAAGGCACCTATTTATGCTTTCATCCATGTTACTTATATATATGTCCCATCAACAGGGGTCCCAATAGGGATCGCAGCAGAACACCACTTGTCACAGATATCCAGGTAGAATACAACCTACTGACGACTACCCTCAATGATAATTGCTGATATTGCGCCGATGTGCAGAACTGTAGAGTGCATGTTAAATAATCCTCACAGATGGTTCCCTCCTTTTCATCCAGTGAATATCGTGGCAATTTCGATCTTGTCCCGGCGTAAGTGTGGCCTCTCCATCTGCACCACTCGCTACTTGGTCGCCATGGCAATAGCGGATCTACTGCTCATCATCACCGAGGTGATCTTGGTTCAGATCAATTATCATTATTTCCCAGGGAGTTTCCTGTACATCGCGATTCTCTGCAGCCTTATCACTGTACTGACTCGTGTAGCTACAGATTGTTCTGTCTGGTTCACCGTCACTTTCACCTTCGATCGTTTTGTTGCCATTTGCTGCCAGACACTGAAAACCAGTTATTGCACGGGGCAGACAGCAGCTGTCGTTCTAGCAACAACGAGCGGTGTGCTCTTCCTGAAAAACATCCCTTTCTATTTCGCATATGAACCTGGTGAGATCGGAGACGATGTGCCTTGGATCTGTTATCCGAAACCAAGTTACTTCACCGAACCTGGGTGGGTAGGATTTGATTGGCTGGATACAGTCTTAACACCGATGCTCCCATTCGCTGTAATTCTGCTGCTCAATGTTCTGACAGTCAGGCACATTTTAGTGGCCAGTCGGGTTCGTCAGGGGCTAAGGGCTCAGAAGAAGGGGGAGAACCACAGTGACCCAGAGATGCAGAGTCGGAGGAGGTCCGTGGTTTTACTTTTCACCCTCTCCAGCAACTTTGTACTTTTGTGGTTGACGTTCGTTATATTTTTCTTCTATTACATCGTCACTGGAACTGAATGGGATACGCCTGAACTTATCCTCAATCGTGTCGCATTTCTGCTTCGTAACTTCAGCTGCTGCACGAACACATTTATTTACGCGGCGACCCAGTCAAAGTTCAGGGACCAGCTGAAGAGCGCAGTTAAGCTTCCGGCTACTGTACTGCTTCATTTATTTAATAAATCAGCGCCCTGATATCATTACGAAACGCTCGTGATTTCTAGTTGGGCTGCAGATCCCATTATACATTAGCTCTAGGACCTCTGATGGAATGCACCCGCCCCACCCAATTTAATCTAATCGCTATATGTGCTGGCCATCCGCCGCAATTCTCGGAATAGGCAATCCACTAAACACAGGCAGAGGCCGATGGCACTGTACCACAATTCTTAGGGCCATTGATACTATAGACGGCATTCTCCAGAATTTGCCAGGTATCCACAATATGCAGGTGGGTTATGAACCTTGTATACACAATCCAGCATCAATATGACTCTTTACCCTTAATACCAGGTTTGTTGAAGGTGAACACAATCATGGGCTAATTTACTATCAGAGTTCAATGACACTGATCTTGTATTTATTGAACTGTTGAAACATAGAAACGTATAGAAATGTGCTCTTAGGTGCCCCCTGACTTTCGAAATTCCACACCCTAATCATGTCTGACTATTGATAAGAAGTATTCTTTTACTCTATGTCGATGGCTGATTAGATATCGAATTCATATTTCCGATGCAGACTCTTCCTTTCTTTCTTATCAAACCTTCAAAAACTCTTCATATATCTCGCTTTTAATCACCTACTACTAATCGTTTCCCCACACAGCAGGAGCTCTCAATCTACCCCTTGTGGATCCTACATTGCAACACGAAAATCCACGTCCACCTAGTTTCCATCCCAAATTTGTTTTATTCTTCCACAAGTACTCTGATTCTTAGCGAGCTATTGTGGTTCTCTTTGCCTAAGGGGAGATAACAATTTATGCATTATAGGCATCCGTTAGTCTCGTGAGACCATGGATTTGCCCCTTGGAAGGTTTACAGGGCGCAGGCCTGGGCAACGTTGTATGGAAGACCGGCAGTTGCCCATGCTCCAAGTCTCCCCTCTCCACGACACCGATGTTGTCCAAGGGAAGGGCATGAGGACCCATACAGCTTGGCACCAGTGTCGTCGCAGAGCAATGTGTGGTTAAGTGCCTTGCTCAAGGACACAACACATGTTGCCTCGGCTGGGGCTCGAGCTAGCGACCTGCAGATCACCAGACCAATCCTTACCATTCCCTCCTACTCGCTGGATGCCCTGGAACCCGTGTAGCTGGGTAGATCACACCTTTCCGTTCCTGGACACGAACAGAAGATTTAAAGAAAGACGTTGTTTGTACCGTGGTGAACTGGGGCAATATATTGCCATGTGCCCCAAGAGGTGGGGACACTCCAGGGGGCCGTCCAATGACGGGGGTTCTATGACGGTTCCTGGGGCTTCACCCAGGGTTGCATATACTCTCTTGTTTGATACGGAATCAAAGGAGTTTCCCATTTGGACATTTATTGACCCTGGTTCAGCGGGTACATTTTTAGACTTAGGAGTGGTACGACAAGTGGAGCTCCCTGTCTCTAAGCTTGGTCATCCCGTTACCGCCATTGCCCTGGATGGTAGGCCGCTTGAGCTGGGTAGGGTTTGTTACAGTTCTGGGCCATTAGGCTTTCAGATTGGAAGTCATTATGAAACAATAAAGTTCCACTGTTTATTCTGCAGTGATCCTTCTGATTCTTGGTTATCAATGTTTGTCTGAGCACGTCCCTGTGATTGGCTGCTCTGGGGAAGTTATTACTGGCTGGTGCTCTCATTGCCAAAATATTTGTTTTTCACCAGTTTCGTAGAATCACGTGTCCCGAGCGCCCGAGGTCAAAACGAAGATCCCTGGACCTATGTTCGGCCTTCATGAGTCAGAAGTTATTAATGAGATTAGGGGAGTCACTCCGGAATACTCAGATTTCCTAGAAATGTTTAGCAAGAAAAATGCTACCCCGCTACCGCCCTATGGTAAATATGATTGAGCCATAGAGTTACTGTACCTCTTCCTATAGATGCTGCCTGGCCTGCTGCATTCCACCAGCATTTTGTGTGTGTTACTTGAATTTCCAGCACCTGCAGATTTCCTCGTGTTTGCATATCTATAGTTTAATTCGGATTCGTCAAGGGGATGAAAGAAAGACGGCATTCAAACCCCCCACCAGGCATTATGAATAGCTAGTGTTGTCCTTTGGGATTTTTGACGCCCCGGTAGATTAACGATGTCTTGAGGGAGATGTCAAGCAGGTTTGTGTTTGTGTACCAAGATGATATTTTGACTTTATCAAGTTCTTATCTGGATCAGGTCTCCCATGTTCGTCCGGTTCTTCAGACTTTATCAGATAATAACCTTTGTCAAGCTAGAGAAGCGTGAATTTCATGTTCCTAAAGTCTCCTTTTTAGGATTTATTATTTCGCAGGGAGACCTATTAATGGATCCGGATAAAATTCGTGCCGTTCGGACTGGCCCACTCCGACTTCTGTCAAGCACATTGAGAGATTCTTGGGGTTTGATAACTTCTGTTGGAGACTTATTAAGAATTTTAACTCAGTGGCTTCTCTACTAATTAACATTACCAAGAAAAGGTCGGGTCGTTTCTGTTGGACAGCAGAGTCGGAGTCAGCCTTTAACGACCTTTAGAATCGTTTTGTCACTGCTGCCGTGTTTCACCCACCCAGCTCTGATCTGAACTTTGTTATTGCGGTAGACGTTTCTGACGTCGGAGTAGGGGCAGACTTACCGTAACGTTTCACCACCGATAAAAAGTTGCATCCCTGTGCTTACGTTTGGAAACGGTTATCGCCAGTCAAATTCAATCATGATATAGGTAACCGGCTGTTAAACTGATCTTAGAAGAGTGACGGCATTGGTTGGAAGGGATGGGCATCCATTTCTAGTTTGGACGGATCATGAAAATTTAGCTTGTATCCAGAAGCCAAGAGACTTAACTCACGACAAACCTTTTGGGCATTGTTTTTTCCCCCCGTTTTAATGCTGTCATTACTTATCGCCCGGGTTCCAAGAACCTAAAGCCTGATGCCTTATTTGATCCTCCCACCACCACCCCACTCCCACCACCGATTCAACAGACAGGTCGAATCGATGCTTTCGGAGAATAAATGTTTGTCTCCTGTCACTTGGAATATCGATTCCCAACTCAGACAAGCATTCGAGGGGAGTAATCTAGTTTCCAGATATATTTCCCGAGGGCACCGTTTTATGCCACCCGAATTTAGGTTGGAGGTTCTGAACTGGGGACACGCATCCAAGATAACAACCCACCCCTGTATTTCACCCATCCTAGAATTTATAACAAAAGACATTATCGACTGCCTCGTATTAATAGGGGCATCAAGTCATTTGTCGAAGTTTGTGCCCGTTCCAAAGACTCCAATTCTCCTCCCCAGGTTTTCTCTGTCTCTTTCCCATCACATCTCGGCCCGGTCTCATCTCTCTCTCTGGATTTTATCACTGGCTTGGTCCCGTAACGCCTCTTAACTGTTATTTTAATCAATGTTGATCGATTTTCCAAGGCTTGTGATTTTTCTCCCTTCACTAAATTGTCCACATCCCGTGAAAATGCGGACTTTTTATTGCAGCACGTGTTTGGGGTACAAGGATACCCTTCCAATATTGTCTCGAACAGGGGCCCACAATTTACGCCCAAGTTTTGGCAAGCATTTTGAAAATTTATTGGAGCTACTTCCGGTTTTCACCTACAAATCAATGGTCAGACCAAGAGGACTAACTAAGATTCAGAGCCCACTCTTCGTTGCCTTGTTTCTGGTAACCAGTCCTCTTCTAGTGACCACTTAACTTTGGCAGAGATAGCTCATAACACCCTTTACCATTCTTCGCTTAACATGTCTCCTTTTGAATGTCCATTTCGGTTTAGGTCTCCTCTCTTTCCTGAGCAGGAAAAAGAAGTCAGTGTTCTGTCTGCTGAACAAAGTTTATCGAGCGCTGTAGATGGCGATGGTTTAACACCGAGGGGGCTCCGAGCCTTGATTCGGCGAGGCAGCAAGTCCATGCCAACAGGACGTGGCGTCTGGGTCCTTTTTATTTTGCGTGGGTCAGCCGGTTTAGCTCTCGACCCAAGACTCTCCCCCAACACCTCCTCTTAAAAGTGAATCCTGGAATCTAGCTTCTCCACTTCATTGGGCCCTTTAGGATTGATAAAATGATCAATCCGGTGACATAAATTACAGCTTTCTAGGTGTCTCACAATCCATTCCTCCATTTACGTCTCTAGCTCCTTTAGCTCCTACTTCGAATAAGGCAAGTAGACCCATCCCTATGGGCATTGCAGAAGAATCATGTGGGTTCAGTTACCAATGCAGCACCCTGTTGAGTCATACGTAAGAGAAACGTGAGACTCCTCTTCATTCGTCTATACCGTTTATCTCCTGAAGCTGTTAAGGGTATTGAACCCGTAATCGATACCCCCTTACAGCAAGGACTGTCACCCATTACTCAAAGCCATTGCGTTACGCGCATGTGTACTGTGAGCCCATGTTCTTGGTTTCTGTTCTCTCTCTCACCCCGTCCATTTAGAGCGTTGCAGGATTGAGATTGAGATTGATTTTCCAATCCCAAAACCGGGCAAGCCGGACGAATGGCGGTTTGTGCAGGATTTGCGAGCTGTCAGTCAGGTAGTACAGGACATTATTTCCCCGGCTGTACTGGACACAAATGTCATTTTGGCCACTACACCATCTGAATCTCGATGGCACACGGCGAATATCCTCCGCTCTGCCTTCTTCTCGATCGTTCTGCACGAGGACCGTCAGTACCTGTTTGCCTCTACGTATAATGGACAACAATATACCTGGACGAAGTTGCATCAGAGCAATATTATGAATCGAGCCATATATGCAGCTGCCGTACTAGTGACAATTTAAAACATGCTGACGCCCTATGGCTGGCTTTCAAGACTCTGGAGGATCACATGCAACCAATGGACATCGAGTCTTATTGTCTAAGTTTCAGTTCTATCAAGCTGCCATTACCTATCTGGGCTATATTCTGCAATACTGTACGAGAAGACTTGGTCCTGAACGCGTGTCCGCAATTACACAGTCTCCTAGAGCAGAAAATAGGAAGCAGATGTTTTCATTCCTCAGAACGACAAATTACTGTCGACATTGGGTTCCTGAACACAGAAGCTATGATGCTGTGCTATGGACAGCTGTACTACAGGACGCTCCATCTGAAAACTAGTGGAGCCCGGAAATGGTGCAGGCACATGGCTCTCTGAAGAATGCACTGCTCCACTCACCAGCCCCAGGCAATCCCGAATACCATAAATCCTTCCAATTATATACTAATGAAAAGGAGGAATTTGTGAGCGCCATGCTGACTCAGGAACATGGTGGCCCGAAGAGACCAGTGACAATATTAATCCACTCAGTGCGTGATCTACCTGGCTACCTACGAGCTGTGGCGGCAACAGCAAAGATAGTAGAAAAGGCAATGCCTATAATATTGGACCATCCCTGCACAGTATTTACTCCTCACGCAGCAGTGCTACTCCGCAAGTCAGCAGCTACATAGCACTTTCAAGCAGCAAGCCGAACATGATATGAGGTCATGCTATTATCAAAGCCAAATCTGATTTTTTATATTGCACCTACCCTTAATCCAGCCAACCTTGTCCCCATTCACGATGACACCGAACGAAATGACTGTGTGTTAACTGTGGAGCTACGTCCTACCCTCGTCCTAATTTGAGCTCTACCCCTTTAGATAAACCAGATCTGATTCTTTTTGCTGATGGTTCATCATGTAGACCTAATGATTTTGAGACGTTGGCTGGTTCTCGACCATATGACCATAAGATATAGCAGCAGAATTAGGCCATTTGTCCATTGAGTCTGCTCTGCCATTTCATCATGGCTGCTCCAATTTACTCCCAGCCCTAATCTCTTGCCTTCTTCCAGTGTCCCTGCATGCCCTGACCAATCAAGACGTTTCCAGCGTACATGGAGAAAAATGATGATATAGGCTGAAGTCAGCATAGTTTCATTAAGGGAAATTCTTTCCTGACAAATCTGTTGGAATTCTTTGAAGAAAGAACAAACAAGGGAGTCAAAGGAGAATTGGTTGATGTGGTGTACTTGGATTTTCAGAAAGCCTTTGACAAGGTGCCACACACGACGCTGCTTAATAAGTTAAGAGCCATGCAGAAAAGATAGTAGCAGAGATAGATCATTGGCTGCTTGGCAGGAGGCAAAGAGTGGGAATAAAGAGAATCTTTTCTGGTTGGCTGTCGGTGACCGGGTCGTGTTCTGCAGGGGTCGATGCTGGAACCACTTCTTTTTATGTTATATATCAATGACTTGGATGATGGAATTGGTGGCTTTGTGTTTACAGACAATATAAAGATAGGTGGAGAAGTAGGTAGTGTTGATTAAGCAGAGAGGCTACAGAAGGACAGACAGATTGGGAGAATGAGCAAAGAAGTGGCATTTGGAATATAGTGACAGGAAATGAATGGCCATGCACTTAGGAAGAAGAAATATAGGTGTAGATTATTCTCTAAATGGAAAAAAACCCCCAAAAATCTGGTGTGCAAAGGGACTTGGGAGTCTTCGATGCAGGAATCCCTAAATCCTGCCTTCCCTTTCTTGATCTCACTGTCTCTATCTCTGGAGTCAGCTTATCCACCAATGTCTATTACAAACTCATGGACACTCCCAGCTATTTGGACTATACCTTGTCCCACCCCGTTATTTGTAAGAGCACCATCGCGCTCTCTCAATCCCTCCATCTCCGCCACATCTGATCTCAGGATAAGGCTTTTCATTCTAGAATGAAGGAGATGTCTTCCTTTTTCAAAGAAAGGAGCTTCCCTTCCTCTACAATCAACATTGCCCTCAACTGCATCTATTCCACTTCATGCACGTCTGCTCTTACCTCATCCTCACGCCACCCTACCAGGGATAGGGTTTCTCTTGCCCTTACCTACCATCCCACCAGCCTCCACATCCAGTACACAAGTTTCTGAAACTTCTGCCATCTCCAACAGGATCCCACCAACAAGCACATTCCCCCCACCCCGACCCCAACTTTCTGCTTTCTGCAGGGATAGCTCCCTACATGACTCTCTTGTCCATTCATCCATCCTCCCCACTGATCTTCCTGCTGGCACTTACCCTTCCAGGTGGAATAAGTGCTGAACCTGCCCCTACACCTCCTCCCTCACTACCATTCAGGGCCCTGAACAGTCCTTTCTGGTGAGGCGACACTTCACCTGTGAGTCTGTTGGTGCCAGTTACTGTGTTTAGTGCTCTTGGTGTGGCCTCTTGTATATCGGTGAGACCGGACGTAGATGGGGTCACCACTTCGCTGAGCATCTATGCTCCATCAGCCAGAACAAGCAGGGTCTCCCAGTGGCCATTAATTTTAAATCCACTTCCCATTCCCATTCCAATATGTCTACCATGGCCTCCTCCACTATTGTGATGAGGCCACACTTAATTTAGAGGAAAAACACCTTATATTCCGTTTGGGCACACTCCAACATGATGGCATGAACATTGATTTCTCAAACTTCCGGTAATGACACCAACCCCTTCATCATTTCCCACCCCCTTTTCTCCCCCTTCACCTTATCTCCTTGCCCGCCCATTGCCTCCCTCTGGTGCTTCTCCCCTTTTTTCTTTCTTCCATGACTTTCTGTCAGTAGTTTTGGGCCCCTTATCTGAGAAATGATGTGCTGATATTGGAGAGAGTTAAAACGAACTTCACAAAAATTATTCCGGGAGTGAAAAGCTTAACGTTTGAGGAGCAATTGATCGCACTTGGCCTATACTCACTGGAATTTAAGAGAATAGTGGGGGATCTCATTGAGACCTATCAAATGTTGATAGGCCTGTTTAGATTGGATGTGGTGACGATGTTTCCTATTGTGGGGGAGCCTCGGACTTGAGGGCACCACGTCAGGATATAGAGACGTCCATTTAGAACGGAGATTGAGAGGAATTTCGTTAGCCAGGTTATGGATCTGTGGAATTCGTTGCCACAGACATCCGTTGAGGTCAGCTCATTAGATGTATTTAAAACAGAGGCTGATATGTTCTTGATTAGTCGGGGCGTGAAAGTTTATTGGGAGAAGGCAAGAAAACGGGGTTGAGAGGGAAATGGATGAAATGGTGGAGCAGACACATGGGTCGAATAGCCTAATTCAGATCCTATGTGTTCTGATCTTGTAGTTACTTCGATCCCAATTCCTTCCAGCTACATTAGTTAAATATTAAACATATATTTCAACTATATCTTTCTACAACTCTTTTACGATTGCTACAAGAATCATGTGTACATTTTTCTTTTGCTCATTGGTTGTCAGTCTTTATTTATTTATAGTTTCTTCATTAATTCTACTGTATTTCTTTACTTTCTTGTAAATGCCTGCAAGAAAGTAAATCCCGAGCTAGTACATAGCGAGATTTTTGTTACTTTCAGCTATGAACCTCTGATTTACTTTGAATCGCTTCAATGACTGCTATTTGTCCTCTGTCGACTGGCCTGCCATTAACTCCTCCAAGTCCACTTCTGTGCTATCGTATTACTGTCAGCATTTTCATGTTCAGTGACTTAGATTCACAAAGTCGTGCAGGCCGAACCAGTTGTCTAGCTGAGCTGGTCCCATTTCCCGCTTTTGTCCCAATTCCCTCAAAACTCTTCTTATCCTGTCTCAGACATATCTTCTGGCAACTCGTTCTGCAGAATCGCCACTATCTTTGGGTAAGGTTCTCACTCAGGTGAACTAATTCCTCTTCACTTTGATCGTCTGCCCTTTCATTTTAGATGCCACAACCCTGCGATAAAGGCATCCTTATTCCGGCCACCGCAGTTGCCCCATGTGAAGTTTTGCCAATATCTTGGACAGTTGTAATATGACGTAAGAAGACTCTGTACTAAATGACACTAGTGACGACAGCAAGCATGCAATGCACTCTCTTCGCCAACCTATTTATCTGTGTTACCAAATTCAGTGACCAATTCACCTGTACTGCTGGGCCAGAACACAGCTCTGCCTTTTACTTTGTAAGTCCTGCTTGCGATTCATTGACCAAAATACAACAAATCACACTTGACCAATTTAAATCCCCTATACCATTGCTTTGCCATGTTCTTCAGTTACTTATCTCCTCGTGTCCTTCTCTAATCTCATTTAGCTTTCTTTACTATCCACCACAACATCAATTTGGTATAACTCATAGTGTTATTCACCGTGCCATCTACGTCCTGGACAAAATATTGGTGACAAACCACAGTGGATACAGAACCGATTCCCACTGCACGCCTTTGATCACAGAGCACCAATTAAAAAAAAACATCTAGTATCATCCTTGCATTATTACCAACAACCCAATTTGGTATTCATATATTGAGCTCACATTCTATCCGATCCTTAAACCTTTTGGATGATCGGCCCGCTTATCAACAGCTTGCTCACATCGATGTCTACATCCCTACCCTCGACCGTCCTCTGGGCTACCCCTACAGGAAAGTCATTTAAATTCGGCAGACACGGTTGGCAACATACAAAGTCATGCCGAGTGACCCGTATTTATCTTTGATTTCGAATCCACTCCATTAAATTTCGTGCAGATAAGCATATGCAATCAAACATAGGGAACATTATTTTCTAAGGGATAGATTATACTTTCAAGAGGTATTAGAGCTGCTCGAGGAAGTAGCATATAGACTTCAGAGCAGCAAAAGTGGGGCATCAGATGTACAGTATTTGGATATTGAAAACGTATTTCTCAGCTGCCACGTATAAGGTCTGTTCTAGTTAGACCGGAAGCTTGTTAGCACGGATTGCAATGTGGTTAGGGTTAGGGTTAGCAAACATGACAGAGGGATGGAATGAATGGCTGAGTTTTCATGTTGGACAGATAGAACAAGTGGAATGGCCCCACTTTTATGATTTACATAATAACCTGGTTTAATACAGAATATAAGGTAATATGGAAGTGTGCGGGGTGGCACGTTGCTATGCATATATTATACTCTATAACGGGATTTAGATAGGTAAGACAGTGGGTCCAATTATAACTAATAAAATTTGCTTAGTGCGTATGAAGTAATGGACTTCTGAACAATAAACATAAATGCTATACTCTACAGGGATCTGGGAAACTGGGCGTTCATGTGCACGATTCACAATGTTGGCTGCCTTGTGCATTAAATATTAACAAACACGACTGACAAGTTACTTTTTATTGCAAGGCGCATGTTTAGAAATATGTCCAGCCCATTCTCCTGCCTTCTCCCCGTAACATCTGACGGCCTTACTAGTTAAGAAACCATTAATTTCCGCTTTAAATATTCCCACATGACTTGGCTTCACAGCCATCGACGGCAATGAATTCCACAGATTCAACAACCCCGTTTAAAGAAATCGCATCTCATTTCTGTTCCAAAGGGATGCCATTCTATTCTGAGGCTGTGCTCCCGGCCCTAGATTACTCCACTATGGGAAACGTGCTCGTCATGTCCACTCTGTCTAGTTCTTTCAATATTTGAGAGCTTTCAATGGGATCCCTTCTACATTCCACCGAGTACAGACCCAGAGGCATCACGCTGCCCCCTTTCATGTCCGGGATCATTCTCGTAAACACCTCTGGATCGTTAGGTTAGTGGCACAAATCTGCTCACAGTAATCTAACTGCGGTCTGATCAATGTCTTATAAAGCCTGAATCTTTGTTTTTTATGTCCCAGATCTAGGAATGAATGCTCACATTGCATTTGCCTTCCTTATCACAGACTCAGTCTGCAAGTCGCTGTGCAATGGATCATGCTCGAGGACTATCAAGAGCTTTTGCGCCTCTGATTTCTGAATTTGTTCCCCCTTTAGAAAATAGTCCGAGTTTTTATTCCTTCCAGCGGCCGCAGTCTGTTCATACGTTCCTCCTGTGACGGCGTGGGTTTCCTCCAGGTGTTCTGGTTTCCTCCCACAGTCCAAAGACGTACCGGTTGATAGGTTAATTCGTTTGTAAATTGTCTCCTGATTAGATTTGGGCTAAATCAGGGGTTGCTGGGAGGCGTGACATGAAGGGCCGGAAGAGCCTATACCGCACTGTAACTCAATAAATAAAAAAATGACTATGCACTTCCCTACTATATAATCTATCTGCCACATTTTTGCATATTCTGCTAATCTTTGCATTTTCAAGCACCCGCCAAAATGAACACCACAGGCGATACACAAAATATGAATATTACTTTACATTACGTATTCAGACCTAGCCAGATCAGCTCCCAAGCATATGACATATAGAATTAAGGCTTTCCACTTAGATTAGGAGAGATAAATACGAAAGGACATGGCTTTAGGGTGAATGGGGAAAGGTTTAGGGGGAACATTAGGGGAAACTTCTTCACTCAGAGAGTGGTGGGAGTGTGGAACGAGCAGCTATCAGATGTGGTAAACGCAGGCTCACTCTCAAGTTTTAAGAACAAATTGGATAGATACATGGATGGGAGCGGTCTGGAGGGTTGTGGACTGGGTGCAAGTCAATGGGACGAGCAGAATAAAGTTTCGGCACAGGCTAGAAGGGCTGAATGGCCTGCTTTCTGTGCTGTAGTGTTCTATGGTTCTATGGAAGCCCAGCCCTTGCACTGCACCACTATTAGCATTCAGGAAAGTCTCTAACCCTGGTATTCAGTTTGTAGTTCTGCAGACCAAGACCTGAGATCGGTTGACTGCAGGATTGAGTTGACTCTTACCAGTATGTTAGTCACCTGGACATCCGCTTACCCTGAAATTATATGAGGAGAGACTGATTAGATTCCAACGCAGTGATAAATTTGGCAACTCAGGAGCGCCTGTAACAATACAAACGGTTCAATCCCTTAGTGAGGAATGTGAACAGACAGAAATTTTGGGTTTGATCAACTGAAAACGTATGATTGGTTATGCCAGCACAACGCACTGTCAATTTAAAACTGTTATAGTTATGAGCTTGTTTACAGGCCTTATAAATTATAAGCATTATGAAAGCTTGATTAATTTATGCGGACTGATGTAACCAGTTAGTTACAGTAGATGTATTGATTTCATTCTGCTATCCTTGAATACCAGAACCATGATGTTCTCTACCAACTGAAGTAAAGGTGTTTGGAATTGCATTGTTCACTGAAGCAGAAATAGGAAAATCAACCAAAGAACGTGGGATGCAAAGATGTCTTTGAAACAATATCTTCATTGTGAAGATTAGCTTTTTCATTCTTCACACATTTACCTGATTAGATTTCCCAATATTTCGGATTTCTCAATTGATTTGTCTCGGCTAAATATAATTTATCCCAATAGGAATTACTCGCAGATGTCATAACTTGTCTGATATTATTTGTAAATCTATTTAACTATGTTGAAACCTCAAAACCCCCCATGGAAATACAGAAAGGTATAAAATGTTTGTCATGTTTCCACTCAGGGTGCTATCTTGTAATTTAAGGAGCACATTGTTTCACGAAAACATGGTGCATATATATTTTCGGGTGGAGAAAATATTGTACATGATCGTTGCTGTCATTGGAGTTACTGGTATGTAAACGCAAACTTGATGCTGTGTAACTCACTGGATGAATCTTGGATGGAAAGCAAAGACCTTTGTGAATAACCTATTAAACCTTCGGGTCAAATTTGCAGGAATAGACATCGATAACTTCGCAGAACTAATCTGGAAAAGGTTTCAAACAAAAATGTAGAATTAAAGGAAAGTGCCATTAGCCAAAAATATTGCTGGATAAATTAAACGGACTAAAGGCTAATAAATCTCTAATGTTTTATAAATTGCGCCCAGCATATTAACAAATGAAACCATCAATATGATAGATTAAGATTCTTTCAGAAAATACAATAGCAAACAATAGGTATAGCAAATATTTAAGGAGGCACAATGACTTTCGTGGAAAGCGGAGAAAGAATGTCTTACTAAAATTATGCAGAAACTTATTTAGGGTTTGCTGAGAATATAAACGTCAATATTGCAGATGTATTAAGTTTTGTTTAAAACAGATTTGAATTATGGTCTGTACTTCTGGTCGGCGCATTACACAGGGGATGTGAAGGCTTTGAAGAGAGCAAACGGTATTCGCCAGCTTGTTGACTGATTATTGCCTAAGAGAGGATGAGCAACTTGGATAATTTTTAGTAGCTTGGAAGGGTAAGAGGAGATATGAAAGAAATATTTCGAATCGCCAGTGGCATAAATGTAGTAGAAAGTCGGAGTCTTTTCCCCCCCAGGACGGTAATGTCAAAAACCAGGGGGCAAGAGTTTAGGGTAACAGGAGTAGATCTTAAAAGGATATAAGAAATGTTTTGTATGTATACGGAGTGTAGTAGGTACTCACTATCACACGCTGGAGAAGTGATGGGAAAAGGTATGGTTATAACTTTTAAGAGGCAATCAGACAGGAACGTGAAGGCAGCAAATAGATGGATATAGATCACGTGAATGCAGATAGAATTGGTTGAGATTTGCATGGGTGCAGTAGACACCATGGTACGAATGACCTGCTCGTATGCTGTTCTGCCCTATATTCTAGGAGTGGAGACCTCCTTCTGTGAACTTATTCCGGCTTCAGTTAAGATCGTGGTCGGTCTTGTAAGTCAGCTCCATTTTCCAGCCCATTCCCAGTATCCTAACATGTACTGAAATTAACGGATCTCTGAATATAACATCAAGAAAAAACGCTGGAGAATTCCCACTTGACATATGTTTCTTCACCTTAATTCCATATAGATTGAATCTGATCCTAGGATCATCGGATGCGGGTGTTATCTGATCCGCCAAGTCAGGAAGATCTTTGTAAATTAAAAAAAAGGTATATCCTCACACTGTTTATACACACGAGACGATAAAGACGAAGTCGACACAATCTTTTCTCACTCGGCGAACACGTCATAACCTGAAATGGACCAGCGAATTTTCACTGAAATGCGTCAGTTACAGATATATTGTTAGGCAAGGAAGCAAGCACCGCACCGTACATTAAGCTCGAAGTTTCGCCATGGCCCAAGCAGATTGGGACTCACGGGGCTCCATTTGTAGTTATGAACCTGAAATCACTCACTTGAGTGTAATATTTCACAACATCGATTGATAGAATCCTGACCATACTTAATATTTTAAAATACAGTGTATACTCAGTAATTGAACCGGTTGTCTATTTGTTTCCATTTCTCTAGTAAATCTAGTGGCGATTGTGATACTGTTCCGGGGAAAGTGCGGTCTCTCCACGTGCACCACTCGCTACTTGGTGGCAATGGCAGTGGCAGACTTAATGGTCATTGTCTTTGAGGTGATCTTCTACCAGATCAAATATCATTATATTCCCATGGGTTTCCTGCACACGACTCCCGCGTGCAGTATCAGCCGTGTACTAACTTACGTATCTCTAGACTATTCCGTCTGGTTCACCGTCACTTTCACCTTTGATCGCTTTGTCGCCATTTGTTGCCAGAAAATGAAATCGAAATATTGCACCGGGAAAGCCGCGGCTGCGGTTCTAGCAACAACTGGCTCACTGCTCTGCCTGAAAAACATTCCAATCTATTTTACATATGGACCGAAGAAGATTGTCGACAATGCTCCGTGGTTCTGTGGTCCGAAGCCAAGTTATTTCAGTGAAACCGGCTGGGTGGCGTATGATTGGATCGATACGATTTTAACTCCCTTTCTACCTTTTGCCATAATTCTTCTGCTAAATGCCCTAACAGTCAGACATATTTTAGTGGCCAGTCTGGTCCGCAAGGGGCTGCGTGGCCAAAGCAATGCCGGCAGAGGCAATGATCCGGAGATGGAGAACAGGAGGAGGTCGGTGGTATTGCTCTTCACCCTCTCCGGCAGCTTTATCCTTCTATGGATGACGTATGTTATCAATTTTATCTATTATCAGATCACAGGAACAATAACTGAGCCAAATGAGGCTGAATACACATTTGCACAAGTCGGGCGATGGTTGAGTAACGTCAGTTGCTGCACGAACACATTCATTTACGCCGCAACTCAGTCCAAGTTCAGGGAGCAAGTGAAAAGCGCGGCGAAGTATTTGACCACGCCGTTGCTTAGGTTCATTGACAAAGCTGCCTGCTGCGCTCAAACCTAGACAGTTAGGCCTCCAATTCCTGTTACCTATCATTTAAGATAGAAGTGATATGTTAGGATTAGAGTAATCCAAATAGCGGCGAGACCGGCACATTTATGCAGTTAACAAGGTTACTCCGTTCCAGCATCTGCAGAATTCCTGTTGTTTACTCCGTTGCAGGACCGTTTCTTCCAAGAGACGTGGTGTTTGCATTCCTCCAACACATACACATACATACATCTTTGTTGTCCGACTCAAATTTATACCGGAAATACGTAACGTATGTATTATAAAAATTGGGACTGAAGCTCTGTGAAATTCTCTTTGCCGGGACAGATATTATTGGATTCAATTCGCCGAATAAAACTGCTCGAATAGCTCTTCGAACCAAGCGATTTGTTGGATCACATTTCTTCCTCACTCTGATGTTTCACCTAAACAATTGAATCTCTCGTTATTCTTCCTGTTTCAGTAATGTTTAGTGGCGGCTGTCAGGCCCAATGTAAGTTGCATCACCGCCACCTACTGAGCTGGAGTGTGGAGCAAAGCCTCAGGAGGTACAGCTACTTTAAAAGAGCCCTCACGCTCTCAAAAGACACAAGCAATATCAAAGTGACTGATGCTTTTCAGAAAATCAAATGCGCAGTTGTATGCAATACGATAACAGTAATATCCGAACAAACTTTACATATCAAACTGTGTCTGTCCAAATATCTCATTTTAGCATTTAGATGTATCCTTTTGCACATTATAGGATCTGCACCTAAACAATATATTCTGCACCTTTTCTTGACAAGTGCATTTCCTATAAATGCCCGTGTATGATTTTGTGTATACAGTAGCAGGTTCACGGGTTTCGTAAGTGAGACAGAAAACATTGATTTCAAATAAACACATTAATCATTTGTTTACAAACAGTAAAACATTTTTAGTGACCCTCAGTTACAAAAACTATTCAGTAATATTTCAAACTCAGCAGGTACATCCATAATACCCTAAGATATAGCAGCAGAATTAGGTCATTTGGCCCATCGAGTCTGCTCCACCATTTCATTATAGCTGATCAATTTTCCTTCTCAGCCCCAATCTCCTGCCTTCTCATATCTCTTGATGCACTGACCAATGATAGCGGCGTGTAAACATCTCAGATTGGCACTTTGCCCTCCCTCTCCCACTTTCAAATCCCAGATTCCCCTCTCCCTGCCTGCTTCCCATCCTCAGTCCACCCCTGGAACACAGTGCGCTGTTCTCATCTCTGTATCCCTGGGTCAGACCCATATTGGGGACAGAGTGCACAGTTCCCATCTCTGTACTAGTGAGTCAGATCCACACCAGTAGCACCATGCAGTGTTCCTATTTCTGCATCCATGTGTCACACCCGCAGGGGTAGCAGCATGCAGACACAGTGGGAGAAGATGACTGCATGTGTGGAGAAATACTGGGACACTGATTTTCTGTACCCTAACCACTCATCCCTTTCCCTGTGTCTTCCAGAAATCCACCCAGCAACTCACAGTTACCACCAGCCAGACTTTGTACCAGGAGGAATCCTGCGGCAAGTGTGGATGCAGATCTCATATATCATTAAAGTGCAGCCAAATTCCAGGCTGCTCAGACCAGAGCCAAGAGATGAGCTGGAATTTTGGGTTATGGGTCCTTGAACTGATGGTGGTGGTTCTTCTGATGCTTTCTGCAGTGGGATAAGAATACAGAGAACTCACTCTGTGTCTGACCCCGGGAGTGTGTGATGGGACATTCTAGAGAGCTATTTACTAACTGATTCTATTTACTGACTTCCTGAGCCCCAGTCACCTTGTACTTCTGCTTCAATAACACCGCTGTAATATCAGCTCTCCTCTGCACTGTTGCCACTGACTTTTTCACACTGAGATTTGCAGTTGCCTTCCTTGTACCTGAGCCACTGTTATGTACGTGAAGCCATTTACTGCAACTGTGTGTGTGGCCTCCGTCGGTCATGGTCGACCATGGGTACTGTGCCTCTGGTAGTCATTGGGAGTGACTTCTCCAGGGCGCAAGCCAGGCCAGAGTTGATATGGAGTAGGACCGCACCCGCCCCCCCCCCCCATGCTAATGACAGGTCCAAAGGATCGACGGAAGTCGATACTGTTTGGTGCCAGCAGCATCGCAGGAGTTGTCGGTGCTGGATACAGCAGTCAGCCGCATTCGGGACTCCGACTCCGGATTTTTCCTCGGGCTTTACTCCCAAGGCCTTTCCCGTGAGCGGGTTTAACCGCAAGGCAGCAGAGGTTTGAAATCGGAGTATTCCCGCTCCTGGATGAGCTACCATCCGTGGTTAACGAGCCCGATCTGCCCGGAGCAACTGGTTTTAAGGCGCCAGTGGTCCGCCTTTGCCCCTTCTCCTGTCAGTGAAAACAGCTCCGCCGGGCATAAGAACTATGCCGCACGTGAAGCCCAGGAGTTGGACTTGGTTGTCAGAGGCTGTTTGAGATGCACGCCATGAAGGGCATTTGTTTAGCAGCGGGAGCTCGTCCCCACTACCACCCTTCGGCTATGACTACCTTTGGAGCCACTATGTGCAGATAATTCACCTGTAGAAGTGGTATGTATGTTCAGGTAAAGAGCTGTTCCCGTAACCTTACAATTTTCCCTCTATTGTTACTATTTGATGCTGCACCATTGACATCAGACACTTCAGCTCATCCAGTCACACTCAGCTTCGCATGACTCCTACAGCTCTTTCCTGTTAAATCTCAACATCCATGTTATCTCTAAAGCACATGCTGGGCCGAGTTCTTCTTCACTGCCTCTCCTTGCTTGGGCTGGGGTCTCATTTCTTTCTGTTTCTGGGCTGCTCTCGATTGTTTGTCTCTGTCCACCCTCATCACCTCCCTCCTTTATCTCCATTCACACTCTCATCCCCTCGTTCCTTTCTCTCCACTCATTCTCATCCCCTCTCTGTTTTAACTGCATTCCTCCTCTCTCTCTGGTACCCTCGTGGCTTTCTCCTCTCAATCTGCCTTTCCCTCACTGTTTTCCCTTCATATGCTCTCGTTGTCTCTCAGTGCTTCACTATCCCTGGCTATTCACACAGCTGCTCGCTTTTGCCATGTGCAGAAGAAGAGCATTGTGTAAACCAGATGACTGCTCAGTCTCCCGACTGAATTCTACAGACAGAGGGTGAGGCCCAGTTCCTGACCGCCATCACCTCTGCCTCACTCACAACGGACTTCTTTGCTGAGCCTGAACCAAGTTTACTCCTTCCCCGTCCGCTGTTCTCACCAGCTCACACCCGCCACTAATCTGACTGTTGTCATGGTTTTCATTCTGATGTCACGTGACATCACTGCCATTGAAATTTACGTTCAGTTCTAGTTCCAGAATTTAGGAAACAATCACCGATCACCATGGTAACAGTGAGCAGGAACCAAGTGGGTAAATACAGCTGGGTTCAGTCAAGTCTCTCAGTGGAGGGATCTCCTGTCTAATCGTTAATAGTTGCCCGGAAGGCCAGAGAGCGAGGATTAGATGCTTACATGGACGTAAACTTTGGACAACAAACCAGAGGAACCTGGACTTGGACTTGGACGCGGAACCTGTACTTGGACTCGGACGCGGAACCTGGACTTGGACTCGGATGCAGACACAGAGCCTGGACTCGTACACGGAGCTGTGGCTCAGACTTGGACATGGACGTGGAGCCTGGACTCAGACTCGGACTCAGACATGGAGCCTGGACTCGGACACAGGGCTAGGGCTTGGACTTGGACTCAGACGTGGAGTCGGGGCTCAGACTCGGACACGGAGGTGGAGCCAGGTCTTGAACTTGGACACGGAGCCGGGACTCGAACTTGGATCTGGGAGGACAAAACCAAACAACGACAGACAATTCGTATCTTGGCTTGGAGTAGCGGCAAACAGCCTGTAAAACTCAGCTGGACATGAGACGACAAAACCAAACAACGACAGTCAATTCGTATCTTGACTTGGAATAGCGTTGATCGGCCAGCAATTCTCAGCTGTCCAGGAAAACGACAGAATTCGTATCTTGACTCGGAGTAGCGGCAAATGGCCGGCTAAACTCAGCTGGACACGAAAACGACAGAATTCTCAAAGCCACCCCAGGAACTGAAGCAACTTAGAGTCCACTATTCTTGGAGGCCGGGAATGTGCATTACTGCCCTGCTCAGGAGATGAACTAGCACCGAGTAAATGTATGCTGGAGTTTTTATGCTGTAGGTTCGGATGAAAATCAGGTGCCCTAATCAAGGAGCCCTGTAGAACACGGGGAAAAGGAAATTAACTGAAACGAGGAGTCAATGGACTGGACCGTGACAGTCTGCTACTGATTCCTTGATGAGGACTGTTGTGTGTTCCTTCGACTTCCCTTCCACAATCAATTCCTTACCCTTACTGACACTGAGGGCAAGGTTGCTGAGGCGACATCACTCATCCAGCTGACCTGTCACATTCCTGTCCACCTCCTTGTCAGTACCTGAAATTCTGCCAATAATACCTCTATCTTCAGCAGATTCATAGATGGCATTTGAGCAGTTGTGGGTGTCGAGAAGAGTAGAGCAGTGGGTTAAGCACACAACACTGAGGAGCGCCAGTTTTGAGTGTGGAGGAGATATTTCTGATCTGCACTGAAAGTGGACTCCTGACAAGAAAGTCAAGGATCCAGTTGCAGAAGTTAGTACAGAGGCCCAGGCTTTGGATGTTGTTTATTATTGAGGCTTGTTGATTATATGAGGGTGTAACCTGTGGCCAATCAGAGACCAGGACCGAGAAAAGAGGTGACTCACACAGGTCAGTGAGTGTGCATTAAAAAAGCTGCTCTTCACGGGAGCTTTGGTGTTTGAAGAGCAGCCAGTTGGAAATCATAATTCATTAGCAAGGGCAAATAAAAATAAGGCAGGGGTAAGGGGTGAGACTTTGTTGGATTGGACTGTGTTAGAGTGTGGATTTAAGTCTTCAGCTCTTCGAGTTTTCAGCAAGGAGAGGCTTGAGTGAGAGAAGGTGAAAAGCTGTAGGTAGGTTGTTTTTCAGTTTATTGTTCACACAGTTAGAGCAGTATGGATACCAGGCAGGATAGGTAAATGAAGCTTGAGGGATGTGGGAAGGCAGGGAGGCCTCCAGTGTCCTTGACGACTTCACCGGCAAGAAGTGCATCAGCTGCAGCCTCTAACACTCGTGGTAAGAAAGTGGAGCTGGAACTGGATGAATTCTGATTCTTCAGGAGGCTGAGGGGGTGACAGAAAAGACAGAGAGGTAGTTACACCCAAGGCGCAGGACACAGGAAACTGGGTGACAGTCAGGAGAATGAAAGCGGTTGAACAGCCAGTGGTGAATAACCCTGTGACTGCACCCCCCCCCCCCCCGTCAACAAAGGTAAACCTCTTTGGATAATGTTGGCAGGGATAAAGTCACAGCAGTCAGCTCTCTGGCACTGTGACTAAGCAGAGAGATGGGAAGAGGAGGCAAATCATGGTGATGGGGGTTTTGTTAGCTAAGGGATCAGAAAGGAGGCTCTGTGGATGAGAACAGTATTCACATATGGAATGCTGCCAGGGAGGGATGTGGAGGAGAGGCATCAGAGAAGAATGTGGAGGAGAGGGGTATGGAGGAGAACGTAGTGAAAAGGGCTGAAAGACAGGACGCATGTGGAGGAGAGTGCATGGATGATAGGGGTTGGGATGAAATGTAAAGGGGACATTGGCAGAATGGGGTCAGGGTGGAATGTGGACTAGAGGGCTGAGGAGAAACGGAGGACAGAGTCATGAAGTAGAGCTGTTGGAGAAAAATGGGGAGAAGAGGGAGGTGGAAGACAGTGGTGTGGAAACGAAAGAGATGGAGGAGATCATTTCCAGACAATA
The DNA here is from genome assembly GCF_030028105.1 of Mobula birostris. Lineage (NCBI taxonomy): Eukaryota > Metazoa > Chordata > Chondrichthyes > Myliobatiformes > Myliobatidae > Mobula > Mobula birostris. Next base: position 17,472,031 of record NC_092371.1, read on the forward strand.
TGAAGAAAAAGGGTTGGTAGGGAGCAGAAGGAAGAACAGCTAGGGGGGCAGGGGAAGAGAGTGGAGGTGAAGGACTGGGGAGAAAAGTGGAGGACAGGGTCGAGATGGAGAACTGTTGGAGAAGAATGTGGTGAAGGAATATGGTGGAAATAGGGTGTAGGAGTGTCATGGAGGGGGAGTCGCTGGGAGCAGACCCAAATGCAAGACACAGACACTGAAGTACTGGGAACAGTCTAGGACTAGAGACTAGAGTTAGGGATGTATTTGGATGCAGACTAGGAGCTGGGACAAGAACACAGACTTGGGTTAGGACAAGCAGCACCAGGACAAGGAACGGGGAACTAGGAGCCTGGGCTTGGACTCTGAGCCAGAGACTAGACGAGGACCCAGAACCCTGGGCCTTGACTCAGGCTCAGACACTGGAACTAGGGGAGGACATGATGTGCTACAGGACAGGACATTGCTTGGGTTCTTCATGGCTTGGGTTTGGACTCCGAGCCAGAGACTGGACAAGGACCCAGAACCTGGGTCTTGACTTGGGCTTGGACTCCGGAACTAGGCGAAGGCATGACGTGGTCTTGGGAGACAGGACTAGGCGAGGCTACAGGATAGAACAAGAGACTCCTGGGCAAGACGCGGGAACTCCAGCACAGGACGAGGGAACTCCAGCACAGGAGGAGAACATGAAGCCTTGACTTGATACTCAGGAACAGCCGAGCCTTGGACTTGGGATGACAGGAATCTCAGCACCTTGGACTTGGGATGACAGGAATGCAGAACACAGAACCTTGGTCTTGGAGAGGACAGGAAAACAGAGCCTTGTTCTAGAGCATGGGAACATTGAGTCTTGGACTTGAGAGACAGAAACATGGAACACAGAGCCGGGACCCCTCCTTGGGAACAGGACGTAGGACCGGGACTCATACACAGAATGCTGAACATGACAAGATGGTTCCCAATACTAGATAGTGGCAAATGGCCAGACCTACCTAGCGAAGGCATGGACACAGAGACAGTTCCCAACACTAGGTAGCAGCAAACAGCTGGATCTACCTAGCAAAGGCGTGAACACAGAGAAAGTTCTCAACACTAGGTAGCGGCAAACGGCCAGACCTACCTAGTGAAGGCGTGGACACAGAGACAGTTCCAACTCAATAATAGACAGTTCCTTATCTTGACACAGCAAGGCTCTGGTTTTGCTCCAGTGGTTGAACTTGATAAGGTTGCAGGCAAGGCTCTAGACATAGGTTGAAGACAAGGCTCGAGAAGGAAGGGGAAGGGAACAGTCCAGCCTCAGGGTAACAGCAAAGACGGCTGGCTTACTCAATGGAGGCAAGGACAGGAAGGGACAGATCCAACCGCAGGGTTATGGCAAAGACGGCCTGACTTACCCCACAGAAGCAAGGGCAGGATACTGACAAGACAAACCAGCAACCACACTCGAACCCAGGGCCACTTATATTCCCAGCCCCAAGACAAGCATCAGGTGCCTATGATTAAGCCCAACTGAAACAAGGGACAGCAGGAAGACCTGGAGTCCAGAGTCCATGGACTGGACCGTGAACCAGAACGTGGAGTTCACGGGCTGGACCATGACAAGGAGATTGTTTGGAGATGGGCTGTGGAGGAATATGGAGAAGGTGGGTTTGAGGAGAGAGGTTGGGGAGGAAGGTAAAGGATAGGGAGTTAGGGAGAAAGATGGAGGACAGAGTTGAGGAGGAGAGCTGTTGTGGCGGCACTATAGTGTAATTGCCAGCACAGCCCTTACAGTACCAGCAACCAGAATTCAATTGCTGTTGCTGCCTGGACTTAGCTTGCTTCCCATGACAGCATGAGTTTCTCCCACAGACCTAAGACGTGCCAGTTGGTAGGCTAATTGTCCTGTGATTTGGCTAGGATTAAATCGGGGAATTGCTGTCCAGTGTAGCTCAAAAGGGCCTAAAGGACATGTTCTGTGCTGTATCTCAATAAGTAAATAAGTAAATCAGAAAGGTGCAGGACAGGGTCCTGGAGGAGAGCTTTTGGAGAAGAATGTCAAGAAGAGGGAGGTGGAAGCAATGGTGTGGAAGAGGGAGATGGAGGAGAATATTTGGAGAGGAATGTGGTGGAAAGGAGTGAGGAGGGAGTTGGAGGAGGAGGAGACAGTGCAGGTGAGAGCGCTGGAGGAGAGGACTTGGAGATGTTACGTACCCCGTAACTGGGTTGTCAAACCAGCAGAAATGGAACGCTCGTTGGAGTCTGTGATTACTAGGAACTAATAAAGTTTTATGAAAGAAATAAGTAATACAGTACACTAATCGTAAGGATATAAATGTAACAGGTTAGCAATGATAATACATACAGATACACAGAACTAGGGTAATAGGAATCAACCAAGCTCTATCGCAGCCTGGTGGTAAAATGATCAGTCTTAAGTGAAGCAGAGTTCAGTTCAGTTTAGTGCAGTTCGAAGTAGTCGCTGTTGTTGTACCGTTTGAGAGACAGAGAGAGAGAGAAAGAGAGAGAGAGAGTGAGAGATGCAGTTGGTTTCAGGCAGACCTTTTGATGTCTTCGCAGTTGGTTTCGGGCAGACCTCTTGATGTCTTCTAATCCCGCTGTGGTCACCGACTGTGACCCCTCCATTCCGGATACGATCGTTCTTCCGCGGTGAACCCGGCACCCAGGCAAGGGCGGACACACACCCCAGGTTCCTACCGATCATACCTTTACACCTTGTGAGCCTCTGATCGGTTCCCACGAACTGATCCTCCAAACTCCCACCAACTTATTGGGGTACACAGCTCTTTCCAGGGTCTCATGGCGTGTCGTGCCTTAACAAACCTGCTCTTTTTATCCCCCTGCTGGGGTATCACCTGTCCATCAAACTTCAAACAGTTCAGGTTCAAAGCAGCCGGTCTGTCAATATCTGAATTGTGTTTGTTTCTCGTTAATCTCTCTCTTCTCTCTTATTAGCATTTTGAATGTTTCTCCATTGTCTTCTGTTAGCTCTCTCATTAGCATCATCCATCTGGTAGCTCTGCTTGGCGTCACACATGACAGAGAAGAGAGGCTGTAGAAGGATATGGGGGAGATGAGGTTGGAGGGGAGAGGTAGGAGAGGAATATGGAACAAAGAGGGCTAGAAGACAGATGAGTGGAGGAGAGGGGTTGCAGAGATGGTGGAGGAGAGGAGTTGGGGAAAAATGTGGAGAGAGAGGGGTCAGGAGAAGTGGGGTGGAGTGGAATTTGGAGGAGGGGTGGAGAGGAGATGTTAGGGAGGAAGGTGGAGGAGAGGATGGTGGAGAGGAGGGTGCAGTCAAGGGAAGTTGAGGAAATGGTTTGGAGAGTGGGCTGGAGGAGAGGAGTTGGGTCAGTATGTGGAGGGGAGGGGCTGGGGGTGAGAGTGGGGACAGAGGGGAGGAGTTGAGAAGGGATGTAGGTGGCTGAGAGCAGTGGCGTTGGGAGTAGATGGGTTGGAGAGGAATGTGGAGGAGAGTGGGTGGAGGACAATGGCTGGGTAGGAGTGTGGGGGAGAGAAAGTGGAGGACAGCAGTAAGAAAGGAATGTTGAGTATGTGGAGGAGAGAATATGGAGGAAAGGGAGAGCTGAGGAATATTGAGAATGGTTAGTATCGAGGGTTCAAGGGAATGTGAAGGAGAACACTCAGGTGGGAATGTGGAGAAGAAGAGATTGGGGGAACCATGGAGGAGAAGGGTTCGGGGAATGTGGAGGAGATGGGTCATGGAGGTATGTGGAGGAGAGGGGTTAGGGAGGAACGTGGATGAGAGGAGGGATGTGGAGGTGTCAGAGAGGAATGTGAAGGACAGGGGTGTGGAGGAGAATGTGGTGAAGGAATGGGGTTGGAGAGGTGTGTGGAGGAGAGGAGATGGTGAGGATCCATGAGGAATGCAGAGGAGAGGGCTTGCTAAGGAATGTTGAGGGGAGGGGTTGGGTAGAGCAAAAATGTGTGGTCGAAAGGAATTGTGAGAGAATGTGGAGGAATGGTGAATAGTAGGGTTGGGGAGGAATGTGGAGGAGAGGGTTTGGAGTGTGGGGTGCAGGAGAGGGGATTAGAGAAGTGTGGATAGAGAGGGGTTGGGAAGGAAAGTGGAGGAGAGGGTTTGGAGTGTGGGGTGCAGGAGAAGAGATCAGAAGAGTGTGGATAGAGAGGGGTTGGGGAAGAAAGTGGATGTAATTTGTTGGGGAGGAATGAGAAAGGCAGCTGGGTGGAAGATAAGGGTTGAGGAGGAATCTGGAGCTGAGAGGCGGAGGATAGGGGTTTGAGAGGAACGTGGAGGAGAAGGGTTAGAGGGCAGGGGTCAGAAAGGAATGAGGAAAGAAAAGAAGTAGGCTTTGGGGAGAAATGTGGAGAGCAGGAAGGAGAGGGGGTTGGAGCAGAGAGGATTAGGAAGAATGTGTAGGAGAGGGGGTGGAGTAGATGGATTGGAGTGGAACGTGGAGGAGATGGGGGTGCAGCAGAGGGGTGTGGAGGAATGGGGAGATGTGAGTGGAGGAGGAGGGTCGGGGTGGAATGTGGAGGACAGGGCTTGGAGGGGAATGTGGAGGAGAGAGGTGGAGGACAGGAGTTTCAAGAGGGAGATGGAAGAGTGTGGTTGGAGTGGGGAGAGGGGTATGGAAAACAGGGGCTGGGGAGAACTCATGGAGGACAGGGTGGTGCAGAAGAGGGAGGTTGAAGAGAGGGATTGGAGAGTTAGCTGGAGGTGAAGGGGTGAAGACGGAGGTGAGTGGTTTGAGAATGGGGTGGAGGAGAGCTTTTGGAGAGTTGGTAGGGGAGAGAGGATTGGAGGAAATAGGATGGAGGAAAGGGGTTGGAGGGGAATGTGGATGAGTGGGTTTGGGGAGGAATGTGGAGGAGAGGGTGGTGGAGAGTGGGATGCAGTTGAGGGAGATTGAGGAGGACTGGGGCTGGGGAGGAATGTGCTGTTGACTGAACTTGGAGGAGAGGTGTTGGAGAGGAATATGGAAGAGACTGAGTGTAGCAAAGGGACCAAGGAGGAATGTGGAGGAGAGGGGATGGCTGAGAGGAATTGGAGAGTGACATGGAGAAGAAGAGCTGGAGACTGGGGTGGAAGAGAGTGTTTGGAGAGAGGTGGAGGGGAGGAGCTGAAGGAGAGATGTTGGGGAGGAATGTTGTAGAGAGGGGAATGAGGAGAGGGTTTGGAGTGAAATGTGGACAAGGGAATTGGAGAGGAATGTGGAGGAGAAGGAGAAGGAGAATGTGGAGAAGAGAATTGGAGGAGACAAGTTCAGGGGGAATGGAGAGCAGGGGGTGGGGAGAAGTGTTGAAGAGGGTTTGGAAAAGGTGCTGGTGGAGAGTGAAGTCGAGGAGTGTGGAGATAAGGATTTGGCAAGATGTTGTTGAGGGGTGGTGGATGAGAGACATTGGGCAGTAATGTGGAAGAGAAGGGATGGAAGAGTCAGGTTGGGGAGGAATGAGGAGGAGAGGGTTGGGGAGGAATATGTAGGAGTGGGTTTGGGAGATAATGTGTTTGAGATGGGTTGGGGAGGAATTAAGATAGTGTGGCTAGGAACAGAGATGAAAGGGGTTTGGATGAGAGAGGTTTGGAGAGGAATGTTTAAGAGAGTGGAGAGGTGGAGAAGGGTTGGAGAGGAGGGGTGGAGGAGAAGGGCTGAAGATGAGGGGGTTGGAGGAAAGGAGGGTGGAGGAGGGGGTTTGGAGAGGGGTAGAAGTCAGGGGCTGTAGAATGGGTTGGAGGAGTGGTGTTGGAGAAACACATGGGTGTCAGCATATGATAACAAATGATCCCAAGGAGCCATTTGTATCAAAATAATGAGGGTGGATGTGGAGGAAATCAGAAAACAATACCTGAGAAAAAGACACACACAAAGGAAAAAAGCCTATTTTAATTTTTTTTGTAGCTGGCTGCTAACCAATACACAAAGCTGAGAGAAGAAGTGGGTGCGATAATGGTATGCTGTGTGCTTTAAAATGGTGAGGGAGTTAATGCTGAAATACTGTTTGGACCAGTCCAATATTTACATTGAACTTCCATCTGCACTGTACATAACAAAACACCGGTTGCTTCAAAACTTTTTTCTAAGGGATGTCGAAGTCAAAGTCAATATACTAAAAGTCTCGAGCAATATCTTATATATTCTGTAAAACAAAGCAATCTTGTTAGTTAAAGCAACTGTTAGGATTGCTCCCCATATGTTCCAATCTTCCCAAAATGCTAAATTCAAATTCCAAATTTAATTGTCCACTAATGAGTAATTTCCCTGAATGCCCATTTCCCTCAGAAATATGGGCATCTCATATCTGCAACAGAGATACACAAATTTAATTCTCAGCCCAAATTACACCTGGTCAGTGTTGAATTTGAATTTCTCTAAATTCAATTGCATGGAAAAACAAATATAGAAAATCAAGCCAAAAACACGGACAGGACAAACAAAATCCATGCTTGCACCGTTCCTCCTTTAGAACCTTCCAGGAGTAATTGTAAAATTTAAAATAAACTATTCCCACCATAAAAAGCTTTCACACATTTTGCAAAGAACTAAGTCTCTCTCTCTCCCTCCCTCTCTCTCCCTCTCTCCCTCTCTCTCCCTCTACATTCTTCCCCAACAAATCTACTGTGCGTTTCTCCCCAACTCATCTCCTCCACATACCTACCCAACTACTCTCCTCCACCCTTCTCAATATTCCTCTCCATCCCCTCTCTACCACATTCTTCTGCAGCTCTTCTCTACATTCCTGTATAACACACCTCATCAACCCTGTACTCCTCCACATTCCTCACCAATTGATCTCCCCTATCCCACTTCTCCAATCTCCTCTCCACCCCATTCTACAACTCCTGGACATGAATTGTGGAGAGGGCAAAGGACCAACATAAGACATCAAGACATGCCGATAAAGCAAATTACATATTTTATGACTCAGACTCTTAAACATCCATGACTGAGGATAGTATCATATGCTACTGTAATATCAATTTTATGTATGCTGAAAATGGTATTGTTTAATGTGTATCACCTTAGAGGTTGGAAGGCTGAAGTTGCTCAAAAGGAAGGCAATAATAGTTTCGTAATACAGAGGAGATGATTGTATACAGAGTCTATGAATTCAGTAAGTAAATGGTACCTTTATCTTTGTGTAATGCAAGTGTCACCAAGGGCAGGTGGCAATACAAAATTGAGGTAACAACGAGGTCAACAATAACCTTCCTGAATGTTGGAGAAGGCTTGAAGAGCTGAATGGCATACTCCTGGATCCTATGTCTGTATGTCTTTGATGTAAAGACGTGCAGGCCCTTTCACATACACATACAATCTAATGGACACAAGAGATTCTGCAGATGGTGGAAATTTTGAGCAGAATGCTGGAAGAACTCAGAAGGTCAGTCAGCATCTATGGAGGGAAATTATCAGTTGATGTTTCAGACAGACCTTTAAACAGTTTTCATGAAGGGTTTTGGCCCAAAATTTTGACTGTTTATTTGTCTCCATACACAACTTCCTGAGTAGTTTCTTGGGCCTCCCTGACAGAGACCAGCAAGTGAGTCAATTATTGGGTTACAGCCAATTTGCAGAACATTTGGAACTCAATAATAGGGTTTGATTACTAACAGAATGTCATATCTGGGCATGTTCTGAAATTGTCATCAAAGTTTGAGCAAAGCAAATGCTGCAGATTAAAGGAAAACAACAGCAGAAGAAGCAAAGATGTATACCTCCCCAAGCTGTAAACCCATGGTTTGGTATATCTCTCCCTGAAATCAGACCATCAGCTCTGGTTCAATGAGGAGTGCACAGCTTGTCCTGAAGTGTTAACCTGGTGAAACGTCAAATACAAAGTCAAAGTTGAGCTTATTGTCATATATACAAGTTCTTGTATGCACGTGTCTATAAAAAGACTTATTGTAGTAGCATCACAGCAACATAGCATTATATAAGCAGTTTATCAAGAAAAAAACCTAAATTTAACATAAATTATATATTATTTTAGAAGAAAAAAGCAATTAGAACTGAATAAAAGTCAATTTTATTGCAAAGTGATGCAAGGGGTCATTGTGTTGCAATCCTGAGACAGTGATTAAGGTAGATTGGTTCAAGAGCCGAATAGTTGAAGGTAAGTTAAACTTGATGGTGTAGGACTTCAGGATTCTGAATGTCCTGCCTGATGGTAGCTGCAAAGAGATGACATGGCCTGGATGCTGTGGAACATTGATAATGGATTTTGCCTTCTTGAGGCAGAACCTCTTGTTGTGAAGAGTGGTGGAAAATTAAACAGCTCTAGCAAAGATGAGGCTCTAAGAACTCTCCACCCTAGACAACAGAAAGCTGAGATGTGACGAGGCTGAAGAAACCACGACAAGATTCAGCTGGGATTGCCCAGTGGATGATCTCTGCTCCCCCTTAAAATACCATCCTCTTAAAAGTAGGCCTAAAGTGAATTTGATTCATTCTGCATGGTGCGAAGAAACAGCTGAAAGCACTGGATATAGAAAGGATGTGAGGTAAGATGACGTCCTATTTGCAGCACTTCAAAACTAGCTACACTTCTAGTTACACTGTTCCAGTACAGATATAAAAGACACTGGCATCTACCCAAAGAAGTTCAACTTTGCTGAATTCATAGAGAGACATCCAGATCCAATCACTGCCTAATCAGTCTACTCTTGAACACCAGAATCACTAATACCATTTTGTGTTTCACAAGCAAAAAACTTAACTCTGGAGATGAGGTAAACATTGAGGCAGTATTTGACCAAATGTGGAATCAGGAAGCCCTGGTAAACATAGAAGTATTGAACATGAAAGGGGAATTACTCCAGTAAATGGAGTCATATAGACATTCGTTTGTCTCATGAGACCATGGATTTGCACCTTGGAAGGTTTCCAGGGCGCAGGCCTGGGCAAGGTTGTATGGAAGACCAGCAGTTGCCCATGCTGTAAGTCTCCCCTCTCCACGCCACCAATGTTGTCCGAGGGAATGGCATTAGGACCCATACAGCTTGGCACTGGTGTTGTCGCAGAGAAATGTGTGGTTAAGTGCCTTGCTCAAGGACACACACGCTGCCTCAGCCAAGATTCAAACTAGCGACCTTCAAATCACTAGACGAATGCCTTAGCCACTTGGCCACGCACCAACGGAGTCATAGCTCATACTAAGTAAAAATACTTGGGTTGTTGGAGGTCAATTACTCCAGCCTGGACAGCATTGCAGGAGTTCCAGACCCAGTCATATTTATTTGCTTTATCAGTGACCTTACTTCCATTTCAAAGACAGAAGTGGGAATGTTCACTGACAATTGCATAATGTTCAGTTCTATTCATGACTCCTCTCCAAGTGAAGCTGCACATCCCTTGATGCAGCAAGACCCAGACAATATTCACACATGGACTGAGAAGTGGCAGGTTCACGTACATAAAAAGTGTCAGTAATGATGTTGTCCAACAAAAGAGAGTCCATACCTCCCCTTGCCAGTCACAGGATAACCATTGATTGCTCCACCATTAAAATCCTAGCGTCCCCATTGACCAGAAACTCAGCTAAATTATTCACATGAATTTTATGGTTCGAAAAGAAGACCAGGGGCTGGGTATTCAGATTGAGAGACTCACATCCAAATACCCAAAGCCTTTCCACCATTTACAGTGCACAAGTCAAGTGCATGACTCTCCAGTTGCCCAAGTGCAGATACTCAGTAACATGAAGGAGAAAACAGCATACGTTCAGTCTTCCATCAACCACCTTGAAAATACATCCCCTCCGCCAATGGTGCAGTGGCTGGAAAATGTACGGGGTGCTCTGAAATTACTCACCCAGTGACTTCTACAGCATCTCACAAACCTGGGACATATGGGACAAGGGCAGAAGGTATGTGAAAATAGCAGCACCTGGAGGTGCCCTTCCAAGCTGCAAATCATCCTTACTTAGTGGTCCATTATTATCAATCAATCCAAATCACAGAACTTAATCTCAGAGCATTGTCTGATCTGGTAGTTGTTTCCAATGCTCACCTGCACCTTCACATAAGCCATTGGGGATATTCTGTTTTTGTAACTGATGTTCTTATTCCAATGAGATTGGGTGCCTTTTGACTCACTTGCTCACTCCACAGATATCATCTGATCTGCTAAATACTTCTGGCTTTTCCTGTTTTTATGTTGAACTTCAGGTATCTGAGCTTTGCTTTTCAATAATTTCCTGGTCCATATTGACGGTCATTCTAAATGAATTGATGGATGAGTTCCCAACATCAGAATATGCAATTGATAAACAGAGGCTGATGCTCAAAATTCATGATATGCCTAACAATTTGCATCAGATTATCAATCTTAATTCTGCTTGAACGCTTTATGTGGAGGGACGATGCAAAACAATATATCTTTCATGCTGGTGGCCTTAAGAGAGCTTTCTTAAAAGATTTAATAAATGAGCCCTTTGGATGTGGTAATTTGGTTACGTGGATGAACTGGAGAACAGCATGTTCTCCTTTGAACAGAGTAGGTTGCAATGTGTTCGTTTAAACTTATATAAATGATAGAAAATTTTTTATAGGGATTAGATAGAGAAACAATTCTTTTGCTGGAGTGGTTAAGAAAAAAGAAAACAGAGAGTAAAAGTGATAAGCAAAAGAGTCAAAAATAACATTTTTTAATGTTATGAGAGGTTAGTTTCTGGATTACTGCAACAGCCAAAAAATTGGCGGATCAGGCAACCACTATGGATGGAAATGGATTGTTCATATTTTGGGTTGAGACACTTCAAATCACTTATAGAGCACTGGATTTTTATCCAAAGGAAAGGTCCCAGAGGGTTGTTGAAGAAGGTAGAAATAGGGACTGGATTGCTGTTGCAGATGAGATGTCATTCCATACTGAAACCATTCTAGGATTTACCTGTGATACCTTGCACGACTGGGCATTCTTTGGTGATTACTCTCATATGCAAAAGTTCTCGATTTTCCAGTCTACCTCTCTGTGGCCCTTGCAATTTATTTGTCTACCTGCAGTATACTCTCTCTCTCTCTCTCTTTGTAGATGCACCACTATATTCTGCATTCTGCCTTCTTTTCACTGCCTCAATGCATGGCATAATCTGTTTGGATGACACATAAGTAAATGCTTTTCGCCGTATCTCTGCATGTGTCAATACTAATAAATCCACGTTCCTCACTTGCATTTATGAAACTTGTCTGCATTTACTGTAACTGCTAAATTAGTGGAATGCTAACACACTTCACACCAATCTGAAAATTATAATGCAGATCAAATTCAGGATTGTGTCAGACTTATCAATGCTTCAACAAAATGAATATATGAAAGTAAATGTCTGGAAAGGTCATCAGCCCTTAACAAGCACCACTGTAAGCTTCCCACCTTCTTGTCTCCCACCCACTCTCACAGCCTTGGGTGAGGAACTAGGCAAAAAAAAACAAAGCGGTTGCTGAAAGTCAAAAGCCAGCAGATGTTGGAAACAGCTGCACTGTCTGTCCTAGTTGCTTGCCCAGACTTACGTATAAAACAGCAATGTTGCCTCAAATAATGAATCTGGTTTTCAGACAGACTTATCAGAAATAGTTTCTCTTAGTATAATGTGATTCATATATGCAGATTGAATATAAATGCAATTTTAACCATCAAGGTGACTTAGCTGAATGAATGATAAGTCATTTAATGATGTAATTTAACCTTTAACACACTTAAACGATCAAGGTAATATCAAGGTTACTACGTGAAACAGAAGGTTCAGTAAACTGGTTATTTGGGAGAGTTTATATTACTCTGTTGCAAGATATCATCCAACAGACACTTCCTATAATTCTTTCAAGATGCCGTAGTTTCTCTTGATTTTTTTGTGAATTTGGCTCAAAATTATGGGCAGATTTATTTCTTCATTTTAATTTCCTTGTATGCTCTGCTCATGTTGAAAAACTCCAGAAAATGTTAGAAAACCAGGGAATATTAGGGAATATAATATTTGGAAAGTTTTTCAAGAATATTGCATGTATAAGACAAGCTCCAGCTTTCGCACAGTCATTGAATAAATTACATCTCACTCAAAATGAGTCAAAATTAACTATTACCTTTCTATGGTGGTGGAAAAAGCCTTTTAGTATCTTTCACCTCTGACCACGTGAGGGGAAATAGACCATTTATGATACCATAAGAGAAAGGAGCAGAATTAGGCCATTTGGCCCATCATGTCTGCCCCGCCATTTCATCATGGTGGATCCAATTTTCCTCTCAGTCCCAATGGGAATCAGAGGCAGGGGCAGGCCACAGTGGAGGTTTCTCGCATGTCGGCAACGCTTGTTTAAAAGTACAGAAGGGACAAGTGGGACAGCCATTGTTGGGAGTAAGCCAATGGTGAGAGTAGGAGTGTCAGGCTTTGGCTCAAAGGAGGCTTCAACTCGAAAGCGGCATTGGCTCTGGGTAAGTTTCTGTTAAGGTTCCTTTTTTTCTCTTCCTGCACCTAGAGCAGTAAATGGTCATTGTGTGTTCTTCATGCTGAATGTTGGAGTCCTGGGAGATCCAGAGTCTCCTTGGAAACTACATCTACGTGAGGTGCATCCAGCTGCAGCTCCTGTTAGGGATCTAGAGGAGCAGCCGGATGACCTTTGGTTTGTATGGGAGAGTGAGGAGATAATAGATCAGTGTTACAGGGAATTAGACGCCCTTAAGTTACAGGAGGTGAATCACTGGGTGAATGTCAGGAGAAATGGAAATGTGAATGGGCAGTTAGTGCAGAGCACCCCTGAGGCCATTCCCCTCAATAATAAGTATACCGTTTTGGATACCCTTGTGGGGGATGACTTCCAGGGAAATGCCATGAATGCCAGGTTAGTGGTACTGAGCATGGGTTCATGGTGCAGAAGGGAAAGAGGGAGAAGAGGGGAGCAGTGGTGATAAGGAAAACAAAAGTCAGAGGAACAGACAGGAGATTCGGTGGATGTGAATGGGACATCCAAATAGTATGTTACCTCCCAGGTGCCAGGGTCAGGGATGTCTTGAATTGCATCCACAGCATTTTGGAGGAGGAGGGAGAGCAGCCAGATGTGTTGATACATATTGGTACCAATGACATGGGAAGGAAAAGCAAAGAGATCCTGAAAAGAGAATTTAGACTTCCTTCTGGATTGCTGCGTGTGCCATTCACCAGTGAGGATAGAAACAGGATGATTTGGCAGATTAATGTGTGGCTGAGAAGCTGGTGCAGGGGGCTGGACAGACCAAGACCATAAGAAGAATAAAACCATTCAGCCCATCGAGTCTGCTCCGTCATTTCATCATGGCTGATCCTGGATTGCATTCAAACCCGCACACTTGTATTCTCACCATATTCTTTGATGCCCTGACCGTTCAGGAAACAATCAACATCGACCTTAAGTATATGCATGGACTTGGCCTCCACTACAGTCTGTGGCAGAGCATTCTACAAATTCACTACAGTCTGGCTAAAAAAAATTCCTCCTTACCTCTATTCTAAAAAGTCACCCTTCAGTTTGGAGGCTGTGCCCTCCTGTTCTGCATACCCAGACCACAGGAAATATCCTCTCCACATCCACCCTATCTAGTGCTTTCAACATTTGGTAGTCTTCAATGAGATCGCCACACATTCTTCTAAATTTCAGTAAGTACAGGCCTAAGTCTGCCAAATGCTCCTCACATGTTAACCCCTTCATTCCCAGAATCATCCTCGTGAAGCTCCTCTGGACTCTTTCCAGTGACAACACATCCTTTCTGAGATATGGGGCCCAAATCTGTTGGCAATACTCCAAGTGTGGCCTGACTAGTGTCTTATAAAGGATCAGCATTATCTCCATGCTTTTATGTTCTATTCCCCTTGAAATAAATGCCAATGTTGCATTTGCATTCTTTACCACAAACTCAAACTGTATATTAACTTTCTGGGAGTCTTGCTTGAGGACTCCTAAGTCCCTCTGCACCCCTGATGTTTGAATCTTCTCCCCAATTAGATAATAGTCTACACTATTGTTCATTTTACCAAAATGCACTATTATACATTTCCCAAAAGTGTACTCCATCTGCCACTTTTTGCCCATTTTTCCAATTTGTCTAAGTCCTGCTGCAATTACATTGCTTCCTCAGCACTACCTACCCCTCCACTCTTCTTCATATCATCCCCAAACTTTGCAAAAAGCCATCAATTCCATTATCCAAATCATTGACAAACAATGTGAAAAGTAGCAGTCCCAAAACCGATCCCAAAGGAAAATCACTAGTTGCTGGCAGCCAACTAGAAAAGGCCACTTTTATTCCCAGTCACTGCTGTCTATGCCAGTATCTCTCCGTGACGTCATAGGATTTTGTCTTGTTAAGCAGCCTCAGTTGTGACATCTTATCAAACGCCTTCTGAAAATACAAGAAAGTGACATCCACTGCTGTCCTTTGTCCACCCTGCTTGTTCTTCCTTGAAGAACTCTAACAGATCTGCCAGGCAAGATTTCCCTTTACAGAAACCATGCTGACTTTAACTTATTTAATCATTAGACTCCAAGTACTCCAAAACCTCATCCTTAATAATAGATTCCAGCAGTTTCCCAACTACTGAGGTTAGGCTAACTATCCTATAATTTCCTTTCTTTTGTCTTCCTCCCTTCTTGAAGAGTGGAGTGACATTTGCAATCTTCCAATCCTCCAGGACCATGCCAACATCAAGTGATTCTTGAAAGATCATGACTAATGCATCTGTTATCTCTTCACCAACATCTCTCAGGACTCTGGGATGTAGTCCATCTGGTCCAGGTGACTTGTCCATCTTAAGACCCTTGAGTTTGCCTAGCACTTTTTCTTTGTAATAGCAATGGCACTCACTACTGCTCGCTGGCCCTCGTGGACCTCTGGCACACTGCTAGTGTTTTCCACAATGAAGACAGATGCAAAGTACTCATTAAGTTCATTTGCTATTTCTTTGCTCCCAATTACTACCTCACCAGCATCATTTTCCAATTGTCCAATATCAACTCTCACCTCCCTTTGACTCTTTAGGTCAGGTCACAGATCACTCAGTGGGTGAGCATCTGGGGGACAGTGATCACCGCTCCCTGGCCTTTATAATTATCATGGAAAAGGATAGAATCAAAGAGGACAGGAAAATTTTTAATTGGGGAAAGACAAATTATGAGGCTATAAGGCTAGAACTTGCGGGTGTGAATTGGGATGATGTTTTAGCAGGGAAATGTACTATGGATATGTGGTCGATGTTTAGAGATCTCTTGCGGGATGTAAGGGATAAATTTGTCCCGGTGAGGAAGATAAAGAATGGTAGGGTGAAGGAACCATGGGTGACAAGTGAGGTGGAAAATCTAGTCAGGAGGAAGAAGGCAGCGTACATGAGGATTAGGAAGCAAGAATCAGATGGGTCTATTGAGGAATATAGGGAAGCAAGAAAGGAGCTTAAGAAGGGGCTGAGAAGAGCAAGAAGGGGGCATGAGAAGGCCTTGGCGAGTAGGGTAAAGGAAAACCCCAAGGTATTCTTCAATTATGTGAAAAAAAAAAGGATGACAGGAATGAAGGTAGGACCGATTAGAGATAAAAGTGGGAAGATGTGCCTGGAGGCTGTGGAAGTGAGCGAGGTCCTCAATGAATACTTCTCTTCGGTATTCACCAATGGGAGGGAACTTGATGATGGTGAGGACAATATGAGTGATGTTGATGTTCTGGAGCATGTTGATATGAAGGGAGAGGAGGTGTTGGAGTTGTTAAAATACATTAAGACAGATAAGTTCCCGGGGCCTGACGGAATATTCCCCCGGCTGCTCCACGAGGCGAGAGAAGAGATTGCTGAGCCTCTGGCTAGGATCTTTATGTCCTCATTGTCCACGGGAATGGTACCAGAGGATTGGAGGGAAGCAAATGTTGTTCCCTTGTTCAAAAAAGGTAGTAGGGATAGTCCGGGTAATTATAGACCAGTGAGCCTTACGTCTGTGGTGGGAAAGCTGTTGGAAAAGATTCTTAGAGATAGGATCTATAGGCATTTAGAGAATCATGGTCTGATCAGGGACAGTCAGCATGGCTTTGTGAAGGGCAGATCGTGTCTAACAAGCCTGATAGAGTTCTTTGAGGAGGTGACCAGGCATATAGATGAGGGTAGTGCAGTGGATGTGATCTATATGGATTTTAGTAAGGCATTTGACAAGGTTCCACACGGTAGGCTTATTCAGAAAGTTAGAAGGCATGGGATCCAGGGAAGTTTGGCCAGGTGGATTCAGAATTGGCTTCCCTGCAGAAGGCAGAGGGTGATGGTGGAGGGAGTACATTCAGATTGGAGGATTGTGACTAGTGGTGTCCCACAAGGATCTGTTCTGGGACCTCTACTTTTCGTGATTTTTATTAATGACCTGGATGTGGGGGTAGAAGGGTGGGTTGGCAAGTTTGCAGACGACACAAAGGTTGGTGGTGTTGCAGATAGTGTAGAGGATTGTCAAAGATTGCAGAGAGACATTGATAGGATGCAGAAGTGGGCTGAGAAGTGGCAGATGGAGTTCAACCCGGAGAAGTGTGAGGTGGTACACTTAGGAAGGACAAACTCCAAGGCAGAGTACAAAGTAAATGGCAGGATACTTGGTAGTGTGGAGGAGCAGAGGGACCTCGGGGTACATGTCCACAGATTCCTGAAAGTTGCCTCACAGGTGGATAGAGTAGTTAAGAAAGATTATGGGGTGTTAGCTTTCATAAGTCGAGGGATAGAGTTTAAGAGTCGCGATGTAATGATGCAGCTCTATAAAACTCTGGTTAGGCCACACTTGGAGTATTGTGTCCAGTTCTGGTCACCTCACTATAGGAAGGATGTGGAAGCATTGGAAGGGGTACAGAAGAGATTTACCAGGATGCTGCCTGGTTTAGAAAGTATGCATTATGATCAGAGATTAAGGGAGCTAGGGCTTTACTCTTTGGAGAGAAGGAGGATGAGAGGAGACATGATAGAGGTGTACAAGATAATAAGAGGAATAGATAGAGTGGATAGCCAGTGCCTCTTCCCCAGGGCACCACTGCTCAATACAAGAGGACATGGCTTTAAGGTAAGTGGTGGGAAGTTCAAGGGGGATATTAGAGGAAGGTTTTTTACTCAGAGTGGTTGGTGTGTGGAATGCACTGCCTGAGTCAGTGGTGGAGGCAGATACACTAGTGAAGTTTAAGAGACTATTAGACAGGTATATGGAGGAATCTAAGGTGGGGGCTTATATGGGAGGCAGGGTTTGAAGGTCGGCACAACATTGTGGGCCGAAGGGCCTGTACTGTGCTGTACTATTCTATGTTCTATGTTCTATGTTTTTATATGACTGAAAATACTTTTAGTATCCTGCTTTTTATTATTGGCTAGTCCACTCTCATATTTCATCTTTTCCCTTCTTATAGCTTTTTTAGTTGCCTTTTGCTGGATTTTAAAAGCTTCCAATCATCCAACTTCCTACAAAGTTTTGCTACCTTATATGCCCTTTCCTTGGCTTTTATGCAGTCTTTAACTTCCCTTGTCAGCTACAGTTGCCTACCCCTGCCATTTGAGAACTTCTTCCTCTGCGCCTTGTGAACTATCCCCAGAATCTTCAGCCATCTCTGCTCTGCTGTCGTCCCCACCAGTATCCTCCTCCAATCCAACTGAGCAAGCTCTTCTCATGCCTCTGTAATTTCTTTTATTCCATAATGATACAGATACATGTGACTGATACTCCTCCCTCTCAAATTGTAGTATGAATTCAATCATATTGTGATCACTTCCTCCTAAGGGTTCCTTTACATTAAACTCCCTAACAAAATCTGGGGTATTATACAACACTCAATCTACTATAGTCTTTACCTGAGTAGGCTCAAGCACAAGCTGATCTAAATAAGCCATTTCGTAGGCATTCAACAAATTCCTTCTCGTGCGATCC
This sequence comes from Mobula birostris, assembly GCF_030028105.1. Lineage (NCBI taxonomy): Eukaryota > Metazoa > Chordata > Chondrichthyes > Myliobatiformes > Myliobatidae > Mobula > Mobula birostris. The sequence continues at coordinate 17,489,900 of NC_092371.1, forward strand.
GACACCAACCTGATTTTCCCAATCCGCTTGCATATTGAAGTCCCCCATTATGATTGTGTCATTTACTCTATTACATGCCTTTTCCTGCTCCTTTTGCAATCTCAACCCTACATCTTGGCTACTATTTGGAGACCTATATATGATTTTCATAATTTTTTTTTACCCTTGCAGTTTCTTTACTCCACCCATAAGGATTAAACATTCTCTGACCCTATGTCACCTCTTTCTAAAGATGTAGTTCCATCTTTAACCAACAGAATCACACCACCTTCCTGCCTGTCCTTTCAATACAAAGTATATCCTTTGATGTTAAGCCTCAACTCTGGCCTTCATTCAGCCACGACTCAGTGATGCACCGTCATACTAACCAATCACTAATTGCGCCACAAGTTTGTCCACCTTATTCTGAATGCCGCACGCATTTAAATGCAGCACCTTCAGTCTTGCATTCTTCGCCCTTTTGAATTTTGCCTCTGTGGTGCAATTTAATTCTTTGTTCTGTCTGCATTTGCAACCAATCATTGGCTTGGCCTTTCTTACATCTATCATGTACTTGTAAACCTGCTGGTTTATCCTCAGCTCTGTCATATTAGTTCCTATCCTCCTGCCGAATTAGTTTAAACCACTCCCAACAACTCTAGTAAACCTACCCATAGGAATATTGGTCCCCCTTGGATTCATGTGCAGCCTGTCCCTTTTGTACAGGTCCCATCTGCCCCAGAAGAGGTCCCAATTATCCAGAAATCTGAATCCCTGCTTCCTGCTTCAATTCTTCAGCTACATATTTATCTGCCACCTCATTCTATTCCTATCCTCACTGTCACATTGCACAGGCAGCAATCCCATGATTACTACCTTTGAGGTTCTACTTCTCAGCTTCTTTCCTAACTCCCTGTGTTCTTTTTTCAGGACCTCCTCCCTTTTTCTACTTATGTCCTTGGTACCATTATGTATCACAGCTTCTGGCTGCTCATCCTTCTCTTTCAGCATATTGTGCACGCGTTCAGAAACATCTCGGACCCTGGCACCTAGGAGGCAAGCTACCGTCCGTGTTTCCTTTTTGCATCCACAGAATCACCTATCTGTCCCCCGACTATAGAGTCCCCTATCACTAGTGCCATGCTCTTCAGTTCCCTACCCTTCTGAGCCCCAGGGCCAGACTCAGTGCCAGAGGCACGGCCGCTGTTGCTTCCCCCAGGTAGGTCATCCCCCATAACAGTACTCAAAATGGAGTACTTACTGTTGAGAGGGACGGCCACAGGGGTGCCCTCTGCTATCTGATGTTCTCCCTTCCTTCTCCTGACAGTCACCCATTTATCTGTCTCCTGTAGCCTTGGGGTGATTACTTCCTTGTAGCTCCTGTCTATCACTACTTCACTTTCCCTAACAAGCTAAATGTCATCAAGCTGCTGCTCAGTTCCCTAATGGGGTCTCTGAAGAGCTGCGTCTTGATGCACCTCTCACAGATGTGGCCATCGGGGAGGCTGTAGACATACCCTCTATTCTCTCAAGGTTTAATTAAGAAATAAGGAATGAACTTACCTACTTACCTTTCTTCTATCTGTTCTCGCCAAAGCCATATTGAGACAGTTTAGATGAAGGTGAAAGTCTATTCAAAAAGTGCACAATGATTAGACTAATAAAACCTTATCACTATAACCCAGTCCCATTTACTCAGATTACAAAGGAGTGGTTTTTATTGCTTTAACTTAAATTTCTTCAAGAAAAAGACGCGGTAAAGTGTTACATAAATTTAGATGTTGCATATTGTACTTCCGTTGTGAAATTTTAATGAACCAACAGAATATTTTAAATTGAAATTTGTTATTAAATATTTACTTCTTTCCAGTTTCTTGGTGCTCAGCAAATTAGCAGTCAATTCACAATGCTATTTCTTGCTCCCACCTGGCGAATCACTGCGTATTTAGGGATCACCATCAAAAAGAACTGGATTATAAATGGTTGCAATAGAGGACTGACGAGAAACTAAAAATAATAGGGACACAGCAACATGCTGGAGGTTAGTAACTTTTTGAGGAACCTGAGTGAATGAAACAATAGATCTCCGAATACAGTTCAGGTAGACAGGCTGGTGAAGAAACCATACAGGATTCTTTCTTGTGTTTATGCAGGATACTTGCTTCAAGATTATAAGAGTGGTGATATTATGTTACAACTGTATAAAATGAATGTACAATGAACCAATGAACACTTCCTTAGTAGTTTCCCTCTCTTTTTGCACTACTGATTTAATTTATTTTTGTATATACTTATTGTAATTTATAGTTTTTTTATTATTATGTATTGGAATGTACTGCTGCCACAAAACAACAGATTTCATGACATATGCCGGTGATATTAAACCTGATTCTATTTTGAATTCTGATTCTGAGATACTGGTTGGTTAGGCCATTGCTGGACTACCATGCACAGTTTTGTTTGTCACACTTTAGGAAGGACAAGATTGCACTGGAGAGAATGCAGAGTGGACTTAGCAGGGTATTACCCTAACTGGAACGTTTAGGAGAACCTGGAGAGACTGGGTTTGTTTTCCTTGGAGCAGGGGAGGCTGACAGGAGTACTGACTGAAGAAGAGGAACATAGGGGTGAAAAAAAGAATTCATACTGCTTTACGATTCAGGTGTTTCAGTAATGTTGTGCAACTCAGCCTCCAGCACATCTCAAGCTGTATGTCCCAACCATTCTCTGTGTGAAAATAATTCAATTCAGATTCCCCCTAAACTACCTACCCCTTACCTTACTCATCCTCTTTTGTTTTAGACACCACCATCATAAGAAAAAATATCTTTATTATCTATCTTCCTCATAAGTTTGTGCCCTTCTTCCTGGTCATCCCTAAGTCTCCTCTGCTTTAAGGACCTAGCCATTTAATTGAAATCCTCCAGTCCAGTTAACATCCTGCTTAATCTCTTCTGCACCCTTTCCAGTTCAGCCACGCCCTTCCTGGAGTATGGTGACCAGGACTGCTTACATTACTCCAGGTGTGGCCAACCAGCCTTTTGTAAAGTTGCACCAGAAGGCCAGAATGACACATGATACATGCATGAGAGAGGAGCTGGCCATAATTGATTGGAAAGTAACAATAGCGGGGCTGTCGGCAGAGCAGCAATGGCTGGAGTTCCTGGGAGCAATTCGGAAGGTGCAAGGTTGATACACTCAAAGAAGAACAAGTATTCGAAAGGCAAAATGATGCAGCTTTGGCTGACAATAGCAGTCAAATCCAACATAAAAGCCAAAGAGAGGGCATATAATAAAGCACAAAATTAGAGGATTAGAGGAAGTTAGAGGATTGAGAAGCTTTTAAAAACCAACAGAAGGCAACTAAAAAAGTTATAAAGTAGGAATAGATGGAATAAAAGATAAGCTAGCCAATAATATGAAACAGGATACCAAAGGCTTCTTCAGATATATAAAGTTTAAGGGAGAGGAAAGAGTTGATATCAGACCATTAGAAAATAATGCTAGAGTGGCAGAAACGGGAGACAAGGAAATGGTGAATGAACCTGGTAAGTATTTTGTGTCAGTCTTGACTGTGGAAGATACCAGCAGTACACCGGAGGTTCAAGAGTGCCAGAGGGCAGAAATGAGTGAAGTTGCCAAGGAGAAGGTGCTTGGGAACCTGGAGGTTCTAAAGATAGATAAGTCACCTGGACCAGATGATCTACACCCAAGAGTTCTGAAGGAAGTAGATGAAGAAATTGTAGAGGCATTATTACAGAACTTTCTAGAATCAATGGATCCTGGAATGGTTCCAGAGGATTGGAAAATTGCAATTGTCATTCCATTCTTCAAGAATGGAGAGAGGCAGAAGAAAGGAAATTATAGGGCAGTTAGTATGACCTCAGTGGTTGGGAATATGTTGGAGTTGATTGTTACGGATGTGGTTTTGAGCTACTTGGAGGCACATGACAAAATAGGCCAACGTCAGCATTGTTTCCCTTGAGGGGTAATGTAATTGGTGAAAATGTACATAACTCCCAAGCCCTGACATTGAGTTGGGGTTCACTTTCAGAGGCTGATCTGACATGATGACATATTATGTGAAGTTCTGTTACCACGCTCTTTGTGTTCAGTGTTTGGAGTACAATAAATGAGTTGTTATGATATTTCTCAAATATAAAATGCCTCATGTTGTTTTATTTGTGAAAACCTACACTGGTGACCCAATGCTCTAGGACGATTCCAGAGTTATTGTACATGTTGGCCAATACATGAAACTACTGGAGTTTTGGGAGCAAAATGTTATTGCTTGGTTAGTATGAGTCAAGGCCCAATTCACTCTGTGAGAAATCTTTGCTGACAACATCAAATATTTCTATGTAGTAGTGTCACTCAGGAATTCCACGGTTGCAAGAGTGGTGAGTCTACTAGAGTCTACTGCTTCAGTGTGCGACATTACACATGGTACTTCGACCTGGCGAAAGTGGCTAGACCTCTGCTTGGTGCAGATTTCTTGTGTGACCAAAGACCTTTAGTCGATCTTTACAATTGCTGACTTGTGGATGTCAAGGACATTGGGTCTTCCAGTAAGTTCCCCACAATGAATCAAATGCATGCATCACTGCATGTGAGTTTACTCGACTGTTAGGCGAATTCCCAAACCTCACCAAGCCCACATTCTCCACTAGAATCACAAAACATGGGGTCGATCACCACCTTTTCACAACTGACCCGCTAGTCCATGGTATGTGTGTATTCTGGATTCAGAAAAGCTGGCAACCACTAACACTATGTTTGCCAACATGGAAAGACTTGGCGTTGTACACCAATCAAATAGCTCCTGGGCTTCACCTCTCTGTATGGTCTATATGGCCGTCCATGTGGTGATTACCGATGCCTTAATGAGGCTACCACCCCTTAGCGTTACCCAATCCCACACATCCAAGATTTCTCGGCACACTTAACCAGAAAGTTAATCTTTTTCCAAAGTCGATTTGGTTAGGGGTTACCATCAGAAGTTTCTGTGTGTGCCATTTTTGCTGAAAAATGCAGCACAGACTTTCCAAAGTCTGATGGACACTGTATTAAAAGACTTAGACTTTCTTTTTGTTTCACAAACAAGAGAAAATCTGCAGATGCTGGAAATCCAAGCAACACACACAAAAGGCTGGAGGAACTCAGCAGGCCAGGCAGCATCTATGGAAAAGAGTATAGTTGATGTTTCAAGCTGACGTTTCTTTTTGTTTCTTTTTGTTTACCTGGATGACATACTTGTTGCCAATGCATTCAAATCCGAATACGTAATACTTGTTGCCAATGCATTCAAATCTGAATACGTAATGCATTCAAATCCTCTGCACACTTTTTGAGCACTTAAGCCAACACGTGGATTATTAACCCTGTTAGACACCAGTCTGGATTATCAAACATTGACTTTCTGAGCCATCACATCTGTGCAGAAGGTGTGAAACCCCTCCCATCAAAAGTAGCTGCTATTTTGGATTTCCCACTGTCCTGCAACTATGAAAAAACTACAGGAATTTTTAGGTATGGTTGATTTCTATCACCACTTCATTCCGTGAGCTGCTGAACCTATGCTCCCCTGTACAGAGTGCTAAAAGGCAATACCCCTAATCATGTGCTTGACTTCTCAGTGGACATGGCTAGGTATTTGTTGATACCAAACAAGCTCTTTCCAGTGGGACCATCCTGGCATGCCCCCTCCTCAACACACCCGTAGCCATTACTACTGATGCTTCAGACTATGTTGTGGACGCTGTGCATGAATAGTTGGTCCGAGGCATGTGGTAGCTGCTTGCCTTCTTCAGCCATCAGCTCCGTCTCCCCGAAAGGAAGTACGACACACTTGACCGTGAGTTTCTCAGTCTCTATCTGACTATCCACAATTTTTATTTTCTTTTTGAGGGTCTCCATTTCACAGTGTTCCATGCACCCAATGATCAAAGTATCAGCAATGTCACCTGGCCTACATATCAGAGTTCACAACTGATATACAACATACCAAGGGGAAAAATAATGCCGTGGCTGGTTGCCTCTTGTGGCCATCTATTGAGGCCATAAACATAGCGGTTGACTATACCGCCATGGCAATCGACCAAGCTACTGGCCCAGAAGTCTAGGCTTAGTGAACAGCAGTCACAGGTCTGTGGTTGGCTGATAGTACACAAAGTTCTGTTACCACACTCCTTGTGTTCAGTGTTTGGAGTACAATAATAAGTTGTTATGGTTTTTCTTAAATATAAAATGCCTCTTGTTATTTTATTACGCTTTAAGGGAAAATCTTGTCTGACTAATCTGTTGGAACTCTTTGCAGAAATCACAAGCAGGATAGACAAAGGAAATAGGTAGATGTTGTATACTTGGATTTTTAGAAGGCCATTGACAAGGTGTCACACATGAAGCTGCTTAGCAAGTTAAGAGCTCATGGTATTACAAGAAAGATACTAGGATGGATAAAGTAGTGGCTGATTGGCAGGAGGCGAAGAGTGGAAATAAAGAGAGCCTTTTCTGGTTGGCTGCGGGTGACCAGTGCTGTTCCAAAGGGCTCTGTGTTGGGACCAGTTCTTTTTGCATTATATGTCAATGATTTGGATGAGGGAATCGCTGGCTTTGTGGTCAGGTTTGTGGATGATACAAAGATAGGAGGAGGGGTAAGTGATAACCTCTACCAGATCTTCCTTCAGCCTGCACTGCTCCAGAGAAAACAACCCAAGTTTGTCCTGCCTGTCATGATAGCACATGCCCTCTACACTAGGCAGCATGCTGGTAAGCCTCTTCTGTACCCTCTCCAAAGCCTCAACATCCTTCCTATAGTGAGGGCAACCAGAATTGTATGGAATGTAAACCAGGATACTATAAAGTTGCAACATAACCTCTTGACATTTGAACTCAATGCCTTTACTAATTAAAGCAAGCATCCATAAGCCTTCTTAACCACCCTATTGACTTATATAGCTGCTTTCTTGCCCTTAACAGTGTACTGTCTTCTTGCATTTGCCCTACCAAGTTTCAAAGTTCAAAGTGCATTTATTAGTAAAGGATGTTTGCAGTATACAATTCTGAGATTCAGTGATGAAATGCTTTGGTTTGGTCATGACTAGACTGAATTCCTGCCTCAGCAAGGAGCTGAACCCATTGCAATTTGCCTATCGCCATAATAGGTCAAAGGCAGATACAATCTCAATGGCTCTTTACACATCTTCAGACCACCTGGACAACACAAACACCTACATCAGGATACTGTTCATCAGCTATAGCTCAGCATTTAATACCATCATCCCCACAATGCTGATTGAGAAGTTGCAGAACTTGGGCCTTTGTACCTCTCTGTGCAATGGGATCCTTGACTTCCTAACTGGAAGACGACAATCTGTGTGGATTGGTGATAACATCTCCTCTTTGCTGACGATCGACTCTGGTGCACCTCAGGGGTGTGTGCTTAGCCCACTGCTCTACTCTGTCTATACCCATGATGGTGTGGCTAGGCGTAGCTCAGGTATCATCTATAAATTTGCTGATGATGCAACCATTGTCGGTAGAATCTCAGATGGAGATGAGAGGACGTACAGGAGTGAGATATACCAACTAGTGGAGTGGCGTCACAGCAACAACCTTGCACTCAACGTCAGTAAGTTGAAAGAGCTGATTGTAGACTTCAGGAAGGGTAAGACAAAGGAACACGCACCAATCCTCAATGAGGGAACAAAATTGGAGAGAGTGACAGTTTCAAGTTCCTGGGTGTCAAGATCTCTGAGAACCTAACCTGGTCCCAACATATCGATGCAGTTATAAAGAAGGCAAGACAGCAACTATACTTCATTAGGAGTTTGAAGAGATTTGGTATGTCAACAAATACACTCCAAAACTTCTATAGATGTACCATGGAGAGCATTCCGACAAGCTGCATCACTGTCTGGTATGGGAGAGCTACTGCATAGGACCGAAAGAAGCTGCTGAGGGTTGTAAATTTAGTTGGCTCTATCTTGGGTGCTAGCCTAAGAACATCTTCAAGGAGTGGTGTCTCAGAGAGGCAGCATCCATTGTTAAGGACCTCCAGCAACCAGGGCATGGTGTTTTCTCACTGTTACCATCAGGTAGGAGGTACAGAAGCCTGAAGGCACACACTTAACGATTCAGGAATAGTTTCTTCCCCTCTGCCATCCGATTCTTAAATGGACTTGGAACCCTTGAACACAATCTCACTATTTTAATATATATAACTTAAGTTTTTGCACGATTTTTAATCTATTCAATATACATATACTTCAATTTATCTATCTATCTATCTATTTATTTATTTATTAATTTTATTTTATTTTATTTTATTTTATTTTCTTCTATATTATGTATTGCATTGAACTGCTGCTGCTAAGTTAACAAATTTCACGACACATGCGGGTGATAATAAACCTGATTCTGATTCATCTTCTTCAGACAGCCATGAAACAAAGAAATCCATAGAAATGTTCAAAGAAAAACGTTAAAGACCTATGCACAAAAAATCCAAATCATGCAAATAGCAGCAGGATCATCAACTTCCCCCCATGCACAAAAAAAAACCATGAAAAAAGCAACAAGAGAGAATGAGCGGAAACACAGGATTTAAAACCATAAAATCAGAAGAGTCCAATCCATAGACTGTAGACCCACAACTTTAGTACCGTCCTCCGACAGCATTGATGGAGAGAGGGAGAGGGGGAGGGGTAGGGGAAAGGAGATGGAGAGGCAGAGGGGTGGGGGAAGGGAGAGGGAGTGGGGAAGGGATAGGGGCAGGGAGAGGGAGAGGCAGAGGGGTGGGGGAAGGGAGAGGGAGTGGGGAAGGGATAGGGGAAGGGAGAGGGAGAGGGGGAGGGGTAGGGGAAAGGAGATGGAGAGGCAGAGGGGTGGGGGAAGGGAGAGGGAGTGGGGAAAGGATAGGGGAAGGGAGAGGGAGTGGGGAAGGGATAGGGGCAGGGAGAGGGAGAGGCAGAGGGGTGGGGGAAGGGAGAGGGAGTGGGGAAGGGATAGGGGAAGGGAGATGGAGAGGCAGAGGGGTGGGGGAAGGGAGAGGGAGTGGGGAAGGGATAGGGGAAGGGAGAGGAAGAGGGAGAATTGAACATCGGCACCTTCTCTCAGGAGTAGCAAGTGAGAGGGAGAGAGAGACCATCACACACAGACACCTTCCTCTGGCAGCAGCCAGTGAGGGAGAGGCTGTTATTCAGCACTTGTTTGCCTTCTGCACTTTTGTTGGTGCATCTTCCCTGATGTTTTAATCGGCAAGATCAGTGAGAATTGATCATGGTCCCTAAGCCTCTTGGCCTCAAGGCTGCTCATCTTATTGGAGACAGCAAAGCACCAGATTGCTCAATCAGCCTGAAAATATACCTTCAAACTGTAGACACATGCTGGCTCTCCCTAAATAGGCCACAGGTTTCCAAAATGCTCATGTATCCCATCCCATTCTCCAGAAATATCCTTACAGCTGACATGAGACTCAGCAGTCCATTGTTCCAGGAATTTCCCTTGCTCCCACCTTAAATGGAAGTACAACATTAGACACTCAATGGTCCCCGTGGACCTCACATGGGCTGGAGAGGACACGAAGATACTAATCAAAACCTCAGCAATCTCATCTCTTGCCTCCCTCAATAACCTGGGGTAAATCTCATTAGGCCCTGGGGACTTATCCATCTTAATACCCATTAAGAGACCTAACACTCCCTCCTCCTTGACCTCTAAATGCCTTAACATGGTTATGCACAGCACTGATCTCCTAGAGCTCCATGTCCTTTTCCTTAGTAAACACTGAAGTAAAATACTCATTAAGGACCTCACTTACATTATCCACATCTAAGTAAATGTTCCCTGCTTTATCCTTGAGTGGTCCCACTCTCTCCCTAGTTATCCTCTTGCTCTTGATAAAATGCCTTGTGATTCATCTTAATCTTACTTGCCAAGAACCTTCATTGCCCATCCTTGCTTTCCTACTTCACTCTTTGAGTTCTCCTCAGGCTTCTTTATACCCCTCATGTGCTCTGTTTGATCCTAACTTCCAAAGCTTTACATACTTTTCCTTTCCCTTCTTGACTAAATTCATCCCCTCTCTGGATGTCCAAGGTTCTCTTATTTTTCCATCCCTGTTCTTCCTTCTAACAGGAACATACCTTTCCAGTATTGTATGCAATTAATTTTTCAACACCCTCCACATGTCTGATCTGGACTTGCCGAACAAAAGGTGTTCCCAATTAACTCTGCTTAGTTCCTGCCTAATGCCCTTGCAATGTGCCCTAGTCCTATTTAAGACTCCCTTGCAAGAACTATACCTATCCTTATCTACAGCTATCCTGAAAGTTAAGGACTATTCCCTAAATGCTCACCGACTGAAAGTTCAGTCACCTGGCCAGGCTCATTACCCAGCACCAGGTCCAGTACAGCTCTTACTCTCATTGGAATGTCTACATATTGATTTAAGAAACCCTCCAGGTTACACTCGGACAGTTTCCCAGACAATGGTCAGACAATTTCTTCTATTCAGCCATGTATGCTGAAATGAACTGCCCTTCCTTTTGGTTCCACTTATGAAACTTAAGGCATTCTGCAATCAGCAATGATTTAGCTCTAAAAGTTCCTGTATTACATTGATGATATCAGCAAATCTCATTTTGGCTGGTTTGCTTGGAGCAGTCAAACTTCAAAGCAAACTGTATGCTTTTCCACTTATTGCACTCAGTAACACTGGCAGTTGTTTTTCATTGACTATTTCATGTGCTTCAAAATACTGTTCAATTCATTCAGTATATGTCATTCAGTTAAATGTTGTGCAATTGAATGGGTCTACCTTTCCGATGTAACCAGCTATTTCTGCTTTTTTAAAATTTATGAGTATTATTACCTGGTGCCCATGAATTGTGTCTATTTTCTGCCTTATTTTTAAACTGAAATGCCTCTCTCCCCTTCCGAAGAAAAAAAAGTACTGAATTTCAATGATAGTCAATCATCTCGGGTTTGTTTTAAAACTTACTCATTGCCACTGTTATGTTTTGCAACTCCAGAAACTAATTGAAAGAAAATCACAGGAGCCAGGATGAATGCGTCTACTTAGTTTAACTTTCCTTTTCTTCATTTGGGCACGGACATACGATATGGTGGTATAATGATGTATGCCTTTCACAGACTTCTTACATATAACATGAAGTGAATTATGTAAGCAGACAAAAATGCTTAATCAAACCATATATTTACAATATTACTCAAATAATACTGAAATATTGAATATACTATACCACTGGCTAAAAAAAGCCTCTATTTCTGTTTTAAATGGGCATACTTGTTTTCTGAGTCTGTGCCCTGTGGTCCTCAATTCCCCTACTATTGGAAACATCCTCCACCCTATCTAGTCTTTCAATATTTGCTAGATTACAGTGAGATTCCCTCTCCAAACTCTAGAGAATAGAGACTAGAGACATCAAATACTCGTATGTTGATCCTTTCATTCCCAGAATCATTCCTGTTAGCCTCCTCTGGACCCCCTCCAATGCCAATATTGGATCTGGCTAAAATCTCCCAGGCAGGGCTTGCTGCTGTTCCACCAGTTCAGTGTACAATGTTCAGCAGGTGAATGCCAGGAAGGTTCGGGTCTTAAATAGTTTGTGCCACACACACATACACTCTGTACCATGTTAGCAAAACTGACGAGGGCGAGGGGTGGGTGTGTGTGTGCGTGTGTGGGGGGGGGGTGTGTTTCCATTCAACAGCACAAGTAAAGCAGCCACAGAAATCTTGTCCACTTCACTCAACAATAACTTGCCTTATATAGCTGGTTTAACATATAAAATATCCCAAGATCCAGTGGAATGGGCTGCCGGCGGTGGTGATGGAGGCAGAAACGATAGGGTCTTTTAAGAGACTCATGAATAGCTACATGGAGCTTAGAAAAATAGAGGGCTATGGGTAAAGCCTAGGTAGTTCTAAGGTAAGGACATGTTCGGCACAGCTTTGTGGGTCGAAGGGCCTCTATTGTGCTGTATGTTTTCTATGTTTTTCTCTATGTCTTAAGGGACCGAGAACTGCTCACAATATTCTAAGTGTGGTCCGACAAATTTCTTATATATGTCCTCATTATTTCCTTAAAAAAATCCCAGTAGGTTTGTCATGCAAGCTTTCTCCTGAAGGAAATCATGCTGATGTTGGCTTATTTTATGGTGCCTCTAAGTACTCTATATAGGACCCTGGTCAGAGTCCACTTGGAGTATTGTGCTCAGTTCTGGTCGCCTCACTACAGGAAGGACATGGAAACCAAAGAAAGGGTGCAGACGAGATTTACAAGGATGTTGCCTGGATTGGGGAGCATGCCTTATGAGAATAGGTTGAGTGAACTTGGCCTTTTCTCCTTGGAGCGACGGAGGATGAGAGGTGACCTGATAGAGGTGTACAAGATAATGAGAGGCATTGATTGTGTGGATAATCAGAGGCTTTTCCCCAGGGCTGAACTGGCTAGCATGAGAGGGCATAGTTTTAAGGTGCTTGGAAGTAGGTACAGAGGAGATGTCAGGGGTAAGTTTTTTACGCGGAGACTGGTGAGCGCATGGAATGGGCAGTTGGTGGCGGCGGTGGAGGTGGAAATGATAGGGTCTTTTAAGAGACTCCTGGATGGCTACATGGAGCTTAGAAAAATAGAGGGCTATGGGTAAAGCCTAGGAAATTCTAAGGTAGGGGCATGTTAGGCATAGATTTGTGGGCCGAAGGGTCTGTATTGTGTTGTAGGTTTTCTATGTTTACTCCAAAACCTCATCCTTAAGAATGGATCCCAACATTTTATCATCCACTAAGGTCAGGCTAACTGACCTATAATTTCCTGTTTTTTGCCTCCCTCCCTTCTTAAAGACTGCATCATTTCACATTTACACTTGCCCCGACCTATACTCCAGATGATCTCTGTCACACTGTAGCTTTAGACAAACTCCATCGCTATACATTACACCAGAACGATGCACACAAAATACTTGAGGTTCTCTGCAGGTCAGGCAGCTTCTGTGGAGGGGAATAAACAGCCAACATTTTTAACTGAGATTCTTCATCAGGACTGGGTAGCATAGGGGGAGAAGGCAGAATAAACTGCTTAGCGGATGGGAAAAAGTACAAGCTGGCAAGTGATAGGTGAAACCAGACGAGGGGGAAGCTAGGTGGATGGGGAGATAAGATGAAAAATTGAGAGGTGATAGTGAAAGAGATAAAGGGCTGAAGAAGAAGGAATCTGATGGAACAGGAAAGTGGACCTTAGGAATAAGGGAAGGAGATGGTCCCTCCATTTTTGTTTTTCCTACTCTCTCTCATTCAGAAACCTCTAGACTCCTCAGCCAGAGGAAGGATCCTCCTGGCATCTAACATATCAAGACTTTTGAGTATTTTACAAGTATCAATGATATCTCAATGACATCCTCTTTCATTTTTCTAAACTCTAGAAAATACTCTCTGTCTGCTTAATGTCTCACCATATGACAAACCCACCATGCCAGAAACTAGTGTGGTGAATCTTGCCTGTGCTCCTTCCATAGCAAGAACATTTTTTTTGGAAAAGAGGCAAATGCTGCACATGATACTCCACGTATTGTCTCACCAAAGCCCTATCCATTTGCAAGACTTCCTTACTCCTGTAACCAGTCCCCTCATAATAACAGATGATGGTCTACTTGAACATTAACATTACTTAGCCTCTCGGCATTTAGCTAATGCTCTGCTTTGTGCACTAACAGGAATACATTCACATTCTGCTACAGGCCCTTCAGCCTATGATATTGTGCTAAATGATTTAAGCTAATGACACCAAACCCTTTCTTCTACACATGGTCAATAGTCCTCCGTTTCCTGCATTCATGTGCCTATTTAGGAATCCTTTAAATGCCTGAGTGAATGCAGTCTTTTTCCCAGAGATGGGGGAATAAAGAACTAATGGAAATAAATTTAAGGTGAGAAAGGCAAGACCTAACAGGAACCTGAGTATGCATTTTTGATCACCCATTGTAACTTGTAGACCACATCCTTACTACTGTTTGGGGGTCTATATATAATTCCCATCAGGATCTTTTTACTCTTGCAGTTCCTTGGCTCTATCCATAATGATTCAGTACCTTCCGACCCTATATCACCTCTTCCTAATGATTTAATTTCAATTTTTCTTAACAGAGCCACGCCACACCTTCTGCCTTCTTGTCTATCCTTTCAATACAATATGTATCTTTGGACACTAAGCTCTCAGCTATAACCTTTCAGCCATGATTCAGCGATGCCTAAAACATCATACTTGCCAATCTGTAACTGAGTTACAGGTTTATTGGCCTTATTCTAAACACTGTACACATTCAAATATAATACCTTTAGTCCTGTCTTCACCCTTTTAAATTTTGTCCACCTTTTACATTGCAACTCATCCTGTTGACTGCAGTTTTGCCCTGTCATCAGCCTCTCCTTGCTAGGAGTCTCAGCACACATTGCCTCTGTAAACCAACTATCTCATCTTCAGCCCCATCACTCTGGTTCCCAACCCCCTGCCAAATTAGTTTAAACACACCCGAACAACTCTAGCCAACCTGCCCACAAGGATATTGGACCCTCTCGGGTTGAAGTGCAACCTGCCCCTTTTGTACAGGTCATACTTTCCTCAGAACAGATACCGATGTTCCATAACTCCGAACTCCTGCACCCTGCAGCAGTCTAGAGATTACTACCCTGGTGGTCTTGTTTCTCAGCTTTCTACCCGGCTCCCTAAGACCTCTCTTCAGGACCACCTGCCCTTGTTTACCTATGCCAGGGTCCGTAAAGTCAGCGACGTCCAATCTGCCATATTACCTCCTCCAAAGTTTGGCACCCTCTGATCCAGCAGCTTTCTTCTTCCACTGAACTCCACTGTCAGGCCAAGTTACTTTGAAATCTCTGCCTTTTGATTTAAACATTGCATAGAACACTTCATGGCAGTAAAATTTAATTAGGAGAGACTGATTGTGTCCCTGGCTAATAAAAGAGTGTGAATAATACGTAAATCTAAAAACTCGCATTCATTTATGGCATCAGCTCATTTATTGTGAACATGTCAGTTTTAGATTAATCAGATTAATCATTTTGGTGCCTCTTATAAAAAGTCTTTGTAGGATTTAAATCCCTTTTAATTTAACATGATTCCAGATACTTTGGGAAAAGCTGTAGCCAACACAGATAACGGCAAGAAGTGAAGCTCACTGGAATGGGGTTTAAGAGTATTTGTTCATATTGTGCTTGAAAGAAATATTAAAAGATTAATAAGTGCTCCGTAGTGCTCACAATACTACAACAGAAGAGAGACTGCGGTTTGAATGAATGAATAAATGGATTGCACAGAGGCTTTTGAGCTTTGTAACCAGGCCTCTGGAGGGAGTGTTATTGATATCTCCTAGAGGTTTCAGGCCATGGTTAGACTGAAACTGAAGAATGTTGAGAATTATGGTATCTGTTTTGTTTGATTATAATGCTGTATTTTCTCTTCATTAACAAAAATAGTAATATCGAGGTAAACTGCAGTTTCTGTGAGAAGTCATCCATATGGCAGGCTCCACTCTTGCTGAAAAGAATATGCTTCAAAGGGCATTAGTTTTTTAAGCTGATCACTTTCATTCCCTTGACAATGGTTCAATTTAATATCAGAGAATGTGTATAGTATACAACCTGAAATGCTTAGACTTCCCAGACATCCATGAAACAGAAAAAAATACCCGAAGAATAAATTGCAGAAAACTTAGACCCCAAAGCCCCCTTCCCAGCAAAAGCATCAACTCTCTCCCTCCCCCTCCCCCCACTTGCTCCAGCACCCACCATGCCCACCATACAAGCAATAGCAGAGCCACCACATTAACCATTTTGGCATACCTTGTGCAAATGTCTTGCTCAAACTTTTCCCAGTTAAATCTATAAATATTACAATAGTCATAATAACTCTCTACTGCACCTTCTACCTTTCTCTGCTTATGTTCTACTAACAAAGGTCTGAAGGACAGAAGTGACTTCTCTTTTCTCCAGTTTGCTGAGCACATTTGTTCTACTCACTGTTACTTGTTATTTCCACTTCCCATTCGCACACTGACATAGCTTTTACCATTGTCAGAGTGAAGCAAAATGCAAATTAGAGGAACAGCTTTTCATATTCTACCTGGGCTCCAACCTGACAGTATGAACATCAAATTCTCTAAACCTCCAGTAACCACTTCCCTCTGACTCCCTTCCCCCATTTTTCTTTTGTCTCTCCTCCTGCTTTACCTGACACATTACCTTGTCCCTCTCCAATCCTCCACCCTTTCCATCTGCCCATCGCCCACACACTCATTCCACTGGTTGCCCTACTCACCTTCCTACTCTGTGCTCCACCACCCTTCCCTATTCGAAGAAGGAAGTCTGAGAATCGGAGCGGGAGTGTGGAGGAAGACATTTTTGAATTTTTCGGTTTTTTTTTCCATCAGCGTTCAGAGAGGCGGGACTGCGCAGGCGTGTGACGTCGGGCAGTGAAGCGCGGGAGATTTAAAAGGAACAGAGCCTCATACAGCGGGCAGCGTAGTTTGCGGGCTGCGGAGTGAGCCGGGAGCAGAGTGAAGGCTTAAGGGCTTCGGCTCACCGGGCTTAGGCGGAAACAGGCGAGGTGAGGAAGGTTTGGTATTCATTTTTTTTTGTTGTTATTCGAGGAGAGGGGCAGTGTGAGTGTGAGGGCAGTTTGTTGTTCTCGGTGCCGGATGTGGGAGGCCCTGGAGTCTCCAAGCCTGCCGGACGTCCACATCTGCGCCAGGTGCGCCGAGATGCAGCTCTTAAGGGACCGCGTTAGGGAACTGGAGCTGCAGCTCGATGACCTTTGTCTGGTAAGGGAGAGTGAGGAGCTGATAGAGAGGAGTTACAGGCAGGTGCTCACACTGGGGCCACGGGAGGCAGACAAGTGGGTCACGGCTAGGAGGGGGAAGAGAAAGAGTCAGGTAATAGAGAGTACCCCGGTGGCTGTGCCCCTTGACAATAGGTACTCCTGTTTGAGTACTGTTGGCGGGGACAGCTTACCTGGGGGAAGCGACAGTGGCCGTGCCTCCAGCACAGAGTCCAACCCTGTAGCTCAGAAGGGTAGGGAAAGGAAGAGGAGGGCAGTTGTAATAGGGGACTTGATAGTAAGGGGGTCAGATAGGCGATTCTGTGGACGCAGTCCAGACACCCGGATGGTAGTTTGCCTCCCTGGTGCCAGGGTCTGGGATATTTCTGATCGTGTCCAAGATATCCTGAAGTGGGAGGGTGAGGAGCCAGAGGTCGTGGTACATATAGGTACCAATGACATAGGTAGGAAAAGGGAAGAGGTCCTGAAAGGAGAATATAGGGAGCTAGGAAGGGAGTTGAGAAAAAGGACTGCAAAGGTAGTAATCTCGGGATTACTGCCTGTGCCACGTGACAGTGAGAGTAGGAATGCAATGAGGTGGAGGATAAATGCGTGGCTGAGGGATTGGAGCAGGAGGCAGGGATTCAAGTTTTTGGATCTTTGGGACCTCTTTTGGTGCAGGCGTAACTTGTACAAAAAGGACGGGTTACAGTTGAATCCTAGGGGGGCCAATATCCTGGCAGGGAGATTAGTGAGGGCTACTGAGGTGACTTTAAACTAGAATGCTTGGGGGGTGGGAATCAAATTAAAGAGGCTGGGCGAGAGGAGGTTAGTTCACAACAGGGGGATGGGAACCAGTGCAGAGAGACAGAGGGGTGTAAAATGAGGGTAGAAGCAAAAAGTAGTAAAGTGAAAATTAAAAGTGGCAGGCTGACAAATCCAGGGCAAGCATCAAAAAGGGCCACTTTTCAACATAATTGTATAAGGGCTAAGAGAGTTGTAAAAGCGCGCCTGAAGGCTTTGTGTGTCAATGCAAGGAGCATTCGTAACAAGGTGGATGAATTAAAAATGCAGATTGTTATTAATGAATATGATATAGTTGGGATCACAAAGACATGGCTCCAGGGTGACCAAAGATGGGAGCTCAACATTCAGGGATATTCAATATTCAGGAGGGATAGACATGAAAGAAAAGGAGGTGGGGTGGCGTTGCTGGTTAGAGAGGAGATTAGCGCAATAGAAAGGAAGGACATAAGCCGGGAGGATGTGGAATCGATATGGGTAGAGCTGCATAACACTAAGGGGCAGAAAACGCTAGTGGGAGTTGTGTACAGGCCACCTAACAGTAGTAGTGAGGTTGGGGATGGTATCAAACAGGAAATTAGAAATGTGTGCAATAAAGGAACAGCAGTTATAATGGGTGACTTCAATCTACATGTAGATTGGGTGAACCAAATTGGTAAGGGTGCTGAGGAAGAGGATTTCTTGGAATGTATGTGGGATGGTTTTTTGAACCAACATGTCGAGGAACCAGCTAGAGAGCAGGCTATTCTAGACTGGGTATTGAGCAATGAGGAAGGGTTAATTAGCAATCTCGTTGTGAGAGGCCCCTTGGGTAAGAGTGACCATAATATGGTGGAATTCTTCATTAAGATGGAGAGTGACATAGTTAATTCAGAAACAAAGGTTCTGAACTTAAAGAAGGGTAACTTTGAAGGTATGAGACGTGAATTAGCTAAGGTAGACTGGCAAATGACACTTAAAGGGTTGACGGTGGATATGCAATGGCAAGCATTTAAAGATCGCATGGATGAACTACAACAATTGTTCATCCCAGTTTGGCAAAAGAATAAATCAAGGAAGGTAGTGCACCCGTGACTGACAAGGGAAATTAGGGATAGTATCAATTCCAAAGAAGAAGCATACAAATTAGCCAGAAAAAGTGGCTCACCTGAGGACTGGGAGAAATTCAGAGTTCAGCAGAGGAGGACAAAGGGCTTAATTAGGAAAGGGAGAAAAGATTATGAGAGAAAACTGGCAGGGAACATAAAAACTGACTGTAAAAGCGCTTATAGATGTGTGAAAAGAAAAAGATTGGTTAAGACAAATGTAGGTCCCCTACAGACAGAAACAGGTGAATTGATTATGGGGAGCGAGGACATGGCAGACCAATTGAATAATTACTTTGGTTCTGTCTTCACGAAGAAGGACATAAATAATCTTCCGGAAATAGTAGGGGACAGAGGGTCCAGTGAGATGGAGGAACTGAGGGAAATACATGTTAGTAGGGAAGTGGTGTTAGGTAAATTGAAGGGATTAAAGGCAGATAAATCCCCAGGGCCAGATGGTCGGCATCCCAGAGTGCTTAAGGAAGTAGCCCAAGAAATAGTGGATGCATTAGTGATAATTTTTCAAAATTCTTTAGATTCTGGACTAGTTCCTGAGGATTCTAGTGGCTAATGTAACCCCACTTTTTAAAAAAGGAGGGAGAGAGAAACTGGGGAATTATAGACCGGTTAGCCTAACATCGGTGGTGGAGAAACTGCTAGAGTCAGTTATTAAAGATATGATAACAGCACATTTGGAGAGCGGTGAAATCATCAGACAAAGTCAGCACGGATTTGTGAAAGGAAAATCATGTCTGACGAATCTCATAGAATTTTTTGAGGTTGTAACTAGTAGAGTGGATAGGGGAGAACCAGTGGATGTGGTGTATTTGGATTTTCAAAAGGCTTTTGACAAGGTCCCACACAGGAGATTAGTGTGCAAACTTAAAGCACACGGTATTGGGGGTAAGGTATTAATGTGGATAGAGAATTGGTTGGCAGACAGGAAGCAAAGAGTGGGAATAAACGGGACCTTTTCAGAATGGCAGGCAGTGACTAGTGGGGTACC
The DNA here is from genome assembly GCF_030028105.1 of Mobula birostris. Classification (NCBI taxonomy): domain Eukaryota; kingdom Metazoa; phylum Chordata; class Chondrichthyes; order Myliobatiformes; family Myliobatidae; genus Mobula; species Mobula birostris. The sequence continues at coordinate 17,509,623 of NC_092371.1, forward strand.
ACAAGGCTCAGTGCTGGGACCCCAGTTGATAACAATATATATTAATGACTTGGATGAGGGAATTAAATACGGCATCTCCAAGTTTGCGGATGACACGAAGCTGGGCGGCAGTGTTAGCTGTGAGGAGGATGCTAAGAGGATGCAGGGTGACTTGGATAGGTTAGGTGAGTGGGCAAATTCATGGCAGATGCAATTTAATGTTGATAAGTGTGAAATTATCCACTTTGGTGGCAAAAACAGGAAAACAGATTATTATCTGAATGGTGGCCAATTAGGAAAAGGGGAGGTGCAACGAGACCTGGGTGTCATTATACACCAGTCATTGAAAGTGGGCATGCAGGTACAGCAGGCGGTGAAAAGGCGAATGGTATGCTGGCATTCATAGCAAGAGGATTCGAATACAGGAGCAGGGAGGTACTACTGCAGTTGTACAAGGCCTTGGTGAGACCACACCTGGAGTATTGTGTGCAGTTTTGGTCCCCTAGTCTGAGGAAAGACATCCTTGCCATAGAGGGAGTACAAAGAAGGTTCACCAGATTGATTCCTGGGATGGCAGGACTTTCATATGATGAAAGACTGGATGAACTAGGCTTATACTCGTTGGAATTTAGAAGATTGAAGGGGGATCTGATTGAAACATATAAAATCCTAAAGGGATTGGACAGGCTAGATGCAGGAAGATTGTTCCCGATGTTGGGGAAGTCCAGAATGAGGGGTCACAGTTTGAGGATAAGGGGGAAGCCTTTTAGGACCGAGATTAGGAAAAACTTCTTCACACAGAGAGTGGTGAATCTGTGGAATTCTCTGCCACAGGAAACAGTTGAGGCCAGTTCATTGGCTATATTTAAGAGGGGGTTAGATATGGCCCTTGTGGCTAAAGGGATCAGGGGGTATAGAGGGAAGGCTGGTACAGGGTTCTGTTGGATGATCAACCATGATCATACTGAATGGTGGTGCAGGCTCGAAGGGCCGAATGGCCTACTCCTGCACCTATTTTCTATGTTTCTATGTTTCTATCAGACTGCATCTTCCGCCTTCCATCTTTCAATGTCTGAAATCATTCCCACCCTGATCTGTCCATCACCCCCTTTACCTGGATCCACCTATCACCTGCCGGCTTTTGCCTGGACCTCTTTAAACTGGTTATCTCCTTCATTATTTCAGTACAGATGAAACGTTTTAACCTGATCACTCCAAAGATGCTTCCTGACTGTTGTTTCTCCAGCATCTTGTGTGTTGCTCCAGATTCCAGCATCTGCAATTGCCCATGTCTGAGGCAGGAGCAAAGTCAAGATGGCACGAAACGGCAACTCTTTTGCTTGCATCTTTGGAAACAGCTCTATTTCTATCGTTGATACCTCCTTTTTCCCTTTTCAAGGTTCCTTTGAAGACTCTGATCTGGAGTTACACTCTGTTCTTTGTGGGGATGGAACCTGCTCTCAAGCCTTCATAACCTGCTGTTTTTCAATACCCCAAGCCTAGCTTACCTTCAGGGCGCCAGATTTTTGTGTCTCTGGAGATGGTCTGATTCAAGGCTGGTGTCTCTGACTGAGGCATCGTGGGAGAACATGGAACATCGGGTTATCTGCCGTTGGCTGTGTGTCCAGCCTTGGAGCTGATTTTCTGGCCGCAGAGCTCAGAAAAAGCAATGTAATCGACTTTTAACATCATAAATCAGCCAGTTGTTTGTTATGTCTCCCCTCTCACTGTGAATTGGGAGCATCTCTTTTTCTTTATTAGGGAGATAGAGAAAACCTGTGGTATGTCGAATTACTGGGTGAACAAGTAATCTTTAGGTTACTGCAAGTCTGTGTCTTTATTGATGCTTGGCTGCATGTTTGAGTGCTAGGTGGAGGGTGCTGATACTTTTTTGCTGCTGGGGGGGTTGTTGCTTTGCTGCTGCTTGTGCTTGGGAGGGGAGAGCTGTGGGGGGGCTTTGGGGTTCTAATATTTAACTGTCATTCATCCTTTGGGGCACTCCTCTGTTTTTGTGGACGTTTGCAAGGAAGACAAATTTCAGGATGTTTATTGCATACATTTCTCTGACATTAAGTGTACCTACCTATTGATTCCTTTCTGTTTTATGTTTTGAGGGGAGTTTGCCATACTGTAAACTGTATTTATTATTCCTTTCCGTTGGGAGGATGCTCATCAGAGCCTAACACATTACATCTGTTTTTCTTGTTTACTATTTTCCCTTTTCCTTTTCATTCTTTATTTTTCATATTCTATTTTTCCATACCCTATTTCTAGAAAAAAATGGATGAATGGTGAATGGGACTTCATGTAAAAAAGCAATTTTCTGAAAGGTGTCAGCAGGTTGAGTAGCATCTGTGAAGGTAGGGTGGGGGAGAGGTTGTGTGGATAGTGAGCAAGGACAAGAAATTATTGACATTTCAAGCTGCAACCCTGAGAAAACTCAGCCAACTGAGTTCCTCCATAAGGATTTCTTTTTGTTTTTGTAGTTTCTTGTCTTTCAATAGATCCTTCATTATATTTTATGGAAACCAAGAGCACTTATGCAAAGTATCCTTTTGGTTGGAGATAGTCACTGCCTGACCTCTCTGTAATATAACCATTGCTTGTCAATTATCAGCCAACACCTGAATGTCATCAGGGTCCTGCAGGTCTGGACTACTTCATTTGCTGACATGTTGCTAATGGAATTTAATGTTGTGTACTCAGAAGAACATAGAAACATAATGTAACACCCTGGGAAAGGTTTCACTGCTAACGTAATGGTTTTTCTGTAGCTGCAGTGTTTGGGTTATGGCTACAGATAACAGGGGCTTTGGCAGGTGCGCCATCCAATGAAGGAAGTGTTTTTTTGTTGTGTGCTTGAGAACGAGGTGATCTGGGTCTTTTGTTTGGTGAGAGATGAAGAGAGAAGATGCCTAAAAGGAAAGATTGTAGCCAGCATAACGGAGTGGACTCAGAGTGGGGCTGGGAGTCGACAAAGCCCGGGGTTATCGATGGAGGACCAATGGAAAGGAAACCATGAGCTCCAAAATATGCACATTACTGTTTCAGTAAAATCGGCCCTTTTCTTTTTGTTTTCTTTAGTAACCCTTTAGTCAAATTAAGAATTATAAAGCTAAATCATTTTATTGCATATGGTGTTCTGTCTGTTAATTCATGGTACTGATTTGTAATGGGGCAACTGATCACACAGCATCCACACAAGCAGGAGGTTTTGCATCTCAGATTTTACACGTTTGACGGGGCTAGCGACTCTCTACCCTAGACTAATGCCACCGGCCGAACCTGAGGGTTACAATAAGAAATAGGAGCAGGTGTAGGCCATCTGGCCCATCGAGCCTCCTCTTCCATTCAATAAGATCATGGTCCATCTGGCCATGAACTCATCTCCACCTACCTGCCTTTTCTCCATAACCCTTAATTCCCCTACTATGCAAAAACCTATCTAACCTTGTCTTAAGTATGGTTACTGAGGGAGCCTCCACTGCTTCATTGGGCAGAGAATTCCATAGATTCACCACTTTCCGGGAAAAGAAATTCCTTCTCATCTCCGTCCTAAATTTTCTCCCCTGAATCTTGAGACTATGTCCCCTGGTTCTAGTCTTACCTACCAGTGGAAACAACTTTCCTGCCTCTATCTTATCCATCCCTTTCATAACTTTATAAGATTTCCTCTCATTCTTCTGAAATCCAGTGATACTGTCCCAGGCAACTCAATCTCTCCTCATAGTCAAACCCCCTCATCTCTGGCATCAACCTGGTGAATCTCCTCTGCATCACATCGTTATTGAACGCCTTTATTTCTGACTCTTTGGAGGAAGGAAAGCAATTGAAGAAACACTGAGAGATGGCTGGGTCCAGTATGTTGCCTTGGAAACTTCCTGCCCTCCTGCAGATGTCCCAGTGCTGGGATGATTGACCATGATCAATCATAGCCAATTTCCTTGTACACGCTGTGACTTTTCTTCGCAATGTTTTCCCTCAATGCCCATTACCTTCAGGTGTATCAGGACTCCTTAATACTGCACACTGTCAAATATTACCTTGTCATTAAGGGCACTCACTCACCTCTGGAATGGGGTTTTTTGGTCCATGTTCAGAGCAAGGTTGTAATGAGGTCTGGAGGCAAATGTTGAGGTCAAAACTGAAACTAGGCATTGGTGGCTAAGTTACTGAAGAGTGCCATACAGTTGAGGGACATAGATCTAGTGAATGCACTGTCTTGCTGCCAGGGCTAGGGAATTAAAACAAGAAGGAATAGGTTTAGTTTGAAAGGGGAAAGATTTAATGGGGACCTGAAGGGCAACCTTTTCACTAGAGAGTGATCAGCATATGGAATGAGTTCCCAGAGGAAGTGGCTGAGGCAAACACATTGAACAAGAAAGTGGATAGGAAAGTGTAAAAAGAACATGGGCCATAAATGGACTGATAGGCCGATAATGAGCCAGACTGCATTTGCCCTCATAATGGTATTCCAGCACCAGCAACCCAAGTTCAATTCCACCACTGTCCAGTAGGAATGTAAAGCATAGAACATAGAGCAGTATAGCACAGTACAGGTCCTTTGACCCACGATCTTGTATCCTTTAAACTAATCCATTTTACCTCATAGCTCTCTATTTTCTTCACATTCTAAATGACTCTTAACCAGTTATGGAGGAGAAGATGGCAACGCGACGGCAGTGTGTGTGTGGGTTCTCCGGTGAATGATATCTGTAATCTGTCAAGTAGGGGACTGTGCAAAATTCTGATTTAATGGAGTCGGACGTGAGAGTACAGAGGAACATCTGGAAAACTTCTGAAATGCCCGCTTCGCTGCCGCTGCTACTGTGTGGTAACCAGAATCTCCAGAGCAGAAGGCCCCGAAATCCTCGGCTTTGCTTGTTTCAGAGGCCGGGGCTAACGTCAAAGGCGCTCAGCAGATGATGGCGCTCGGGAAGCTGTATCAGAGGGGCTGGTCCGAGGCTCGAAGTTTTCGGACGGATGGACTTAGTGTCGGCTGCTTCCAAGGCATCGGCAAGTTGACGGTGCCTGGAGGTTTATGGCAGGGGGTTTCTCCCTTTTGCCACCTGCTATCGGGGACTTGGGAGTCGATCGATTTGGAGACTTTGAGACTATTTTTACCGTGCCCATGGTTTGCTCTTCATCAAATTATGGTATTGCTTTGCACTGCTGCAACTATATGTTATAATTATGTGGTTCTGTCAGTGTTAGTCTTTGGTTTCTCCTGTTTTCTGTGATATCACTCCAGAGAAACATTGTATCATTTCTTAATGCATGTATGCAGTTCCAAATGACAATAAAGGAGGACTGAGTGTTCTCATAATCTAAAAAAAAAGCCCCTAGTGTCTCTGCCTCTAACACCACCTCAGGCAGCACATTCCAGGCATCCACAACTCTCTGTGTAAAAATCTTGCCTCTTACATCTCCTTTGAAATTACCCCCTCTCACCTTAAATTCATGCCCTTGAGTATTGGACATTTCAACCTTGGGGGAAAAATACTGTATGTCTGCTCTATCTCCGCCTCTCATAATCTTACAAACGTCTATCAGATCTCCCCTCAGCATCAGCCGCTCCAGAGAAACCAACCCATGTTTGTTCAACCTCTCAAGTTAGCACATGTCCTCTAATCCAGGCAGCATCTGATAAACTTCTTGGAACACTACAGCACAGAAACAGGCCCTTCGACCCATCTAGTCTGCGCCAAACCATTAATCTGCCTAGTCCTATTGACCTACAACCGAACCATAGCCTCAACACCCCTCCTGTGCATTTACTATCCAAATTTCTTTTAAATGTTGAAATCAACCCCACATCCACCACCTGTGCTGGCAGCTCATTCCACAATCTCACCACCTTCTGAGTAAAGAAGTTTCCCCTCATGATCCCCTTAAATATTTCACCTTTCACCCTTAACCCATGACCTCTAGTTGTAGCCTCACCCAACCTCAGTAGGAAAATCCTGCTTGCATTACCTTATATATACCCCTCATAATTTTGTATCCCTCTATCAAATCTCAAATGCCCCTTCATCCTCTTCAAAGCCTCAACATCTATCCTATAATGGGGTGACCAGCACTGTATGCAATACTCCAGATGTGGCCTAACTAGAGTTTTATAAAGCTGTAACATAACTTCCTGACTTTCGAACTCAATACCTCAACTAATAAAGGCAAACACGCCACATGCCTTCTTAACGACCCCATCAAACTGCATAGCCACTTTCAGGGAGCTATGAACTTGGACTCCAAGATCCCTCTGCTCATCAACACTGTTAAGGGTCTTGCACTTAACAGTGTACTGTCTTGTTACATTTGACCTACCAAGGTGCAACACTTCATATTTTCTTAAGAGCAGAATTAGGCCATTTGGCCCATCGAATCTGCTCTCCCATTTCATCATGGCTGATCCATTTTGCCCCTCAGCCCCAATTTCCTACCTTCTCCCCATTTCCCTTCATGCCCTGACCAATCAAGAAAACTACTTAGCCGGGTTAAACTCCATTTGCCAATTCTCCACTGATCTATCTCCCATTGCATTCTTTGCCAGTTATCTACGCCATCCATAACACCGCAGATCTTTATATTATCTGCAAACTTAATAACCTACCTATGTACATTTTCATCCAGGTCACTTAATTACAACACAAACAACAGAGGTCCCAGTACTGATCCCTGTGGAACACCACTAATGACAGAAATCCAGCTAGAATAAATCCCTCTGACCGCTATTCCCTGTCTTCTATGGGCTCTGAATCCAAGCAGCCAATTCACCATTGGTCACGTGTATCTTAATCTTCTGGATGAACCTCCCATGAGAGACCTTGTCAAACGGCGTACTAAAATCCATGGAGCCAACATCCACATCCCTACCTTCATCAATCAGCCTCAATCAAATTAGCAAGAAATAACTTGACCCGCATAATTTTCCAAATACTCATAAACCCTATCACTTCACATCTATGAGGCGACCAAATTGAACATCATACTCTATGATTTTTCTAGCCAGTGATTTATAGAGCTACAACGTTACCTCATGGCTCTCAAACTCAATTCCTCAACTAATGAAGGCCAACACATCATCCGCCTTGTTTACTAACCTGTCAACTTATGCTGCAGCTCTGAGGGACCTATGGATGCAAATCCCAAGATTACTCTGTTCCTCCACACTGTTACGAATCCGGTCATTAACCCTATATTCTGCCTTCACGTGTGAGCTTCCAAGGTGAATCACTTCACTTAGAGGAGCTGAGCACTGTGATCAGCAGTTACGAGACAACTCACCTAATGCCTCTACAATCATTGCGGGGGACATCAACAAGGCCAGCTTGAAGAGGTCTCTAAGCAACTACCACCAAATGTCACCGGTGGAACAAAATGAGCCAACACAGATGACTACTGTTACACCGCCAATAAGAACACTTACTGTGCCATCCCACGTCTGCACGTAAACTGTACTTCTACTCCCTGCATACAGGCAGAGATGGAGGGTCACGGCACCAGTGGTGAGAGGTTTGAAGGTATGGTCAAGGGAGGTGGAGCAGCACTTACAAGACTGTTTTGAATTGGTGGATAGGATCATATTCAGGGATTCATCTTCACATGAATGAGTATGCCACAGTTGTCAATGACTTCATCAAGGCCTTTGGGGATGTGCTTGAGCCCTCGAGAACATTCTGGACATACTTAGACCGGACACCATGGATGAACACTGAGATTTACAGTCTGCTGTGGGCTAGATTTGTAGATTCAAGATCGGCGATCCAGAACTCTACAAGAAAAACAGGTACAACCTACAGAAGTCTGTCTTAACAATAAAGTGTGATTCCCACTGAAGTTAGAGAAGAAACTGGATGCATGTCAGCTATGGTAGTATTTGCAGGCATTTACTTCCTGCAAAGCAAAACTTAATATCATCAATGGCTGCAATGCTTCACATGCAGATAAACTCAGTGCCTTTTATGCACACTTGGAAAATGAGAATAAAACTACACCTGTGTGAATCTATGCAGCATCTAGTGACCCTGAGATATCTGTCTCAGAGGCTGACATCAGAACATTTTTAAGAGGGTGTATTCTTGCAAGGCATCAGGCACTAATGTGTACCTGGCACATTACTGAAAAACAATTCTAAACAACTGGCTAGAGTGCTCAAAGACATCTTCAATCTGTCACTCCTGAGCCAGAGAATCCCATCTGCTTCAAAAGGGCATCAATCATGCCAATGCTCAATAAGAGCATGGTGATCTACCTCATTAACTATCGTCCAGTAGCACTTTGATGAAATGCTTTGAAAGGTTGGTCATGACTAGAATTAACTTCCTCCTAAACAAAGTTGAGAACCCACAGAAATTTGCTTATCACTGCAATAGACCATAAGGCATAGGGGCAGAATTAGGCCATTTGACCCATTGAGTTGCTCTGCTATCTCATCATGGCTGACTTAAGACCATAACTCCAGAAGACATAGGATCAGAATTGGTCCATTGAGTCTACTCCACCATCCCATCATGGTAGATTTATTATCCCTCTCAACCCCATTATCCTGCCTTCTCCCAGTAACCTTTGTCATCCTGGCTAATCAAGAACCCAACAATCTCCACTTTAAGTATATTCAATGACTTGGTCTCCACAGCCATCTGAGACAATGAATTCCAGAGATTCACTACCCTCTGGCTGAAGAAGTGCTCCTCATCTGTGTTTTAAATGGACTTCCTCTTTTCTGTGGCTGTGCCCTCTGGACTCACCTGCTATAGGAAACATCCATTCTATGAAGGCCTTTCAATGTAAGGTGGGGATATTCCCTCATTTCTCTAAACTCCAGTGAGTACAGTCACAGAGCCATCAAATGCACCAAATGCATTAACCCTTTCATTCCCAGAATTATTCTCATGAACTCCCTCTGGACCATCTTCAAGGCTAGCACATCCTTTCTTTGACAGGGAGCCAAAAGCTGCTCACAATACTCCATGTGTGGTCTGACCAATGCCTTATGAAGCCTCAACATCAGATATTTCTCTTATACTCTAGACCTCGCAAATGAATGCTATCATTGCACTTGCCTCCCTTACCATTGACTCATCCTGTAAGATAACCTTTAGGGAATCCTGCACAAGGACTCCCAAGTCACTTTGCACCTCTGAGTTTTGAATTTTGTCCCTATTTTGAAAATAGTCAAATTCTTTATTCTTTTTTTGTATCTTCTGAAAACATGGCCACAAAGCCATCAATTCCATCATCCAAATCGATAGCATGAAAAAATGCGGACCCAATACTGGCCGCTGTGGAATACCACTGGTCATTAGCAGCCATGCAGAACATGCCCCTTTGATACCCACTGTTTGTCTCCTGCCAGATGGCCAATCTTCTATCCATACTAGCAACTTTCCTGTAATATTATGGGCACTTGTTAAGTAGCCTCATGTGCGCCACCTTCTCAAAGGCCTTTTGAAAGTCAAGATAAACAGCATCCACTGACTCACTTTGTCTATCATGCCTGTTATTTCCTCAAAGAATTCTAACAGCTTTGTCAGGCACGATTTCCCTTTAAGGAAACCATGCTGACTTTGTGCCTCCAAGTACCGCAAAACCTCATTCCTTACAATAGACTCCAACATCTTCTCAACCACTGAAGTCAGGTTAATTGCCTATAACTTCCTGTCTTTTGTCTTCCTCCCTTCTTAAATAGTGTACTGACAGTTGCAATTTTCCAGTCCTCTGGAACCATTCGAGAATCCAGTGATTCTTGAAGGATCATTATTAATACCTCTTCCCTCTTTTCATTTACCTCTTTCAGACCTCTGGAGTGTAGTCGAAGTGGTTCAGGTGGTTTATCTACCTTCTGACCTTTCAGCTTACCGAGCACCTTCTCCTTAGTAGTATCAACTACGCTCACTCCTGCCCCCTGATACTCTTGAATTTCTGGCATACTGCTTGTGTGTCTTTCACAGTGAAGACTGACACAAAATACTCATTAAGTTTGTCTGCCATATCTTTGACCTCATTATTACCTCTCCAGTGTAATTTTCCAGAGTCCGATATGCACTCTCAATTCTCTTCTAGTCTTTGTATATTGAAAAAAGCTTAAGATATCCTCTTTCATACTACTGGCTAGCTTAGTTTTTGATCTTTTCTTTCCTATTGGCATTTATAGTAGCCTTCGGCTGGTTTTTAAAAGTTTCCCAGTCCTCTAACTTCCCACTGAGATTTGCTCTTTATATGCTCTCTCCTTTGCTTTGACTTCCTTTATGAGCCATGGTTGCTGCATCCTCCCTCTAGAGTACTTCTTCATCTTTGGGATGTATCCATCTTGGGCCTTCCAATTTGTCCCTAAGTGCAGCCATTGCTGTTCTTCCATCAAATCTGATGGTGTCCCTTTCCAATCAACTTCAGCCAGCTCCTCTCTCAATCCTCTGTAATTCCCTTTACTCCACTGAAATAATGATACATCTGACTTTATCTTTTCCCTCTCAAACTGCGGGGTGAATCCTATCATATTATGATCAGCGCCTCCTAAGGGTTCATCTACCTTAAGCTCTCTAATCAAATCTGTTTCATTACACGGCTGCCAATCCTGAATTGCCTTTCCTAGCGGCCACACATTCCACGTCCCATTCCCATTCTGACGTGTCTATCCACGGCCTCCCCTACTGTAAAGATGAAGCCACGCTCAGGTTGGAGGAACAACACCTTATATTCTGTCTGGGTAGCCTCCAATCTGACGGCATGAACATTGTCTTCTCAAACTTCCGCTAATGCCCCACCTCCCCCTCGTACCCCATCCGTTATTTACTTATAGACACACATTCTTTTTCTCTCTCTTCTTTTTCTCCCTCTGTCTCCCTCACTATACTGCTTGCTCATCCTCTGGTTCCCCCCACTTTATTTTCTCCCTAGGCCTCCTGTCCCATGATCTTCTCATATCCCGTTTGCCAATCAACTGTCCAGCTCTTGGCTCCATCCCTCCCCCTCCTGTCTTCTCCTCTCATTTCAGATCTCCCCCTCCCCCTCCCACTTTCAAATCTCTTACTAGCTCTTCTTTCAGTCAGTCCTGACGAAGGGTCTTGGCCCGAAACGTCGACTGTACCTCTTCCTAGAGATGCTGCCTGGCCTGCTGCATTCACCAGCAACTTTTATGTGTGTTGCTTGCCTTTCCCCTAGTGGGCTGATCCTCAAGTTGTGTTAAAAGGTCATTTCATAGACATTCTACAAACTCCCCCTCTTGGGATCCACTACCAACCTGATTTTCTCTATCAACCTGCATATTGAAATCCCCCAGGACTATCATAACAAGCCTTTTCCATATCCCACTGCAATTCATATTCCACATCTTTGACTTGGTTTCATTTTTTTACACAGAACCCCCTCTGCCTATCTGCCTGTTGCTTCCATACAATTGGTATGCCAGGATGTTAAGCCTTCAACTGTAATCTTCTTTTAGTCATGGCTCAGTAATTCCCAGAACATGATGCTTCTCAATCTCTAACTGTTCTGCAAGATCAACTACCTTATTTCGTATACTGTGTGCATTCAAATATAGCAGCTTCAGTCCTGCATTCATAACCCTTTTTGATTTTGCCCCCTTGTGAATCATTCTCATGAACATCCTCTGGACCACCTCTAATGCAGCTCATCTTTTCTTCAATAAGTGGCCCTAAATTGCTCACAATACTCCAATGCCTTTTAAAGCCTCAACATTACATCCTTGTTCTTATATTCTATTTCTCTCGAACTGAATGCTAATAGTGCATTTCCTTTCTTACCACTGACTCAACCTGCAAGTTAACTTTTAGGTAATCTTGCATAAGGATTCCCAAGTCCCTCTGCACCTCTGATTTTTGAATTTCGGTGGTCTACAGTGGATGGAATCTCACTGGTTCTCCATTTGGCCTTGACCCACCTAGACAACAGAAGTATCTTCATCAGCCCACTGTTTATTGATTCTAGCTGAAAGTTCATCACCATTATCCCCTCGGTACTAATCAATGAGCTTCAAAACCTGGGCCTCTGTACCTCCGTCTGCAATTAGATCCCTGACCTCCTCATCGGGAGACAGCAGTCAGTGCAGATTGGAAATAACATCTCCTCCTTGTTGACATTCAATGCAGACACACCTCAGCTGGCTGCTTTACTCTCTCTTCACCAATGACTTTGTGGCTCAGCGCAGCTCAGGTGCCATTTTTAAATTCACTGTTGACGTAACTGTTGTTGGCAGAACCTGAGCTGGTGATCAGGAAGCATATGGGCTTGAGAAAGATCACTGGTTGAGTGGTGTTGCAACAATAACCTTGCAATCAAAGTCAGTAAGACGAAGGAATTGATTGTAGACGTCAGGAAGGGGAAGACAAGAGAACACACTCCACTTCTCATCAGTGGAATTGGTGAGCAGCTTCAAGTTCTTCAACATCTCTGAGGATCTTTCCTAGGCCTAATATATTGATGTAATTATGAAGAAGGCACATCAGCAGAGTATACTTAATCAGGAGCTTGAGGAGATTTGGTATGTCACAAAAGACTCTTGGAAATTATTACAGATGTACCATGGAGAGTATTCAGATTGGGTTGCATCACCATCTGGTATGGAGGTGCCAATGCATAGATTTGGAAAAAGTTGCAGAGGGTTGTAAACTCAAACAGCTCCATCATGTCCAAGTATTCAAGGAAACTTTCAAACCATGATGCCTTGAAAAGGCAGCATCCATCAATAACTATCCTCACCATGCAGGACTTGCCCTCTTCCCATTACTACCCTCAGGGAAGAGGTACAGGAGCATGAAAACATACAGTCAACCTTTTAGGAGCTGCTTCTTCTCCTCCGCCATCAATTTCTGGATGGCCCATGTACTCATAGCTGGCTGGTGGCGTAGTGTCATCAGCGCCAGACTTTGGAGCGAAGGCTCCCGAGTTCGAATCCAGCCAACTCCCTTGCATGCTTTCCATCTGTGCCGGGTTGAGCATCTAGCTAGCAACTCGGCCTTGTAAAAAATAAGAAAGTCTGCTAAAAAAATGCCGACATGATGGCATCCTGATGACCCCATTCGAAGTTAAGGGCTTTCTTCTTCGTCTTCTTCTTCTTCCACGTACTCATGAGCTCTACCTCAGTATTTTGCTCTCTTTTGCAACAAATTATTATTTTTTATATTTCTTATTGTAACTTATAGAAATATGTTATTATTATTATGTATTGCACTGTACCCATGCCACAAAACAGCACATTGTCATTGATAATAAGCCTGATTCTAATTCTGACAGTGATTCAGACTTTTCTGAATTGAACTCCATCTGCTACTTCTCAGCCCAGCTCTTCATCTTGTCAATGCCCCGTCGTAACCTATGATAACCTTCTACACTATCCACCACACCACCAACCTTTGTGTTAGCTGCAATGAGCTTATATTTTCTCCCATGACCGCGAGTGTTTAATAGAAACATAGAAACATAGAAAATAGGTGCAGGAGTAGGCCATTCGGCCCTTCGAGCCTGCACCAACATTCAGTACGATCATGGCTGATCATCCAACTCAGAACCCTGTATCAGCCTTCCCTCCATACCCCCCATCCCTTTAGCCACAAGGGCCATATCTAACTCTCTCTTAAATATAGCCAATGAACTGGCCTCAACTGTTTCCTGTGGCAGAGAATTCCACAGATTCACCACTCTCTGTGTGAAGAGGTTTTTCCTAATCTCGGTCCTAAAAGGCTTCCCCTTTATCCTCAAACTGTGACCCCTCGTTTTGGACTTCCCTCTGTTTCCTCTGTTGATCCGATTTCCTCCCACGTTCAAAAGCCATATGGGTTAGTGAGTTAACTGGTCACATGGGTGTAATTGGACAATGTGGGGTTTTTGGGCTGCAAGTGCCTGTTACTGTGTTGTATTTCTAAATAAAGACATAGTTGTAAAATTTTTTTCTTTCTTTGTAGACTCCTGCATTGTAACTGCTGGACCTGCTTGGTTTGAGGCACAAACAATACTAAGACACGGATTCTCAGTACTAGAGTTGGGATTTCATCTGCTCGTGTAGCCGGTCCCGTATCCTGGAATTTTCTATGATAAATTCAGGATTTTCCTAAATAAGAATAAATATCAATTCATCAATCCAACACTCCCAATAAGTAAATAAATAAAATTCTCAGTGATAACATATCTGTTGTTGGGGTGTTTAATGATAGAAATTCCCAATGAAATTAATGTAGACACACATTAATTTACTTTATTGGAGATCACCAATGAAAGATTTATACTAATAAGTATTCTCAGTCATAAACTCCATGTAATGATGATTCCAATAAGAATGATCTTCCAACTTTTCAGTCATTGACAATAATTTCAATGAAAATAATTCTACTAGGAAAGATATCAGGTAATTTTTTTTCTCACACAGAATTAAATTTAATATCGGCAGCCTATGTTGTGAAATTTGTTAACTTTACTGCAGCAGTACAATGAAGTACATGATGAATATAGAGAAATAACTGAGTTACGTTAAGTATTAAATAGTTAAGTTAAAATAAGTAGTACAAAAAAAAACAGAAATAAAAGAGTGGTGAGGTAGTGCTCATGGGTTTAATGTCCATTTAGAAATTGTATGGCAGAGGGGAAGATGCTGTTCCTGAATCACAGAGTGTGTGCCTTCAGGCTTCTGTACCTCCTTCCCGGTGGTAACAGTGTGAAGAGGGCATTTCCTGGGTGGTCCTTAATGATGGACGTCACCTTCCTTGGGCTTCGCTTCTTGAAGATGCCTTAGATACTACAGGGACTAGTACCCAAGATGGAGCTGATTAATTTTATACGTTTCTGCAACCTATTTCGATCTTGTGCAGAAGCTCTGCCATACCAGATGGTGATGTAGCCAATCAGAGAGCGGTAAGTGCCTGGAATGCACTGTCTGTAGAGGCTGATACAATAGGGATGTTTAAGAGACTCTTTGGCACATGGATGTAGGAGGGTTATGGGCTGTGTAGGAGGGAAGGGTTAGACTCATCATGGAGTAGATTTTCTGTATATTAGTACCACATCATGAGTTGAAGTGCCTGTACTGTTCTATGCTCTGTGTTCTAAATGAGACAGTAGCTCTTCTTCACAAAGTGGAGGAAAATTGGATTTATGGAGATCACATGGTGGGCCAAACAGTGTGTCTCCTTGCCGTTACTCTATGACTCTGTGAATCCTTGTCATCCTCAGTGATGTGCCCTTCAGTGACCGTGATTCTCAGGCAAGTACTGTCACAACGATAGCCTCTGCCGTGGAGTCTGGGCAATTTTACAAGTAGGCTGCTGAATGGGATCGGCAATCCCATTCATGAGTATGCAATCAACACTGGCACACCTCAAGAATGTGAGATTAGCATCCTGCTCTACCCTCTCTACATCCACCGTTGAGCGGCTAGGCATCTATAGATTAGCTGATGGCACAACTATTGTCAGAATTACAGATGGTGACGAAGGAGGCATACAGCAGTGAGATCAATCAACAGGTTGAGTGGTGTCTCAACAACAACCTTGCACTCAAATTCAGTAAGACCATGGACTTAATTGTGAACTTCAGGAATGCCAAGTTAAGGGAGAACATACCAATCCTCATCAATGGATCAGAAGAGTGAGCAGTTGCAAGTTCACGAGTGCCAAAATCTCTGAGGATCTATCCTGGGCCCAATGTATTGATGCAATTAATGTCAGGGGCTATACTTCATTCGGAGTTTGAGGAGAGTTGGTATGTCACCCAAGACGCTCACACACTCCTACAGATGTACCGAGGAGGGCTTTCTAATTAGTTGAATCACCAGCTGGTATGGAGGGGCCACTGCACAGGATAAAAAAAAAAGCTGCAGAAAGTTGTGAACCTGGCCTGCTCCATCATGAACAGTGTCCTCAGCATCCAGGACATCTGAGGAGTATAGAGAAGCCAGAAAAAAAAATAAAGGAGGGAATAAGGAAAGCCAGGAGGGACCATGAAAAGTCCTTGGCAAGCAGGAATAAGGTGAATCCCAAGGCATTTCCAAGAGCAAGCAGATAACTAGGGAGAGAGGGGGATCACTCAGTGATAAGGGGAGGAACATTTGCTTGGATGCAGAGAATGTAAATGAGGTTCTTAGTGAGTACTTTGCTTCAGTGTTTAACAAGGAAAGGGATATGGAGGACCAGGAGATCAGTGCTGAGTGTATAAATATGTTAGGGCATTTAGAGGTCAAAGAAGAGGATGTGTTGGGCCTGCTAATGAGATTAATATGCATGTCCCCAGGGCCTGATGAGATCTGCCCCAGGTTATTGAAGGAAGCAAGAGACGAGATTGCTGGGCCCTTGACCAATATCTTTATGTCCTCTCTAGCCACAGGCGAGGTCCCGGAGGACTGGTGAGTGCCTAATGTTGCACCTCTACTTAAGAAAGGGTCAAAGGAAAATCTTGGGAATTATGGACCAATGAGTCTCACGCCATTTGTATGTAACTTGCTGGAGAAAAATCTTGGGAATAGAATATATGAGCATTTGGAAACCCATGTCCTGATTAGGGAGAGCCAGCATGGCTTTGTGTGTGGCAGATCATGCCTTGCCAACTTAATTGAGTTTTTTTGTCAAGATGCTACAAGAGATTGATGAGGGTAGGGCAGTGGATGTTGTCGACATGGATTTTAGTAAGGTGTTTGACAAAGTCCCTCATGGGAGTCTAATCCAGAAGATTAAGGTACATGGGGTCCATGGTGAATTGACTGTTTAGATTTAGAACTGGCTTACACATAGGTCGTGGTCAAAGGATCTTATTTGAGCTGGAGGTCTGTAATTAGTGGAGTTCCACAGGGATCTGTGCTGGGAGCTCTGCTGTTTCTGATGTTTATAAATGACCTGGATGAAAATGTAGTTGGGTGGGTTAGTAAATTTGTGGATTATGCCAAGATTGGTGGAGTTGTAAATAGTGTAGGAAACTGGCAAAGCATACAGCAAAGTATAGATCAGTTGCAGATATGGGCTGAGAAACGGCAGATGGAGTTTAACACTGATAGATGAGAGGTGTTGCATCTTCGTAGGGCAAATGCAAGGAGACAGTACACTGTTAAGGGCAAGGCCTTCAACAGTGTTGCTGAAAGGAGAGACCTTGGGATCTAAGTTCATAATTTCTTGAAAGTGGCTACACAGGTCAATAATGTGGTTAAGATGGCTTATGAAATGTTTGCTTTTATTCATTGAGGTATTGATTTCAGAAGTCAGGAAATTATGTTGCAACTTTATAAAACTCTGGTTAGGCCACATCTGGAGTACTGTGTACAGTTCTGGTCACCCCACTATAGGAAGAATGTTCCTGATGAAGGGTCTCGGCTCGAAACGCTGACTGTTTATTAATTTCCATATATGCTGACCTGCTGAGTTCCTCCAGCATTTTGTGTGTTTTGCGAGAGGAAGGACGTTGAAATTCTGGAGAGGGTGCAGAAGAGATGTGCCTGGTTTAGAGAGCATGTGCTATCAGAAGAGGCTGGATAAACTTGGGTTGTTTTATCTAGAGCACTGAAGGCTGAGGGGAGATCTAATAAAGGTTTACAAGCTTATGAGAGGCATAGATAGAGTGGACAGAGAGTATCTGTTTCCCATGGTTGAAATATCCACTACCAGAGGGCATGCATTGAGTATGAGAGTGGGTAGGTTGAAGGGGGGGATATGATGGTTAAGTTTATTACTCAGAGAGTGGTGGATGCCTGGAATGCACTGCCTGCTGTGGTGGTAGGGAGAAATACATTGGAGACTTTTAAGAGACATTTGGATAGGCACATGGATGTAAGGCAGATGGATGGATATGGACATGGTGTAGGTGGGAGGGATTAGTGTTTGGGTGTTTTTGATTTGCTTTTTAGCTGGTTCTGCACAACATTGTGGGCCAAATAACCTGTTCCTGTGCTGTACTTTTCTATGTTCCATCTTCAAAAGGCAACATCCAGCATTAAGGACTCCCATCACCCAGGACATGCCCTCTTCTTGTTGTTACCATCAAGGAGGAGGTATAGGAGCCTGAAGACACACACACAACATTTCACAAAGAGCTCCTTCCCCTCTGTCATCAGGTTTCTGAATGAACAATGAACCCATGAGCACTGCCTCAGCACTTTTTTTGCACTGCATATCTACTTTAATTTTCTTTCTTTACATGACCTAATTATAAGTTATAGTTTTTATTATTTATGTATTACAATGTACTGCTGCTGCAAAATGACACCTTTCATTACATATGCCAGTGATATTAAACTTGATTCTGATTCTGACTACTGCTTAGATTAAAGACATAATTTATTTGGAATTGAGTTACTACTTCTGAGCCACAGTGTCAGTGTTTTCAGTTTGAAAGTTTTAGTTAACAGCCCTGGTGACCTAGTGTACTTTGTTTTTCTTTTAATAGCGCGCAGTTCTTATTAAAGTCAGTGAACTGTTCACTCACTTGAGTGTCTCTTCACTCTGCATAACCACACACTTTTGTCAGCAACATTTTACCAACTAAAATAGACCCAGCAGAGAGAGAACAGCTGACCTCAGCATGAATTTTGTTGGGCGGGTAGTACAGAAATTGAAGTCAGTAGAGGCTGGGTTGGCAGATGTGAATCATGTGGTGCAATACTACTCGCGGAGCAGCAAGCCCCGTCTAAAACTGAAAGTCAAGGTCAGTGGAGTATGGGTTGGCAAGAATGACTCACAGAGTGCAACCATTGTTTTAGACTGGAAGAGCAGTACAAACAGGAAACAGGTGTCAGCATTTGAAGCACCAGTTCAGCAACTCACCACAGACTGCTAGATTCAGGTGGAAGCCAGTAAAACTCCACTCCACGGTATCTACTCACTGCTGACCGCCAGGATCAGCTCTCACTGCCGTTTTTCAGCAGTGACAGCAGCCTTTAGCCAGGACAGTCCCACTCCCAGCATCTTCTACTAATTGTGTAATGCTCTCAGGTTCCTTGTCATGTGAGTCCCTGACCCATTAACTTCAGGCATTTATTGTCTCTGAGGCTCTCATGCATACCTCTCTGGCTCAAAGATGGAGAGTATTGACTAATGAGAGAGAATACCGAGGTCAAGGGTCTGGATGTTCGGCCTCTGGAACTTTTCCACAGAACCCCTCCAACTTGCACTAAAAGGCAACCATAGGGAACAGCTCTCCTTCTATCTTGTTGATTCACTGCAGGTGCTTTGCTTTCCCTGTCAATCTTGACATAACCCATGGATTGATTGGTCCCTACAGGTGTTCCAAGACCAGCATGTCAGTCCACTTGTCTGGATCCAGCTCAAGCCTTGGTCAGCATATCCCTTCCAGTACCAACTGTTAGTGCAGACATGTCTGGTGATTGGACTGAATATGCTAATATTCTTGAGGTCTTCAGGAAGAGAAGGCCACCTTCCTGCCTCCACATCAGCCATACAACTGTGCCATTGACCTCTTACCCAGGGCCGGCACTTTTCCCTCTTTTGTTCTGAAACTTTAGTCATAGAAGAATACACAAGGAAGCATTTACCTTAGGATTTATCCTTCTATAAGCCTTGCCATCAGGGGCAGCCTTTCTTTTTGTGAGCAAGAAGGTCCCTGCATTGATGACCGTTCCCTCTACAACATCAGAGTGAATCACCACTACGCTCTTCCCCTGCTTACCTCTGCATTTGAACATCTCCAAGGAGCAATCATATTCTCAAGCTAGATCTGCGCAATGCTTACAACCTGGTTCACATCCGAGAAGGGGGTGAGTGGAAGATGGCATTCAACACCTCCACTGGCCACTATGAGTAGCTCCTGATGCTTTTTGGTCTGGCCAATGGTCCTGCTGTTTTTCAAGTCCTAGTCAACAATGTGCTCCAGGACATGCTAAATCAGTTCGTTTTTGTGTATTTGGACCACATTCTGATCTATATCCACTCTCGCCAGGAATATGTCAGGCATGTTCATGTTCTCCGAGAACAATCTTTATATGAAGCCAGAAAAGTGTGAGTTCTACAAAGAACAGGTGTCATTCTTGGGCTGCATCCTCACCCCTTCCATCCTCATATGGTTAAGTTCAGGCAGTCACAAACCATCCACGGTCAAACAAGAGAGGCGCTTCATGGGATTTGCAAACTTTTATCAGAAAGTTAAGTTCCACCGCAGCCCGCAAGAGTTCACCCACCACAACGACCTCTACAGGATTCCTATGGACAAATGAAGCAGACCAAGCATTCTCAGAACTAAAGAAATGCTTTGCCACTGTTTCGGTGCTGCAACGTCCAGACTCGTCCCATCCAGTCATTGTTGAGTTTAATGCATCAGATGTTGGCAATGGAGCTCTACTCTTCCAGTGCTCTTCTGTGGATAATTGTCTGCACACTAGTGCTTTTCTTGCCTGTTGCTTAGCTCCTGCTAATTGTAACTACAATGTCAGGAACCAAGAACTGTAGGCTGTCAAGGGGGCCCTGGAACAATGGCAATGCTAGTTGGAGGGGAGCACTCCTTCATGGACAGAGCACAAGAGCCACTCCTACGTTCAGGATGCCAAGAGACTCAACTCCTGTCAAGCCTGTTGGGCTCTGTTCTTCATCCAGATTTTTCTTGTAATTTATTTTTTATTGAATTTCATCATCAAACAAACATTTCCACAAGATGTATTTCAGATACTGTACATATATATCATATAATCATATTTGTCATAAATCTACACATAATATTTATCTGAGGTATACACTTATAGAAAGGAGAGGAAAGAAAGAACAATCGAAAGAAGAAAACTATGTACAGAGTAGGGAGTGATTTTTTTTTACAACATATTCATTGACTTGTGAGAACAAAATCAGGCCTATAAGGTGTTACGTAGTTAAACCATTTTTTCCAGTATGAATAAAGTTGTTCCAACTTATGATTAACAGATGCTGTTATCTTCTCCTTTTGTAAATGTCCATTGTAATTTCCACCCATACATTTAAAGTTGGGCTCTCCTGTGATAACTATTTCTTGGTAAGGGTCTTTTTACCAGCCACCAGCAGTACATTCATTAAATATTTATCACTTTTCAACCATTCTTGAGGTATATACCCAAAACATATGGTCTTACTCTCTAAGGGTATTTCACATTTAAAGATGTCTTGTAGGGCAGGGGTCCCCAACCTTTTTTGCATTGCGGACCGTTTTAATATTGACAATATTCTTGCGGCCCAGCCGACCAGTGGGGGTGGGGGGGGGGTGGGTGGGGGTGGGTAGGGTTGCCAACGGACAAGAGTAGCAGTCAAATAACGCAAACACGCCTCCAACTTGATGGCATGAACATTGACTTCTCTAACTTCCGCTTATGCCCCAACTCCCCCTTGTACCCCATCCATTATTTATTTATATATACACTTTCTTTCTCTCTCTCTCCTTTTTCTCCCTCTGTCCCTCTGACTATACCCCTTGCCCATCCTCTGGGTTTTTTCCCCCCTCCCCCTTTTCCTTCTCTCTAGGCCTGCTGTCCCATGATCCTCTCATATCCCTTTTGCCAATCACCTGTCCAGCTCTTGGCTCCATCCCTCCCCCTCCTGTCTTCTCCTATCATTTTGGATCTCCCCTTCCCCCTCCCACTTTCAAATCTCTTACTAACTCTTCCTTCAGTTAGTCCTGATGTAGGGTCTCGGCCCGAAACGTCGACTGTACCTCTTCCTAGAGATGCTGCCTGGCCTGCTGCATTCACCAGCAACTTTGGTGTGTGTAACAGTCAAATAAGTTGTGTTTAACCAGAAAAGACTACAATGACCATGAAGCGTTGCGCGGGCACCAGTGCGCATGTGTGTAGCTGCTGATTTTTTATCCTGCTAATCGTTTTTGGCGATCCTGTTTGGGTGGGGGAATGTTAATCACAACTGGAATATAGGTGATAAGTGGCTAATACACTCAATTTCATTTCTAAAAGGGATTATCTAACGAATTTAATATTAAACACACAGCACACGTTTTCCTCGCATGAACATAGTAATAAGTCAATTATCAGTGGAGGACAGGGGAGCTTGAAGTAAGTGTTGAACGAACTTCCAGTAGAAGTGGCAGAATCAGGTTCGACATTATCATTTAAACAAAAATTGGACAGGTATATGGACAGGAAAGGAATGGAGGGTTATGGGTTAAGTGCAGGTCAGTGAGACTAAGTGAGAGTAGCGTTCGGCACGGACTAGAAGGTCTGAGATGGCCTGCTTCTGTGCTATAATTGTTACATGGTTATATAAGTAAGTTAATAGCATCATAACATTTTAAGTAACGTTTGGATATTAAACACTCAGCACATATTTTCCCCGTATGAACATATAAAATCATTGCAACACACCAATATCGCTGAATTAGTGGGAGCCCTGGGCTTGTTTCCCTGCAACAAGACGGTCCTAATGAGGGGTGATGGGGGACAGCAATACTCGAAGGGGGTTCCTTATGTCCAGTCTATTTTGCAATTTAGTTTTCATTGCATTCGTTGCAGAAAACTCCGCTTCGCAGAAAAATGTTGGAAATGGAAGCAACGTTTTCAGTGCTTTCGTGGCTACCTCAGGACATTTATCCTTGACTTTGATCCAGAATGCCCGCAGAGATGTTATGTCAAACATACGTTTCAGCCCGCCGTCATTTGCAAGCTCGAGGAGTTGATCTCCTTCCCGCGCTGACATGGATGACGCACGGGTAATGACCTCGCATGCGTAATGGCTCAACAGTGGGTATGACAGGGAATGAGGAAAGGTGCAGCTCATATCGCCAAATCATATCATTTCCTTGCGGCCCGGTAGCACATGCCTTGCGGCCCGGTGGTTGGGGACCGCTGTTGTAGGGCATTATGTATCCCACTCCAATAGTCTTTGATAATGGGGCATTCCCAGAAAATATGATAATAGCTTGCATTTTGATTTCCACAATTTCTCCAACAAGCAGGGGGTTACTATTACAATGGGATTTCTGAGAGGGTGTAATAAATTATCAAGTTTTTTTCTTCACCCAGTTTAATTTCACCCTCACCTACTTTCCTGGCAGCAAGTATACCAGGGATGATATTCCTCCTGCCAGCTTGACAATCTCTGAGGAAAACACCAATCGAGAATCTGTTCTTTCTTGCTTGTGCATTGCTGCTCCAGTGACTTGGGGAATAGAGGCAAATGTGAGAGCTGCCCAGTAGTCTGATCCAGGCCTGGGGGGGGGGAATCTCCCAACCAGCTGTTTGTTCCTGCCACTGTGTGCTATCAGAGTGTGGAAGCAGGGTCACTCTTCCCATCTGGTTGGCCATACAGGAATTCAATGGACCCTGGAATTTATAAAGAGATGATGTTGGTGGCCATCTATGTCCAAGAATGTCCATGACTTGTTCTCTACCTGTACCACTGCACCACTTGTGCCCAGAACAAGATATCATATCAGGGGTAAGGTGGTCCTTCCCTCTGCTAGCCTGTAAGTCATGCTTGGGCAAGGTAAAGTACCTGCTTAGCTCCTCAATTAGGGTCTGGTGAAGCCATGGGAGCAGGTGGTGAGTGGTGGGATGAGCAGCTGGTGTGTATCACAAATCCTGGTTATAGGATGACTAACACTAGGCAGACAATCTCGAAAGGGTATTGATAATCGCTGGGGTCACCTGTCTTGTAAAGACACTGCTCAAAGAAGACAATGGCAAACCACTTCTGTAGAAAAAATTGCCAAGGACAGTCATGGTCATGAGACCACGATCATCTACGTCATACAGCACATAATGATGAGGATAATCATGCTGGTAGTTGTGAATTGGTTCTCCAAATCTGCCCATTTCATTGCTCTCTCCAAGCCTCCATTGGCTTGTAACACTGTCAATCTCATGGTTCAGCATGTGTTCAGGCTGCACAGCTTCCCTCAGGACATAGAGTCTGATTGAGGACACAGCTTATGTTCCACTTCTGGAAGGTTTTCTGTTTGCTTGTGGGATCCCCAGCCAGCCTCTTGTCAGGTTTCCACACCCACTCTAACAGCCAGACTGAAAGAATGCATCAGAAGCTGGAGACAACACTGCATTGCCTTGTCTCTTCCAACCCCAACTGGAGGGGGACAGAGAATACCCACAATAACCTCATTCCAGTCCCCACTCTCCCCTGAGCAAGAGAACTGATATGGAAGTTCCTGCAGCTGAACTGTTGGTCCAAAGCTACAAGCGTATGTGGAGCCAGGCCAGGGCTTCAGTGCTTTGCCCTCAGAAGCAACAGGCTGACCAGCTCCGCTTACGGGTATGGCCGCTTAAGCCTGGAGTTGAAGTCTGGCTGGCATCTAGAGATCTATCTTTGAAAACTGAGAGCTGCAAGTTGGCCCCATTCTGCATGGGACCATTTGTATTGGAGAAAGATATCAACAGAGTCTCAGATAGAATGACCATACCATCATTGATGAAAATTCACCCAGTGTTCCACGTTTCCCAGTTCAATCCAGTGACTTCCACCCTCGTTGCTCCAGTCACCCTCTCCTTCTCCTTCCAACTTGGTAGATGGGTCTCTGGTCCATTCTGTGTGGAGCATCCTGGCATCTCACCAGGTGTGGGGCAGGGTCCAGTATCTCATAGATTGAGAGGGGTACGGCCCTGAGGAATGTTCTTAGGTTCTGGTGCACGACATGCTGGACAAGTCCCTCACCCAGAACTTGCAGCAGGCACAGGTCTCTGGTGCCTCTCCCACATGCCTAGGGAGTGGGGCCTTGTCACAACCACGGACTCTGGTGTGGAGTCTGGGCACCCTCACAGGCAGACTTCTGAAAGGGGTTGGCAATCATTCTTGTGAGTATGCATGTTCCAGTCAATTAGTGTTTCATTGCAGTTGTATTTAACTCCCTTCCTCTTATTTCAGTCTTGTCAAATCTTGACAAAAAGCACAGCATAGAGCAATACTCCCTGTTTACTTTTGTCCTTGCTCTGGGAAAGAAGAATATTGAATAAGGAGCAGTATTTATTTAGAATTAAGTTACTGCTTCAGAGCCATAATGTCAGCATTAGCTTTCAGTTTGAGAGTTTTAGTTAACAGCCCTGGGGTTCTACATGCAGATCCTAGACTCTCCCACTTTAGAAATCAGATTCAAATTCATTTATTTATCACGTGTGTTGAAATATACAGTGAAAAGCATCATTTGTGTTAACAACCAACACAGTGTAAGGGATCACTTAGAGCGGACTGAAAAGCTTGAGCATGTAGATATTAAGGAAGAGGATGTGCTGGAGCTTTTGGAAAGCATCAAGTTGGATAAGTCACTGGGACCAGACGAGATGTGCCCCAGGCTACTGTGGGAGGCGAGGGAGGAGATTGCTGAGCCTCTGGTGATGATCTTTGCATCATGGATGGGGACTGGAGAGGTTCCGGAGCATTGGAGGGTTGTGGATATTGTTCCATTATCCAAGAAAGGGAGTAGAGATAGCCCAGGAAATTATAGACCAATGAGTCTTACTTCAGTGGTTGGTAATTTGATGGAGAAGATCCTGAGAGGCAGGATTTGTGAACATTTGAAGAGGCATAATGTGATTAGGAATAGTCAGCATGGCTTTGTGAAAGGCAGGTCGTGCCTTACGAGCCTGATTGAATTTTTTGAGGTTGTGACTAAACACATTGATGAAGGTAGAGCAATAGATGTAATGTATATGGATTTCTGCAGGGCACTTGACAAGCTACCCCATGCAAGGTTTATTGAGAAAGTAAGGAGGCATGGGATCCAAAAATGACATTGCTTTATGGATCCAGAACTGGCTTGCCCACAGAAGGCAAAGAGTGGTTGTAGATGGGTCATATTCTGCATGGAGGTCAGTGGCCGGTGGTGTGCCTCAGGGATCTGTTCTGGGACCCCTACTCTTCGTGATTTTTATAAATTACCTGGATAAAGAAGTGGAGGGATGGGTTAGTAAATAGGCTGATGACACAAAGGTTGGGGGTGTTGTGGATAGTGTGGAGGGCTGTCAAAGGTTACAGTGGGACATTGATAGGATGCAAAAGTAGGCTGAGAAGTGGCAGATGGAGTTCAACCCAGATAAGCGTGAGGTGGTTCATTTTGGTAGGTCAGATATGATGACAGAATATTGTATTAATGGTAAGAATCTTGGCAGTGTGGAGGTTCAGAGGAATCTTGGGGTATGAGTCCATAGGACACTCAAAGCTGCTATGCAGGTTGACTCTATGGTTAAGAAGGCATATGATGCTTTGGCCTTCATCAATCATGGGATTGAGTTTAAGAGCGGAGAGGTAATGTTGCAGCAATATGGGAACCTGGTCAGACCCCACTTGGAGTACTGTGCTCAATTCTGGTTGCCTCACTACAGGAAGGATATGGAAACCACAGAAAGGGTACAGAGGAGATTTTCAAGTATGTTGCCTGGATTGGGGAGCATGCCTTATGAGAATAGGTTGAGTGAACACGGCCTTTTTTCCTTGGAGCGGCGGAAGATGAGAGATGACCTGATAGAGGTGTTTAAGATGATGAGAGGCATTCATTGTGTGGATAATCAGAGGCTTTTTCCCAGGGCTGAAGTGGCTAGTACGAGAGGGCATAGTTTTAAGGTGCTTGGAAGTAGATAGAGAGGAGATGTCAGGTGTAAGTTTTTTACACAGAGAGTGGTGAGTGCGTGGAATGGGCTGCCGGTTGCGGTGGCGGAGGCGGACACGATAGAATCTTTTAAGAGACTCCTGGACTCCTGGAGGTCTATTGGTAACCCTGGGTAATTTCTAAGGTGAGGACATGTTTGGCACAGCTTTGTGGGCCGAAGGGCCTGCATTGTGCTGTAGGTGTTCTATGTTTCTATGATATGCCAGGAACAGCCTGCAAGCGTCACTATGCATCCTAGCACCAACATGGCACACCCACAATGTTTAGTGGAATAACTCCAACAGAACAATAACAGCGAAATGAGCAGCTTTCCTCCATCCCATCCACCTACCCATCCACTCAGAAACTATCCTCCGACCCCTGCATAGGCCAGGCCTCCAGGCTCCATTGGACATGCAGACTCACAGACATCAGCCTCTGACTTCCCCAGTGTTCTTGCACACTTGCAGACCCAAGGCTTCAACTATTGGGCCTCGACTTCCTGACTTTCAATGGATCTTCAGGTTTCTATCTTTGGTATTCACCCTAGGACTCGCCAATGATGGGACACCGAATTCCTGGCCTTGAACTCTGGACTTACCAGTGACAGGACTCTGAACACCAAGCCTCGAACTCCGAGCTCGTTGACCCACGTACCTGGAGGTTATCAGCCCTTGCATCTCCTGCATGATCTTGCGGGGACTTGCTTACATGGGGAGGATGCACCAGTCCTCCTCCTTGCTTGTCTGCTTCCACACTACTTCCTAGCCTGATAATTGTCCATAGATGTCCTTCAAAGGCAGAGTGTGGAGTGGAGGTGTAGATTCCAGCCAAACTTCTAACACATCATATCCCTGTCCCTAATTCCTAACCTGACCTCTAATTATCCTCTATTCCCCGAAACCAACTCTATGAAATGAAAAAAAAATGACTAAGGCTATTCCATAACCTTGAAAGAGACTGTAACTTGGCGCCATCTTGACCAAAATATCCTCTCCACGTCCATTCTGTCCAGGACCCCCTCATCCTTCTGATCTCCAGTGAGTACAGGACAGGAGACAACAAATAAGTCTATCTGAAATACTCTAGGATGAAAATGGGAAAACTGTAATTCTCAGAGATTAAAAACATAGATTAAAATTTGTTTTCTTGTTTGGTAAACCAGAGCTTCTTTCACTCTCTTCATTCCATCTCAGTTTCTTTTCCATTTATCAATCCTGGAATCTCATTGCTGACTGAGGTACAAAGTTCACCAGAACATTCTTTATGATGCAAGTCACACCTTTTGTTAATAAGACACAATTATCGTCTCCCACCGACAGCAATCAATGGTGCAAACTTAATTTGATTTGAAGTATCCAGGAAAAGAAAACAAATGGAGCACATCATGATCTGCGCCATTCTTATGAGATGCGCCTCATTAATGACTGCAGATAATTCAAAATGAAGAATCATTGTAATACAGTCAGTTTAGCTTGTACAATTTGGATGATATGTTGCAGAAAATCTGATCTCCCACAGAATGAAATGGTGAAGTGAAATGTTGTGTGAAATACGTTTAAATATCTTGTTGAAGGAAGCCTCCTACTTTAGTGTGGCACAGATACAATGTGTGACCTAACTCACTAATTTAGAGTGAAACTCAAACCCTGCCACACCTCACGTGGGCTGAAT
Source organism: Mobula birostris (assembly GCF_030028105.1). Classification (NCBI taxonomy): domain Eukaryota; kingdom Metazoa; phylum Chordata; class Chondrichthyes; order Myliobatiformes; family Myliobatidae; genus Mobula; species Mobula birostris. The sequence continues at coordinate 17,537,781 of NC_092371.1, forward strand.
TCATTTGCAACACCTCAGAGCTGAAGTTGTTAAGGATTAACGATGCAGTTGTAGTCCCGCTGCTGCCTGTAAGGAATTTGTATGTTCTCCCTATAAATGTGTGGATTTCCTCCGGGTGCTTAGGATGCCTCCCACAGTCCAAAGACATACCATTTGGTAGGTTAATTGGTCATTATAAATTGTCCTGCGATTAGGCTAAGATTAAATCGGGGGGTTGCTGGGCAGCACAACTTGAAGGGCCAGAAGGGCCTATTCCATGCTGTACCCCCCAAAATAAATAAATAATAAAGATCACAAGCAGTCCTGGTAAAATACGACTAATCTACCTCAATTTCATAACATTTAAATAGCATCATATGTGAGAACACATCTCACTAATTTCTCAAAGAAGCAGTTTAAAAATATTATCATCTCATCCCATTCTCCTTTTTTGAGATAGATTCTATATGGAAAATTTACATCTTATCTTTACTTTAGAAAACTGTGTGGAATAGATCAAAAGATTCTTCTTAGTTTTAGGATGACCCTTCCGTTATAATCACACTATCTCTATTAGGATTCAATCTTACTGGCTCTCCACTCTGCCTGGATCACCTAGGCAGCAGCAATACCTATGTTAGTTTGCTGCTTATTGATTACAGCTCAGCGTTCAACACAGTGGTTCCCTCAGTTCAGATCTACAAGCTCCACAATCTGCAACTGGATCCTTGCCTTCCTCACTGGGGGACCACACTGTGCGGATCAGAAATAGCATCTCTTTCTCGCTGGCAATCAGCACCGGTGCACCTCCAGGATGTGTGCTTAGTCCACTGCTCTACTCTGTCTACACCCATGATTGTCTGGCTAAGCGCAGCTCAAATGCCATCTATAAATCTGCCAATAACGTAACTATAGTTGGCTGAATTTCAGATGGTGATGAGGAAAGCAAGGTTCATCAGCTGGTTGCAGCAACAGCCTCACACTCAAAGTCAGTAAGACAGGAATCAATTGTGGACTTCAGGAAGGGAAAGTTGAGGAAACACACACCAGTCCTTATCAAGAGATCGGAAGTGGAAAGGGTGAGCAGTTTTAAGTTCCTGGGTGTCAACTTCTTTGAGGATCTTTCCTGTGGCTCAGCATATTAATGCAATTACAAAGAAGGAGAATTGCTATGTCACCAAACACACTTGCAAATTTTTCTATAGATTTAGTGGAGAGGATTCTAACTGCTTGAATCACCATCTAGTACAGAGGGGGCCACTGCAGAGGATGGGAAAATCCAGCAGAAAGTCATGAACCCTGCCAGCTCTATCCTGGGCACTAGCCTCCCCAGCATCGAGGACATCTTCAAAAGGCGATGCCTCAAAAAGGCTGCATCCATCATTAAGGATCGCCCTCTTCTCATTGCTACCATCAAAGAGAAGGTACACACCTGAAGATACACACTCAATCTTTCAGGAACAGCTTTTTCCCCTCTGCTGTCAGGTTTTTGAATGTAAAGTGAATCCATGAACACTACCTCAGCATTATCTTCCTCTCTTTTTGCACTATTTATTTAATTTAAGTTTTATTTATATGTACTTATTTATATATACAATATATGTATCGCAACAAAAATTTCATGACATATGCTAGTAACATTAAACCTAATTCTGATTCTGAATTACATCATTACCTCCCAGTGTTAATTTAAATTAAGGCTAATATATAGGCTGAAGAAGAAAGCCAAGTCATCTCATTCATTCTTGTATGAATTGGATGATTATTAATTAATGGAGAGTAATTAATCACAGCTAAACATCCAACTTTTTATTCCAACAAACTTTCTCCTTAGCTCCTTCATTGAAGCAAGTAAATCTTCAACATGTTGATAAAACAATAATTTATTGTTAAGGAGAAGATGGCGACGCGACGCAGCGCGTGGGGCCGTTCCGAATGAATATCGTATGTTCAGGGGGCTGTGCACAATCCGGATTTGATGGAGACAGCCGTGAGAGTACGGAGGGACACCTGGAGTAACTTCTGAAATTCATGCTTCGCTGCCGCTGATACTGTGCGAACGAGAATCTCCGGAGACAAAGGCCCCAAATCCTTTGCTTTGCCTATTGCCTGCTGCCGGGGCCGGGGTCAAAGCGCTCGGCAGAGATGGCGCTCGGTGCTCGGTGTTGAAGAGGTGGTCGGAGTCTCGGAGTTTTGGGACAGACTCGGACTGTGGTCAGATGCTTCCAGTATGCTGCATCGGCAAGTTGGTGGCGCTGGAGGTTTACCGTCTGTGTGAGATGATGGGACTTTCGAGAGACTTTGAGACTTTTACTGTGCCATGGTCTGTGCTTATCAAATTACGGTATTGCTTTGCACTGTTGTAACTATATGTTATAATTATGTGGTTTTTGTTAGTTTTTAAGTCGGTTTGTCATGTGTTTTCGTGATATCATTCTGGAAAAACATTGTATCATTTCTTAATGCCTGCATTACTAAATGACAATAAAAGAGGACCACATGTCTTCATAATCTAATCTAATCTATTCTAAATTATTCTATGCAACCATTTCTGCAGCTGATACATGAATGCCCTGTGATCCATTGATCCTTTTACCAATTATTTTCAGATTAATTCTTGAGTAAATACTTATCTTGCAGCCTTTTTTAAAAAATTAACACATCAATAAAGCATCAATCGTTTTTGCTAATCCTCCGCCCATTTCAAAGTAGGGAGAAAGCTGTCTCACTTGCCATTTTCCATGTATTGATGAACTTAGTCATAGTCATAGTCAGACTTTATTGATCCCAGGGGAAATTGGTTAAATACAACGAATAACTAAGTTAAAAAGTTTAAAAGTAAGACACTGCGGAGCAACTGTAACAGGCTGCACGCACGACTGGCGCACGCGTACAGTTTCTTAGTTTGTGAATTACTCTGAAGTTAACTTACATTCATATTGATGTTCTTCTGTATTATATTCTTAGAGCCTAGTTAGTCAACTCACATCTATCTATATATTTTTTCAATTAAATCATTAACAAATTTAAAACTAATTTGACTGCTTCAGTGAAAAATACAGCTCAGGACTTAATGCGACTATTTTATCAAGTGCACTGATATAGCATAGGCTGATTTTAATTTCAGACTTATTTTGGCATTTTCCAGTTATTGCACTGCTTCAAGAAGATGAATCATGTTCCATCTCAATATTTATCCAGCAGAAACAAGTTTTTCTCCATTAAAGCCTTCTGTATCAACTTTTCTCCAAAGTCCTAGGAATGCTGTAAGGAGTTCAGCTGAATCCTTACTACATGCCAACTGTGGCCTCACATGCATCTTATTTACTGCACCAACTTGGCGTAGACTTTGAGTTTATCTTGTCCAAATTTGTGCCTGGGGTCCACAAAATCATCCTCCACAAAACTAAGTCTTTTCTTTTCAATATGTCCTTATATTCTGTTTTCCCATCAAAAGAAATTTCACCCTTCCCATTAAATGCATCTATTCTCTTACAATTATCTTCTATTATAACCACCATGTTTAACATGCATCCCACTGTAGGAAATCAAACACTTCCTTAAATTGAGTTACACCACTAAATCAATTGGTCATTCTTTTCTATGGAAAATCCCCGGCCTAGGGAAGAAGTCATGTACTTAAAGATGGTGCAGAGCAGACAAATTGGATGCACTTGAAGGTGATAAGATAGAAACGAAGATTGCTCTCCACAGAGGTTCAACAGAAATGTTCTGGATTACAAGGGATTTAGTTAAAGTGAATTAAATAAAAGCTACTTTCAGTGGTAGAAGAAACTATAGTCAAGGACACAGATTTAAATTACTTGGCAAAAGCACCGGGGGGATTTGAGGAAGAAAATAATTTCAATAGTGAGTTTTAATCATCCTGAATGCTTTGTCTGAAAGGGTTATGGATGTTGATTTAATAAAATCTTACATTGGGGAACTGAATAAATACTTGAAGAGGAAAGCTTTCAAGAGCCACGAAGAAATGACAATGGAACTGGACTAATTTAAATGCTAGTTCGAAGAGTTGGAACAGCCATAAAGGATCAGCTAGGTATGCTGTTTAGTTCCTTGTGTATGTGGAGTAAAAGTTTCTCTTTACTATGTAGAGATTAAAGGATCCTCTCAGAATGCACCGGAAAAAGAATCCTGGTGGGAGTTTTGCATTTCACGCAATGGGCTATTCAACAAAAAGCAGCATTTTCCTAGTGGTCCAATCAAATTGCATTTTATTAGCAAGGGCAAATAAAAATAAGGCAGTGATAAGCAAAACTACTATTGCATGAGTGGACCAGTGTTAGATTGGGGAGGGTTGGGTGAGCTAAATATTGGGTAAGCTTCTTCTTCATTCTTTATTCTTCATCTTCTTCAAACATTTTCCAATATCCAAAGGGTGCAGTGTGGAAGACGAGTGTGCCTTCGGGGCTCTGAGGCTTTGTGGCCTTGTGGATGAGCCAGTTCTATGCCGGTGCTGCTGACTGAAGCATCGTGGGCGAAAACGGAATATCAGGAAGAGCAGATCAGCTGTCGGAGGCTTCTGTACTCGGATCGCACGCTCTCTCTCTTTCTTTTGTTGGTGGGGGAGAGTTTGCTGCCAATTCTTGAGTCGGAGAACTTGAAAAATAAGCGACAAGGCAGACTTTAACGTCAAATCAGTGAGTTTTGTTTTTGTTGGTCTCCCCTCTCGCTGTGTGACACCTGTCTGCCCCCTTATTCGGGAGAGGGAGAATCTCTGGCATGTTGAATTGTCAGGTGAATGATTAGTTTTTCTGTACGTAATGCACTGTAAGGTTTCATTGCTAATGTAATGGTTCCTCTGTAGCAGCAATGTTTGGGTTATGACTAGAGATAATGGGGGCTTTGGCATGTGCGCCATCCAATAAAAGACGTTGTTTCTTTCTTGTGGGTTTGAGAGAAGGGATTTGCGGTCTTTTGTCAGCAAGAGATAAAGGGAGAAGACGTGAATGGAGAGAGTTGGTAGACCGCTGGAGGGAGCGGACTTGGAGCGAGCGTCCGAGGATCAGCGACGCTCGGAGGAGGTCGACGGGGAATGACTGGATGGAACCGTGAGCTCCAATGTTGCGCATTAGACTGTTTCATGAGAATGGACCCTTTTCCTTTTTTGTTTCTTTACTCAGCATATAGTTACGTTAAGAATTACAAAGCTCAATCGTTTAATTGCATATTGTGTACTGTTTGTTATTTCGTGGTACTGATTTGTAACAGGGGACACATTGCGCAGCATCCATCCAAACAAGATTTCTTAAGTTTGGCCGGGCCGGGGGCTGCCTTCCCCTAGATTAAGCTGCTAGCGGAACCTAGGGTTGCGTGTACTTCAGCTCACTGTCTCTCTCGGAGGCTGGTAGGTGCTGATACTTCTTGCTGAAATAAGCTGTGGAAGGGAAGGAGAAGGGTTGACGTTTCACTGCTGCTTTGCAGGTGCCAGAGTTAGAGATGTCTTGGCATTCTAAATGGGGAGCGTGAGCAAGCAGAAGTCTTGGTACATATTGGCTCCAATGACATAGGTAGGAAAGGTGAGGAGGTACTTAAGAGAGATTTTAGGGCACCAAGAAGAAAGCTGAAAAGCAGGACCTCCAGGGTAGAAATCTCTAGATTGCTGTCTTTGCCTCATGTCAGTGAGTGAGCTAAATTGCAGTCAGTGGGTTAAGTTGCAGTGTAACAGGGGACAAAGTCGAAAATGATGATGAATATAGGACTGAAGGTCTTTGACAAGGTGCAACCCGTGAGGCTGCTTAGCAAGATAAGAACCCATGGTATTACAGGAAAGATACTAGCATAGATAGAGCATTGACTGATTAGTAGGAGGCAGAGTGGGAATAAAGGGAGCCTTTTCTGATTGGCTGTCGGTGACTAGTGGTGTTTTACAGGGGGTCAGTATTGGGATAACTTCTTTTTATGTTATATGTCAATGATTTGGATGATTTTGTGGCCAAGTTTATAGACAATACGAAGATAGGTGTAGAAGCAGGGTGGCTGCAGAAGGACTTAAACAGGTTAGGAGAATGGATAAAGAAGTGGCAGATGGAATACAGTGTCAGGAAGTGTATGGTCTTGCCCTTTGGTAGAAGGAATAGAAGTGTAGACTATTTGCTAAATGGGGATAAAGTTCAAAAATTCAAGGTGCAATGAGACTTGGGAGTTCTCATGCAGTATTCCCTACAGGTTAACTTGCAGGATGAGTCGGTGGTGAGGAAGAAAAATGCAATGTTAGCATTCATTGAGAGGTGACTAGAATATAACAACAAGAATGTAATGCTGAGGATTTAAAAAGCACTGGTGAGGCCTCACTTGGAGTATTGTGAGCACTTTTGTCCATTTTTAAGAAAGGATATGCTGACATTGGAGAGTGTTAAAGAAGGTTTATGAAAATCATTCTGGGAATGAAAAGGTTGTTGTATAAAGAGTGTTTTGACAGCTCTTGGCCAGTTCTTGCTGGAATTTAGAAGAATGGGGGGAGGGGGTTCTCACTGAAACCTATTGAATGTTGAAAGGATTAGGTAGAGTGGATGTAAAAAAATGTTTTCTATAGTGGGGAAACATTTAGGAATAAAAGAGCACAACCTCAGAGTAGAGGGACTTCCATTCAGAACAGAGAAGAGAAGGCATTTCTTTCAACAGAATGTGATGAACCTGAGGCACCAGAACAAATTACTATAAGTCACACTACAAATAAATAAATGAATAAAAAATATATATATATATTTCTGGCATCCAGTTTGATGTCATCCATGTACAGAAGGTGGGCTGATGGTCACTCCACTCTTGATCCTGTACCCATATCCACTCTCTGAGATGATCTGGCTGAGGGGGTTCAGGCCTATGCAGAACAACAGTGGGGGTAGTGTATCACTCTGGTATATTCCACATCTGATGGTCATTTGTGCTATTGGCTTTGAGTTAACTCTGGCGTTGTCCTCCAATGGCCCATTGAGTTCTTGATGAAGGTCCTTAGTGTCTTGTTGACATTCTACAGAGACAGGCATTCCAGGATCACTAATCCACCTGACAAGGGTGTACAGCAGAGACATCAAGATTTCATTTGGAATGGAACTGTGCAGCCGGATAGTAGTGAAAAGAGGCAAACTCATCAAGACTGAAGAAGTTGAGTTACCTGAAGGCCACATACCAGGACAGCTACAAATACCTGGGGATCCTGCAGGTGCCTGGAAGCCACGATGAGAACACAAGGAAGACTGCACATTAAGTTCCTCCAAAAAGTGAGACAAATCCTAAAAAGCCAGCTGAATGGCAAGAACAAGATCAGAACCATCAACACATTCACCCTGTCAGTCATCAGATAACCAATGCAATAGTGTGCTGGCCAAGGAACAAACTGGAAGATGCTGACATCAAGACCTGGAAACTACTAACAATACATGGAGGATTCCATCCAAAGTCCAACGTCAAGCGACTGTAGACCGCTGGAATAAAGGAGGACAGGGACTTGGAAGTGTCAAGGTGAGAGTGCTGGAAGAAATGTGAAACATCCATGAGTATGTCAGGAAGATATCCCCTATGGATGACCTGCTAGGAGAATACCTCAGACAGCAGGCAGGGGACATGGAAATGGAAGTGGATGAAGCACAGCCAGAGGACCGGAGGCCATAGTAGGACAAGCCACTGCACGGGATGTACCATTGTCAGATATCAGAAGTGGCTGACATAAGAAAGTCCTACCAATAGTTGGAAATGGCTGGGCTGAGGGAGAGCACAGAGGCACTGCTCCTGGCTGCACAAGACCAGGCACTGAGCACAAGAACAATAGAAGCAGGGTTCTATCACACCAGACAAGACCCAAGATACAGACTGTCCAAGGAATCTGCTGAAACCATCTAGCATATGGTAGCAGGGTGCAAGATGCAAGCAGGGACTGAATGACACAACCAAGTTGCAGGAATTGTGCCACAGGACCACTGTGGTGAGTATAGATTGGACATTTCCAAGTCCAAATGGGAAACACCTGAGAAGGTAGTGGAAAATGACAGAGCTAAGATCCTGTGGGACTTCCAAATACAGACCAGTAAGCACTACTAGGAACAGCAAGGATACTGGGCCGATCCCTTAAGCTTCTGGTAGAAGACCCAGAATTAAGGGAAAATACACATGTACACAACCCATAAGAGTTCATGTGTTCATGGACTGTTGAGAAATCTGATGGCAGAGAGGGAGAAGCTGTTCCTAAAATTTGAATTTGGGTCTTCGGGCTCCTGTACTACCTCTCTGATGATAGTAAAGAGAAGAGGGCATGTCCTGGTTGGTTAGGGTCCTCAATGATGCAAGCTGTCCTTTTGATGCAACTGGAAGATGTTCCTGATGGTAGGGAGGCTTCTGCGCCTAGTGGAGATGGCTGAGTCTACAATTCTCTGAAACCACTTACGATATTGTGCCTTTGTTTTCTCTATAACAGAGACTGATGCAACAAGTCCCAATGCTGTCCACAATTCGTCTCTAAAAATCTGCTGTAATCTTTGTTGAGATACCAAATCTTCTGAAATTCCTAATCAAGTATAGCTGCTGATGTGCCTTCATTGAGATTGCATCAATGTACTGGGCCCATGATAGATCTTCTGAGATATTGATACCCATGTGCATGAAGCTACTTACTTTTTCAAGCACTGACCTCTCAATGAAGAGTGGAGTGTGTTCTCCCGACTTCCTGAAGTCCACAATCAATCCCCTGGTTTTACTGACGTTGAGTTGTGGGTTGATACAACACCACTCGAACAGCCAATCTATTTCACTCCCGTATGCCTCCTCGTCATCACCTGAGATTCCGCCAATAACAGTGGCAGAATTTATAAATGCCATCTGAGCTGTGCCTCGTCACACAGTCATGAGTGCAGAGAGAGTAGAGCAGTGGGCTAAACACTGATCCAGAGGTGTGCCTGTGTTGATTACCAGTGAGGAGGAAATGAAAAGACAAGAATGAAGGCATACAAATTTTCTGGAGGGTTGCATAATCAGAGGAAGTTACGGTGTTTTGAAGGTGAGAATTTTAAGTTAAGGTGAATCCTGCTCCTACTTGCAGTGAATCAAGGTCAATCTTCGCAGGGGTTTGAGGAAATGGGTCACAGAGCAGGCACCAGAATTGCAGTTCTGGTCCCAGATATAGACAGATTGGTTTCCAGCATTTCTTTAGCAGGCAACAAGTTGCTCATTTCCTTGATATGAATGTAAAATTCTCACTTACTGCTCAAGCAGCTATGCTCAAGTGCTCCACAAGATATCGCCTCATTATCTTAATGATGGATGCTGTCCTCATTATTGTCTTTCAGCAAGGCAAGTTCTGTTACTCCACTCCTGAGATTTCCAAGTTATCCCTTTTAATTATCTTCAATACTCAGTCTCCAGCACCTGCAATGAATACTGAGAAACTTGACATTTCACTAATCCAGGAGGCTCTGATCTAATTAATGGACTTAGATACGGACTCCAGCTTGCAATGAATACAGGCAACTTGTCTCAAAACTAAACTTCATGTAACATGAAAATTTACCTTCAGTATGACATTGAGCTTGCCTTATTGTTTGAAACCTGACTGGACTCCTGACCAGAGCAACCTCTTCACTTATATGTCCATTTGTTCTCCATTGCAATTGATTGTTTGTGGGAACTTGTAATTATCAAACTGTTTGTTACCAGCAACATTTCACTTTACAGAAGAGTCAAGATCTTGAGAGTTCCCGCTATAGTGACCTTGACACATATGGCAGGCATAGGCTTGCTACTCTATTGACCAAGAGCTGTAGTGCTGGAGTTGCTATCTTTTGGGTGAGATAGTAAACCAAAGTCCTCTCTGCCAGCTCAGGTTAACTATCAAAAACAAAATTTTTCTTGTGCACTCTATGTGGTTGCTGGTAAAAATATGCAAGTTATTCACTTCCTACAATTTTCCAAGTAGTCCAACAAATTATTTTCCATCGTCAGTCCAATTTTTTCTGAACTATGATAATTGTTCCATTTTCCACCCTTCTACAGGATATGAGTTCCAAATCACAACTACTTCTGTTTGGAAGTTTTTCCTCACCTACCTTTGTATCTATTGGCCAGAATATAATTTGCTCAAATGAGAAAAAGGATCACTCCATTTCTCCACTCTAACCTGCCCTGGTAAATTGAGAATCTTTCTTTCTCCAGACATAGAGTCACGTAATCATATGATATGAAAGAAGTTTCTATAACCCAACCATTAATCATCCATTTATATTAATCCCATTTTTCCTCTCAATGGTTCTCTCATGCTCAATCACCTTTCAATTAATCTTCCAACCTGTACATTTTGGAGGAAACCGGACCACCCAATGACCACATGGCAAACAAGCAAGCTCTGCACAGACAGTACTATAAGTCTGATTAAACCTAGGTCTCTGGATCTCTAAGGCTGGAATGCAAATTGCTGCAAAGCTCACGTTCCCGTTGATTCTACTCACTAGCATCCAATCGCTAGAAGATAACTGGATTACCTGTGTCTATGTCTGAACCAGTGGGAAATGAGAAACAGTTGTACACTCATCCTGACAGAAACATGTCTCCAGGACACCACTCTATACTCTAGCCATTCAGCTAGAAATCCTAATCTCCTTTTGGGTGCAAGAAATGCTGTGATCTCAGATAAGGTCCTTGGAGGAAGTCTATGTGTCTACATCAAAAAGAACTGATATGTGAATGGCTAGGAATGGTCCACTGTTCATTGCAGACAGAGATTTTAATAGTGAAGTGCAAGCCCTTCTTACCAAGGGATTTCACTGCCATTGTGGTTGTTGCTGCTTACATCACCACACCCCACCTTGTGTCTAGTGCTCGGGAAGCACTGCAGGAGATCCGTGGCACCATATGCAATCTCAATGACACTTGCTTTGATGGTTTCTTCATTGTTGCTGGTGACTTCAATCAAGCCAACTAAAAAACAGCCCTGCCAAAGTTCTACCAGCATGTCAACCTTGCAACCAGAGGAGAACATATATTAGACCTGGTCTGTACCAATGTTTGTGGAGCCTACAAGGCTGCCCTCATCTCAGATACTCAGACCACATATTCATTTTGCTAATGCTTGTTTACAGGCTACTGGTTAAACAAGTCAAACCAGCTTACAGGGAGATCAGGACCTGGCCTGAAGGTGCTACCTCAGTACTGCAGGGCTGTTTCAAAAGCATGGACTGGAGCATATTTTGAGAGGTGATGCCACCGACATCAACATCGATTAACATACAGAATTGGTGACTGGTCATGGAGGAAAATGCATTGAGGACATCACCATGACTAAACAGTAGTGCCAGGGCAAACCAGAGACCATGGCTGACTGCAGATGTTTGGTACTGCTCAGGGAATGGGACATGCCTTCAGACGGGGGACACGTGATGACTCTAAGGTCAACTGCGCTCTCCCGTGTCAACAGGAAGGCAAAACGAGAGTACTCACAGAAAATTCATACCAGGGATACCAGGGACACATGTTACATGTGGGAAGGTACACAAACCATAACAGATTACAAGTCCATCCTACTTGTGAAAAACAGTGCCAACTCCCTTCCTGTTGGGCAGAATGCCTTCTATGCATGATTTGACTCAATGAATGATATGACATTGAGGAAAACCCCCTCCCTCCTGAGGAACAGACACCCTGTCTGCCCACGGCCAAGGTGAGGAGCATTCTTGCCAGGCAATTCTGTGCGGCTAGACAACGTATCCAGCTAGGTGCTGAGGGATTATGTGGCCCACCTAACAGAGGCCTTAAAGGACATCTTCAATATCTTTTTGCAGCAGTCCATTGTCCCTGCAGGCTTCAAGGCAGCCATAATCCTTCTGGTGCCCAGATGAGTGTTGGTAACTCATCTAATTGATTACCACCCAATGGCCCTAACCTCAACAATCATGAAGGGCTCTGAATGGCTCATATTAAATCCTACTTTCCAGCTTCATTGGACCTTCTCCAGTTCACTTGCCACTCAAACTGGTGCACAGATGATGTCATAACCTCAGCCCTCCACTCCATCCTGTCCCACCTAGAAAACAATGGCTCATATGCCACGTTACTGTTCATTGACTTCAGCTTGGCTATTAACATGATTCTTCCTCAGAGGCTGGCGAGCAAACTGTACTCGCTGAGACCCAACACCCTTCCCTGTAAGTGGATCTTGTACTTCTTGATGAAAAGACCCAGTCAGTCTGATTGGCATCTCAAGCTCCATCATGCTGAGCACTGATGTCCACCCCTCCCCTAAGGCTGTGTGCTTATCCTGATGCTGATAATGACTCATGACTGCACTGCTAGCTCCAGCTCAAACTGAACCACCATTCACTGATCACACGACGGTGCTGGCCTCATCAGCAATGATAAGTCAGCATTCAGAGAGGAGGTAAAGGGGCTCGTCAAGTGGTGTGAGAACAACAACCTGAGTCTCAACATGGACAAGACAAAAGAGGTGACTGGAGACTTCAGGAAAGTGCAGGCGGCCACTCTCCATTGCACAGTGAGTGAGGAGCACAAAATTCCTTGGTGCACACGTGTTGGATGGTCTAACCTGGAACCCCAATGCCTCCTCATTAGTCAAAATAGCACAGCAGGGTCTAAACATTCTCAGGATAGTGAGGTGTGCAAGGTTCCCTGGCCCCATCTAATTAAAGTCTACAGGAGCACCACTGAGAGTGTGCTGTCTGGCTGCATCATCTGTGACACAAAAGCTACTGAGGATAGTAAAAACTGCTGGGAGGATTACTGGGGTCTCTCTCTCTCTCCATATTTGTCACCTTCACTGGGATTGAAACATTGTTGAGGATGCCTTTCATCCACCCCCCCACAAGTTCTTTGAACCATTACTTCAGGAACGAGGACTAAGATTGCCAGACTGGGTAACAGCTTCTTCCCTCAGGATGTGAGACTAGTGAATGCACTACCACCACTGAGACCGCACCACTAGGACAGCCAGATGTTTACCGTTAATTTTACGGTTTGCTGTTTACCTGTCCTGTGCACTACAGTAAGTTATCTTACTATTTACTAGTGGTAACATTTTGTTCTATGTGCCGTGTGTGATATGTTTTGTGGGTGCATCATCATGGTCCAGAGGAATATTGTTGTGTTTGGTCGTACATAAGACCACAAGACAATAAGAAATAGGAGCAGTGTTAGGCCATTTGGCCCAAGTCTGCTCAGCCATTTCACTGTGGTTGATCCAGCTTTCCTCAGCCCCAATGTCTTGCCTTCTTCTTGTATCCCTTTGTGACTTGACTAATTAAGAATAAATCAACCTCTGTATTAACTATACATAAAGACTTGGTCTTCCCAGCTGCCTGTGGCAATGAATTCCACAGATTCACCACTCTCTGGCTAAAGAAATTCCTCCTCAAATCCTTTCAAAAAGGATGCCCCTCTATTCTAGTCTTAGACTCTCCCACCATAGGAAACATCCTCTCCACTTATGTTCTATCAAGGCCTTTCACCGTTCAATAGGTTTCAATCAGGTTCTCCCTCATCCTTGTAATTTGTAGACCACATCCTTCCTACTGTTTCGGGAGTCTATATAAAACTCCCATCAGGGTCTTTTTACCCTTGCAGTTCCTTAGCTCGATCCATGATGATTCAACACCTTCCAACCCAATGTCACCTCTTTCTAATGGTTTGATTTCAATTTTTACAAACAGAGCAGTGCCACCCTGTCTGCCTACTTTCCTGTCCTTTTCAAACAATGTGTATCCTTGGACATTAAAGTCCCAACTATAATCTTCCTTCAGCCATGATTCAGTGATGCCTACAACATCATACTTGCCAATCTGTATCTGGGCTATAAGTTCATCTACCTTATTCTGTGTACTGTGCACATTCAAATATAGCAATGTATATGTACAGTAAAATGATAATAAATTTGAACTTGAACTTGTAAAGGTTCAGGTGAAAGATCTTCTACACTACAATGAAGGATTTTTTAAGTTCTGTGCTTCAAAGCCAAGAACATCAGGTTTTCTATTTTGACCTAGGAGTTGATTGTCTCATCCCTAAAACCACTTTAGTAAGTCTGCACACTTTCCAGGATCTTGTAAACCTTCCAAAAGTAAGGTGACCAGATTTGGGCAAATATTCTGGTTACGGTCTAAGCAGTTTTCCATACAGATTCAGCATTACTTCCTCTCCTTAGCATTTTACAGCTCTGTTTACTGTTTCCCATGATCCCTATATTCATTAATCAGTCACTAAATAAGGAGCCTCTGGGGGTTGCTTGTATATTTTTACTAGGAAAAGCCTGTCTTCTATAATTCACCTGAGACGGCAGAGAGAATTTGCGTTTACTATCTCACCCACCCAAAAGATGGCAGCTAGAATAATGCAGCTCTTGGTCAATACAGTAGCAAAAAGATGTCTGAATATTGTGCTAATATCACCAGAGTGGGAACTCTCACCTTCTTAGAATTAGTGATCCAAATCTAGTAACTAAAATGTTGTCATTAACAAACTTTTTCTTAACTGCAGATGCTGGAATTTGCTGGGAGAACACAATGGATTGAGCAGCATCTACAGGGAGAAAGAAGTTATTAACATTTTGAAACAAAACCCTGAATCAGGACTTATGTAATGATTTGAGCTGAAGCATCAAAAGTTCATTTTCTCCCACAGATGCTGTTCGACCCACTACGTTTCGCCATCAAATTGTTTATCGCTATCTCAATGAGGACCTAACATGAATAGGAAAAGTTTATAGGGGTAAGGGTTAAATACAGACAGATGGGACTAGCTCAGGTGGGACATTAGTCAGCATAGATACAATTCGATGACTTGATGAATGTTCTGCCACTTGTAAAGAGATATATATGTGTTGGCGATTCTGGGATGGTTTAGGGTGATGGTTGCCCAGTCATTTGCTGGAGATATCTGTTAATGGTAGCAAAACTTTGGTTTAAAAGTAAAACCCTCAGCTTCAAAGGCATTGCTGTCATAACAGATGACCTGGCTGCTGCCCGGAAATGCCCATCACTGGATCACCAGGATCACTGTCTGTATTTGGGAGTATATCTGTAACTTCCAGAGAAAGCATCCAACATTATCAAGCTCAAATGTAAGTTCATTCACATGTTTGCAAATACATGTATTTATAGGTACAATGAAAATTGACATGCAGTAGCAGTATGGCAACTGCTCTGCCTAATGCCACAGCACACTACGAAGAGTTGTTGTCACAGATCATCACATCACAGAGACCAGCCTGCCCTCCTTGGACTCTGTCTGTACTTGTCACTGCCTCAGTAAAGCAGCCAGCATTGTCAAAGACTCCACCCAGACTGAATGCTCTCTTTTCTCCCCTTTCCCATTGGCAGATGATATAAAAGCCCGAAAGCATGCACCAGTAGGTTCACCAAGAACAACTTCTACCCTGCCGTTGTAAGACTAAAGAATGTTTCGCTCGAAGGATAAGATGGACTCTTGACCTCACAATCTACCTCGTCATGACCTTGCATCTTATTATTTTCCTGTACTGCTCTTTCTCTGGAATAGTAAATCATCGTCTACTTTCTGTTATTGCTTTTCACTTGTAATTCCTTAACGTACTGTTATAATGAATTGAGCTGTATGGACAATATGCAAGCAACAACACAAAATGCTGGACTGCCAAACGGTTTTGGCCCAAAGTGTTGACTGTACTATTTCCCATAGATGCTGCCTGGCCTACTGAGTTCCTTCAGCATTTTGTGTTTTGTTCGGATTTCCAGCATCTGCAAATTTTCTCTTGTTTGTCATTAGACAATATGCAACATAAGTTTTTCACCCTATGTGACAATACTAAACCAATTTACCACAGGCTCATAGCAGCACTCTCAAAAAAAATATAAATTAAACATAAACTATTTAAAACAGGAAGAACTCAATTGAAATAAAAACTTTTGAGGTCTATTGAAGTGCAAAATTATAGTTATAGTTTGTACATAGTTATAAGTGCATAGTTATAGTTTTGCTGTACTGAGGTAGAGATTATGGTTACACAGGTTACTTCAAGAATTGGACACTTGATGAGAAATTGCTGCTTTAGAACCTTTGGTGTGGGACTTCAGGCTTGATGGTAGCTGAGAATATAGCATGGCCCGGATGATAGAGTCTTTGATGACAGGTGTTTCTTTCTTGAGGCAGTACTTCATATGAGGCACTTTCTTGAGGAACTACCAATGGTGGAGAGGGATGTCCCCATGAATTATTGTGCTATGCTTACCACTTGCAACTTTTTATGCCCTTGCACATTTGAATTGAATAATTCATTTTGGGTTATATGTAAAAATATGTTAATTGCATCACACTATCGTATAGTACGTATGCGTGCACACCTCACTTAAAGTAAACTCGAACTACACCATATTTTTTGATTCCATTGTGCTTGTTTGAGTTAGTTTAGTGTTTTGAAGTACCAAAACATAACAGCTGTGTCCATGTACATTGATGAATTTAGAGCTGTGAATGTGGTGTATATAGATTTTAGTAAGGCGTTTGATAAGTTTCTCTATGGTAGGCTCATTCAGGAAGTTAGGGTGCATAGTATCCAGGGAACTGGCTTGCTCACGGAAAGCAAAGGATATGGTAAATAGAACATATTCTCTCTAGAGGTTGGAGACAACTGGTGTTGAAAAGCGATCTTTTCTGGGACCTCTGCTCTTTGTGACTTTTGCAAATGACATGGATGTGAAGTGGAAGGGTGTGTTAGTATGTCTACAGATGAGACAAAGATTATGGGTATTACGATTCGTGCAAAAGTTTACTGTAGGTTGCGACTGGTCAATAGCAGGATGCAGAGCTGGGTTGAGAAGTGGCAGATGGAGTTCAATCCAACAAAAGTGTGAAGTAGCACATTCTGGAAGGTTGGACTTGAAGGCTGAGTACAGGGTCAATGACAGAATTTTTAGCAGTATGGAGGAACAGAGAGAATGTGGTCCACATCCATTAATCTCTCAAAGTTGCCATGAAAGTTGATAGAGTAGATAAGAATCATATGGTGTGTTGGCCTTCATTAGATGGGTGATTTATTTCAAGAGCCGTGATGCAATGATGCAGCTCTATAAAACCCTGGTTAGACCACATTTGGAATATTGTGTTCAGTTCTGGTCGCCTCATTTTTAGCAAGGATGTGGAATCTTTAAAGACTGGGCAGAGGAGATTTACCAGGCTGCTACCTAGATTAGAGTGCATGTCTTATGAGGATAGGTTAAATGGGCTGGAGTTTTCTCTTTGGAGTGAAGGATGATGAGCAGTGACTTGAAGAAGGTGTATAAGATGATAGGAGGCATAGATCAAGTAGACAGCCAGCATCTTTTTTCCTAGGGCAGAAATTGCTAATATGAGAGGGCATAAATTAAAGGTGTTTGGAGGAAAGTAGAGGGGAAATGTGAGAGGTAGGCTTTTTACACAGAGTGTGGTGGGTGCATGGAATTCACTGCTATAGGTGGTGGTAGAGGCAGTTTCTTTATGGATATTTAAGAGACTCTTTGATAGGCACATGGGTGAAAGAAAAATGGAGGGCTATGCATGAGGGAAGTGCTAGATTGATCTTGGAGTAGGTTAAAGGGTCGGCACAACATTGTGAGTCAAAAGGCCTGTACTGTGGTCTACTGTTCTATGTTCTATGATTTTTTAAAAATTCAATTTCCATTGAAGTGAATTATTAGAAAACTTATTGCCAATGACAGAACACAGTACAAGCTTAGAACAAGACTCAGACCATCCTTGTCATATCTAATGTCACAACTTTGGTGTCATTGGTCATGAATTTCTTCAAACTGAATTTGAACTTTCTATTGTAGCAAATCAAGCACTTTGTTTTCTCCACTGGCGATCTCCTCTTGTGATTTCAATATATATGTTGCAATCTTTCTGACCTTGAAACAGTAATTCTACTTCTCTCCCCACAGAGTCTGTCTGACCTGTTGAGTGTTTCCAGCATTTTCTGTTTTTAATTTTGAATATTTGATTTTTATTAACTGCTGCAACCTTATCTTGTCCTGCTTGAAATATCAGCCCTCCATTGACATATCTAGGAAACGAGGAACCCAAGTGCTGTTGTACCATTATCATTTAAAGGAGATGTCTTTTAGCTTCTCTGTTTTGATCAGAATGATTCCTCTCTCCCTTCTTATTTTTCATTATAATAATCTTCTTTTATATTCTCTCCAAAGGTTCAGATGTGACTTCCGGTATCAGTACCTTATTTCACAAAAAGAATAGATATACATTGGTGAATCAGAGATAAAGAAATCCTGGGAATTTACTATTACAGAGATGTCAACCCATTCCCACATTGTACCTGTCTGCAGACAAATACCATTGACCAGATTGTCTGTAAGATGCCCCAGTTTGTAAATTAAGTCTCCAAAATGTTTTACTTACCAAGTTGATTGTTAGTCTGCATAAAAGCCTGACAAGCACACGGTGCCCATGATACAGAGGGTGTTTATTTAGCTGCATCAACAGTGGCTGCATTGCTGATAGGCTTGGCAGCAGTATATGTAGCAGATTGATTAAAAAATGTCAAGCTTTTCCCTGAGCACACACTTTAGAAGCAGCATACTGAGGCACAGATGCTCTGCTATCATTGACACCAAAAGTTGACTTTGCGGTTTTTACCTAGCAGCTGACGGCTTCGACTACTTTTGGATTGATATATTCAGGCACCTAACAAAGCAACTCCACAGTAAATGGTTTATTCATTAGCATTCATTGACACAGTGCCATGTTATTGTTGAATGTTAGATTAAGAAGAGAATTGACACAATTATTTTTATTTTGCCCATGCAAGGATGGAGCCTTCCTTGACTTAAGTAGAAAAGGGGTCTTGGCCACTAACTGTTGGTCAGTGAGCTACTGTATATCCTTGGTGGTCCTGCTGCTCCCCTCATACAAAAGAATAGCTTGTGCCAGGTGCTTGAAACCAGGCTATAATTCCCCATTTTAATTTTCATTGCATTTAAAGTTTCCCTTCACTCAGAGGACATACAACATGGTCTTTACCATTTTGCCACATTGGAGTTATTGCACAGAGTTGAGCAAAAGGAGAAGGGCATAGACTAGCACCACTGAAGCACCCATATGCTGAGAAACATTTTGCTAAGTTATTCCACTCACATTTACCTGATTTTGCTCAGATTTTTCGGTGCCCTTGGATTCTGGACTCTCCTAGGAATAGAAGTATTCTCTCCATGTTCACTGTATCCAGGCTTTTCAATGTCAGTAAGTTTCATTGAGATTCCACTCCTCCTCTTGCCTCCATCAGGTACAGGTCCAGAGATATTGCACACTCCTCATAAGCTAAGCTTTTCATTCCTGGGATCAATTTTATAGACATGGTGGGTTAAATAGAAACATTTCAACTAAAGTCAGAACAACTCAGTCTCTATTTGTCCAGTGGCACTTATATCAGCTTTCATAAAGTGTTTCAAGGGATTGATCATAATATATTTCAACTCCTGCCTCAAAGATGACCTGGATCTGCTTATTCTTTCAATTTCAAGCAACAAGTAATTTTGCTTATTACTTCAACAGATCAACAGCAGACATGATTTCTCTAGTCCTTCACTTTCCTCTGGACCTTCTGGAGAAACATCAGGACCCATGAACTTAAAGCACTTATTGACTCTGGGAATCTCATGGACATCACTCTGGCTCAAAGATGGGGATTTGACTCAGGAATTTCGAGAAAAGATCAACATCAGATCCCTTTTCAGTCGACCTCTGGACACCGGGCAGATCCACCTTTCCACTGAACCCCTCCAGCTTGTGCTGGAAGGCAACCATAGTGAAGAACTCTCCTTCTATCTAGTTGATTCACCTGAAGTGCCACTGCTGCTTGGTCTGCCTTGGTTATTCCAACATAACCCACAGAATGGTCTCTTAAAACCCTCCAAGTGATGCCTGTCTACCTCTCCGGGCCCAGCTCAAGCTCCACTCCCTGAATAACCTCCTGTGTCAATTAAGGATGTGGACCTGTCTTGGATTCTGGCTGAATATGCTGACCTTCTTGAGGTCTTCAGTAAAAAGAAGGCCACCTCCCTGCCTCCACACCAGCCATACGACTGCATCATAGGCTTCTTTCCTGGTACTAGTCCTTCCTGGGACCAATTCTTTTCCCTCTCGTCTTGAAATGGTTACTGTTGAATCAAGGGGGAATTGGCTATGGGGTTTATCCATTCATCAACCTCACCAGCAGGAGCAGGCTTCTTTCTTGTGACAATAGGATGGCAAGCTCCATCCCTGCATTGATTATTGGTCCTTAAACAATATCACTGTGAAGCTCTACTCAGTGTTCCATGTTTTCAAGATCAAGCCGGTAACCACCTCTCCCCTGTCACTAATCATCCCACCTACCCCTCCTCCCCACTTGGTGGATGGTTTGCTGGTCTATATGGAGTGGCGCCTCCTGGCAACTCTGACTTTGCTGGTACAAGGCAAAGTCCAGTACCTCGTGGATTGGGAAGTGTATGGTCCTGAGGAACATTCTTGGATCCCGGCGAATGACATCTTGGATAAGTATCTCATCCAGGTGTAGCTCCTCCAATCTGATTGTGGCCTCATCACGGCAGAATAGGAGGCCACGGACTGACGTGTCGAACATGACAGTCACTTCTGGTCCAGATGTGGGAGTGAAAGCATTAGTGGCGAAGGTTGTCGAGGCAGCAGAAAAGGAGAACCTGTGAGATGTTGGGAGTGGGTTTGACACAGCCAGAGGCTGCTGAATTATGTTGGCGAGAATGCTAACAGCTGTCAGTTGATGCTGTAAGTTTGCAGATGGCAGCCATGGCAGTGGTAATTGTGGACATCTGACTCCAATGAACTGCTGAACGGTCACAGCGAGGGATGATACCTGTTCCTCCAGATGAGACTGGGTTTCTCGGCACGAGAAGATCTGCCGCATTGCTTTGGCAACTTTACCTAGAACAGGTTCGATCGCCTGTAACTTGTCCTCTACCTGGTCAATGAATCTCAAGGTCAAGTTCAGCTTTTCTCTCTCTGCTTGGTCTATCTTGTTCGAGATTTGCTCTCAGGGTGCTTGGATATGGCTCAAGCACGGAGAGAGAGGCTCTAATGTGAGACAATAGTTCACAGACTTTAATGCAAACTTTGCAGAACTTTAAGACTGTGGCAATTTTCAGTGAAGATCGTGATGATGATTACATGATTTGTTTGTAGATCTTGCGGAGTTCCTCATGAAAATGAATTATTTATCCAAAAATCTTGTAAACGGACACATTTGTTTCATTGTTCCAAATTTAGCAACCTTTGCCTTTGCAAAGGGAGAAGTATCTCCTAACACCAGTGTTTGCTTATTCAATCCAGTCAGATTTCCTTCTCCAAAGAGATTGAAGTAAGTTTGGTTTCTTTTTCCATCATGTTCTCTGTTAGAAAAAATGCAGCTCTTTTTCCAATACATTTTCTTCTGGTAAATAGCAAAAATGTATAATCAAAATTGGATCAACACATTAACAACGTGCCATAAGACCATAAGACATAGGAGCAGAATTTGGCCATTCAACCATAAGACCATAAGATATTGGAAAAGAGTTAGGCTATTTGGCCCATTGAGTCGGTTCTGCCATTTCATCATGGCTGATTGATTTCCCTCTCAACCCCTTTCTTTTGTCTTCTCCCCATAACCTTTCACACCATGACTAGTCAAAGAACTATCAACTCTGCCTTAAATACATCCAATAACCTGGCCTCCATTGCCAGTTCTTCTACTTCATGTGTCTTGCGCGTTCCACACTTGGGCGATCATGGCTGTCCACATCGAACAATCCCTCGCAGCGTCAATGATATCTCACACACTTAGATCTGTTAGTTCTTTCACAGTGTCCATATATTTTCTTCTTTGCCTTCCTCTTTGTGTTTCCCAGGCATACGGCCTTGTAATGTAAGACATTCTATTTCTCCCTTTCTGATGACATGGCCCAGGAATTTAAGTTTCCTCTCACTTAATATTCTTTTTGTATCGGCACATTGGAGTACTGCCTTATTAGTTACCCTATCTCTATATGATATTTTCAGCATTTTTTTAAGAAACCACATTTCTGTTGCTTCTAAGTTTCTTTGGAGTTCTGGTGTTATAGTCCATGTTTCGGAAGCATACAGCAAGATTGACGAGATGTGACATTTTAGTAGCCTAAGTCCTGTTGTCATAGAAGTGTGTCTGTTGGTAGAAATGGGTTTCAGTTTTTGGAAGTTGGTTTTGGCAATGGCAATTCTTCTTTTTATTTCCACTTTACTTCTAGCATCTTGTGATATAAAGCTACCAAGGTAATTAAAGTTGGTCTTTTGTTCAATCTCTTGGTTACCGATGTACAATTGGCAGTTGGGAGTATCCTGCTATTTTGATTTTACCATACATTTGTTCTTTTACAGTTGATGGTTAGACCAAAATCTGCATTTGTTTGTACTACTTTGTCTGGGAGGATTTGTAGGTCTTCTGCAGCACTTGCTATTAGGGTGGTATCGTCTGCATATCGTATATTGTTGATGTTAATACCTCCAATTTTTATCCCATCTAGGTCTTCTATTTCTCTGAGAATCATTTCACTATAGATATTAAATAATTCCGGTGAGGCAGTGCATCCCTGTCTAACTCCTCTTTGAATTTTAGTCCAACTGGTTATATTATCATCAATTTTTACCGCTGCCATTTGATTCCAATATAAATTTCGAAGCAGTTGTTGGTCCCTTCTGTCAATGTTTAGTTTAGCGAGAATTTGAAATAATTTTTCATGTTGCACTTTGTCAAATGCTTTAGTGAAATCAATAAAACATAAAAAGAAATCATTTTGATATTCAATTGCTCTTTCTGAAAGCATTCGTAATATGAAAATTGCATTCCTAGTTCCTCTATCCTCAATATATCTGTGTTGCAGTTTAGAAGTTTCTGGCCTTAACTTGTTTTTAATACAACTCAGAACAATTCTCAACAAAATCTATGTGACTCAGAAGACTGATAGTTCTATAATTTTCGTAGTCAATTATTCTAGGAATTTTTGGCAGAGTTATAAATACTGATTTCAAGAGATTGTCAGGCAATACCCCGGACTCATATATGCCATTAAACAGTTCAAAAAGAATATCTATGCCCAGATCTTCTAGGACTTGTATCATTTCCACTGAAATTTCATCAGGTCCAGTGGCTTTACCATGTTTCATGCTTTTTGTTGCTTTAGTTATTTCTTCTTTGGTAAAAAGTGGGCCAAAATTAGGGTGTTTAATATCTGGGGGTTCCCCTCTATTATCCTCAAACAGCTGCTCTATATACTGAATCCACCTGTCACATACTTTATCTGGATCTGTTAGTATGGATCCATCTACTGATCTTATGCATCCTGCAGAGGAGGTCTTCTTAATTCCAGTAATTTCCTTAATTTTCTTGTGCATTTCTTTGCTGTTGTTAATATGGCCTTCTACTTCACTGCATTTTTGATTCAGCCATTCTTCCTTTGCAATATTGCACAATTATCTGATTTGTCTGTTTAGCTTTCTGTATTGCACTTCATTATTCTTCACTAACCTTCTTTGTTCCATCAGATCTAGAATTTCCTGGGTTATCCACCCCTTGTTGGAGTGTTGGATTTCTTGTACTGGGAATCTCCTCTGCTGATTGCTGTAGAGCATATTTGAATCTGTCCCAAATAGGTGTTGTTTTGTTTTCGTTGAGGTGTTCTTCTACAGCTGTCTTGAATTGTTGCTTAAGTATGCTATCATTTTTAAGTCCTCTCAACATATACTTCTTTCTCTTTTTTCCACGTTTCAGTTTCTTTAATTTTGTCTTGATGGTAGCTATTACTGGATGGTGATCTGAACCACAGTCTGCTCTTGGGTAGGCTTTAGAATTTGTGATATTATTTCTAAAGCATTCATTGAAGGTAATGAAATCTACCTGAGGGTTCCTTGTTCTATTTCCAGGGTTAATCCAAATACACAATCTACGTGGATGATTTTTATACCAAGTATTGGTGATCACTTGGTTGTTTCTGACACACCAATCAGTAAACCTTTCTCCATTTTCATTTTTCTCCCCTAATCCAAAAGGTCCTATAATGTTATCAACCCTTTCCTGTCCAACTTTGGAGTTAAGATCTCCCATAACTAGTTCTATACCCTGAGATTTACATTGCTCATAAGCACTGACGAAATCTTCATAAAACTTGTTGATATCCTCTTCATCCGCATCATTTGCTGGCGCATAGGCTTGGATTATGCTAATGTTAAAAGGGTTACCCCTTAATTTAACTAAAAGCAGCCAGTCGGATATCGCCCAAAATCCCATAAGACATTTTGATACTTGTTTGCTTAAAATAATTCCAACTCCATACATATGCTGTTGACCTCCAGAATACATTATCAGAGAACTATTCTTAGTGAATTTGCCACTGTCAGTCGATCTAATTTCTGACAGGCCTAAGGTACCAGCTTCCAACCTTTTTATTCCATTTAATGTGTTGTCTTACTTTCCTTTCTGGTAAAGTGTACAGATGATCCATGTTGCTACCCTTAGCCTTTTCCTGTTGCTTACAGTCTCTGGATGACAGTCTGATGTCACCTGCAGCACATGACTACCCCTACCGAGCGAGGTGTTGTTCTGTTGATTAGAATCAACCCCATTCACGCTGTTGTCTGTACTTTTAAAAAATCAGTAAGCTGTTGTTGCAGACATAGAGCCACGAAACACTAAGTGGGCCGAGTGCATCTTATGGGTCTTGGGACCCTTAGTATTCATTATTGATATAAATAGTTTGAATGTGAATAGACAAGGCTTGATAGTAGGTTTTCAGATGACACGGAATTAAATGTTGTTGATAGTGAAGAGGGTAATCGCAGATTGCAGAGGGACCTCAGTTAGCCAAGTGGACCGATGAATAGCAAGTGGACTTCAATACAGATACAGCAGGTGTGAGGTGATGGATTCTGGAAAGTCAAACCAGCTTAGGACTTACACTATATATTCCAGGGTAATGGGGAGTGCAGTGGACCAGAGGAACCTAGGAGAGCACAGTTCCTAAGTGCATCATTCAATAAAAATAGTGTCACAGGTGGACAGGGTGGTGAAAAGAAAGTTGGCATGCTGGTGCTACTTAGTATGAGAGTTGAGACATTAAGATGCAGTGATAAGCTGTTGCTGAGACTGAACTTGGATTTATGAGGAGGTTGCCAGAATTAGAGAGCTTGAATTATAAGTTGCTCAGTCTTTATTCTTGAAATGCAGGAGAATCAGGGGTGACCTTACGGATTTGTTTGTAATTTTTCGAGGTACAGATGAAGTGGTAACCATCTTTCCCCCAGGATATGGGGTTCAAAAACTATGGGTCATAGATAAAGAGTAAGGGGGGAAAATCTTAGAACAGAACTGTTAGACAACTTTTTCACACAGAGGGTGATAAGTTTATAGAATGAGCTACCACTGAAAGTGGTTGAGTCAGATACAATAGTATCATTTAGGAAGCACTTGGATAGGTAAATGGAGGTGTGGACCTTAGAGTTAACATTTCTTTTCTTGTTACATCTCAGTGATTTATACTTTATACTTTATTGTCGCCAAACAATCATCACAGCCATATTTTATTCTGCACTTCACACTCTCTGATTACAGATATTAAATATTAAAAATAGTTAAAATTAGAAAATATTAAACATTTAAATTATAAATCATAAATATAAAATAGAAAAAATAGGAAGTAAGGTGTGCAAAATAATCGAGAGGCAAGTGTTTTGGCTGGGTGGATCGTGTCCTTGATTATCCCGGCAGCACTGCTCCGACAGCGTGCGGTGTAAAATGAGTCCACGGACACGTGATGTGCTGTGCAGTGTTCATGATCTTCTGCAGCTTCTTTCGGTCTTGGAGAGGACAACTTCCGTACCAGGTTGTGATGCACCCTAGAAGAATGCTTTCTACGGTGCATCTATAAAAATTAGTGAGGGTTTTAGGGGACAGGTCAAATTTCTTTAGTTTGGATGACTGAATTGATTTTGTTGACAAGTTTCTGAATGATATGAGGACAGGTGGAGGGACAGGTAGTGTTCAGGAAGCAGGGAGGCTGCAGATGGACTCAGACAGAATAGGAAAATGGTCAAGTAAGTGGCAGATGGAATATAGTGTAGGGAAATTTTGGTATTTTGGTAGAAGAAATAAAAGCATCAACTATTTTCTAAACAGGGAGAAATTTCAAAATCAAAAGTGGACTTGGGAATCCTTGTGCAGGACTAACTTGCAGGTTAGGTCAGTGGTAAGGAAGCAAATTCAATGTTCACATTCATTTCAAGAGGACTAGAATACAAAAGCAAGAATGAAATGCTGAGACTTAATAAGGGTCAGTATGTTCGGATATGGCCCAAGTGTGGAGAGAAGGACACAGAAGTGGGTCAATATTTCACAGACTTTAATGTGAACAGGGTTTTAAGGAAAAGGAAAAGAATAAGCACTGGGTCAAATAGGGCTAATAAATGGAAAACTAGATGCCAACACCGTGGTTGTGACATAAGGTTATGTCAAGTCACCCTGTGGAGTATTGTGAGCAGTTTTGGGCCCCTTATCTGAGAAAAGATGTGTTGGCGTTGGTGAGGATCCAAAGGTTCATAAATATGATTCCTGGAATGAAAGGGTTAACACATGGGGATCGTTTGATGGCTCTGGACTTGTACTTGATAGAGTTTATAAGAATGAGTGTAGATCTCACTGAAACCTATTGAATATTGAAAGGCCTAGATAGAGTGGATGTGGGGAGGATGTTTCCTTTTATGGGTGAGTTTAGCACTAAAGGGCACAGCTTCAGAATACAGGGATGTCCTTTTAGAACACAGATTAGGAGAAACTTCTTTAGCCCGAGGGCAATGAATCTGTGGAATTCATTGCCACAGATAGCTGTGGATGCCAAACCATTGAGTATGTTTAAAGCAGAGGTTAATAGGTTCTTGATTAATCAGGGTGTCAAATATTACAGGGAGAAGGTAGGAGAATGGGATTGAGAGGAATAATAAATCCGCCACGAAGGAATAGTGGAACAGATTCGATGCGAATAATGGCCTAATTCTGATTTTTATTCTTATGCTCTTATGGTCTTATGGAAATGGGCCAAATGCAAGATTTTGGACCAAGCTGTATGGGCACCGTAATTTGCATGGACTGGTTGGATAAAATGCTGACGTCCACATGACTCTATGAATCCCTCTATGACTATGACTAAGAGCCTTTCACTGCATATCTAACAGGGTTTAAAGTTGGTGACATCAGG
Organism: Mobula birostris; assembly: GCF_030028105.1. Lineage (NCBI taxonomy): Eukaryota > Metazoa > Chordata > Chondrichthyes > Myliobatiformes > Myliobatidae > Mobula > Mobula birostris. Next base: position 17,565,011 of record NC_092371.1, read on the forward strand.
ATGTCCAGACTCTGACCAGTTCTTGAAGCCCCAGAGTATACTAGCTGGACCCATGCTATGGAGGTGCTCAGGGACATTACTGTTGTGCACTGCCAAGGATAGTTGGCAAGGCTCTTTGTCTGAAAATTATTGTTATGTTGTATTTACATGGTGCACATGCTTCCAGTCAGCTGATATAGCTCCATGTGCTTGAATGAGGCTTAGCTTCCATCTGTATCATTTCCTTCTCAGTGATTGGCTTTGAGTTAAATATTAACCCACAAAAAAGTGCAGAAGACACCAGGAAAGTGAGAAAGTTACACTTATTTGAAGGAGTTTCAGAATCTCTAATATGTGGAAAGAATGGAAGATGAGTCTGGGGTGTGGGGATTCTCAAATGCGCCTCTTTGTCTACTAATTAATACTCCCTGATATTGTAACTCAATAAGTACCCATCGAAATCCATTTACTGTTAATTACTATCTCCTTTAATTTCATTATTGTAGTCCTTCTTCCTAATAGAGTAGTGAATGATGGTAATTCAGAACCTTGTAAAGTGAAACCGTTGATGTATTTATGACAATATAGTTAAAATACAATGTCAGGTGGCTCACTCTTTAAGGAGATATATGCTGCACTGCTGTGCTAATTATGAAGAATAATCTTGAGAATGCAATTAATTTGTATTTGTAATCCACCCCTCAATTTCATTTTCATGTCCATCGCCCGTACTTAAACTGCAACTTATTAAACCTAAAATCTACAAATGCTGAAAATCTAAAATTAAAAATAACAAAAAATAATGGAAATTGAGCAGGTCAAGCAGCTAATGGTACTATCTAGTTAGGAGAAGCCAATAAATGCATGATATCATAGCAGACTTGTCTGTTGAAGGTCACAGAGAGAGAACTGTGATTAACAATTACACCATGGCTCTATAACAAACTTATATCAACCTCTCTTGCAGAACACTCTCAAGCTTTGTTTCTACACAGTCTCTCCAGTCCCTGCACCCTTCCACCCGCACTTTAAAACTCACTTCCTTCCTTATCTCTGATGAAAAGTTAACATTTTCTGCTTCTATTGATGTTGCCTGACCTGTTGACTTCTGCAGCATTTTATCCTTTAATATCATACTTCATTGGTAAAAGTTAAGAAGATTTTCAATAAAAAGTGAAGGGTTCCCATGCTGACCTCAGCAAAAGTTCTATGCCACGTATATTAAGATATATTGAATTTATGGACATCTATCAACAACTGTGAATGCTTGTGACCTTCCTTTAATGTCTGGTACATTAAATTGCTTGTGAAGTTACCTTCTCTTCTCCACAGACCATTCAACCGGCAATCTCACTCTAAGAGAGGGACATTTGGTTTGAAAAAACAGCAAGACCTGCTCATTTGGTTTGAGACTAAAACAGCAAGACCTGTTAATGATTCAGATGATGAAACTGATGGCTTTGTGACTACGATTGCAGAGAGGTGGAGGTGCAAGTAATGTTGAGAAAGCAAATCATCTGCTAAAGGATTTAAACAGATTACAGGAATGGACAAAGAAATGGCAGATGGAACACAGAGTAGGGGAGTGTATGGCCATACACTTAGGTAGAAAGTGATATGAAACTTTGTTATGACACTTTGATAGAAAGTGGTATGAAACTTTGGTATGACACTTTGACAGAAAGTGGTATTAAACTTTGGTATGACACTTTGTTGCCAAGAGCGGCTGTGGAGGCCAAGTCATTGGGTGTATTTAAGGCAGAGATACATAGGTTCTTGATTAGCCAGGGCATCAAAGGGTATGGGGTGAAGGCAGGGGAGTGGGGATGACTGGTAGGATTGGATCAGCCCATGATTGAATGGTGAGCAAACTCAATGGGCCGAATGGCCTACTTCTGCTCCTATATCTTATGGTCTCATGGTCTTATATAGAAGGAATAAAGGCATAGACTATTACAAAATGTGGAGTGAATTCGGAAATTGCAGAGGGATTTTGGAGTCATATTGCAGGATTCCCTGAAGGTTAACTTGTATGTTAAGTTAGTAGTTTGGAAGGCAAATGCAATGTTAGCATTCATTTTGAAAGAACTAGAACATAAAAAACAAGGATTTAATGATGAGACTTTACAAAGCATTGGTTTTACCACAAGTAGAATATTATTTGCTGTTTTAGGCCTCTTATCTAGGAAAGTCTGCAATGATTTTGGAGAGGGTCAAGAGGATGTATATGAGATGTATATGAGGTTTAAAAATGAGGAGCATTTGATGGCTCTGGGCCTGTACTCACTGGGGTTTAGAAGAATGAGAGTCAATCTCATTGAAACTTACCAATTATTGGAAAACAAAGATACAGAGGACACGGAGAGGATGTTTCCAGTACCAGGAGAGTCTAGTACTAGAGGGCACAGACTCAGCATACAAGGATGTCCCTTTAGAACACATATGAGGAGGAATTCCTTTAGCCAGAGAGTTGTGAATTGGTGGAACACTTTGTCACAAATGGCTGTTGAGGCCAAATCTTTGGGTATTTTTAAAGAGGAAGTTGATGGGTTCTTGAATGATAAGCATATTAAAGGTTATTTGGAGAAGTCATGAGGACAGGGTTAAGAGGGAAAATAAGTCAGCTCTGGTTGAATGGCAGAGTGAAATTTGACGGGCTGAATGGCCTAATTCTGCTTTTATAGAAACATACATAGAAACATAGAAATCTACAGCAAATTACAGGGCCTTTGGCCCACAATGTTGTGCCAACCATGTAACCTACTCTAGAAGCTGCCTTGAATTTCCCTACCATATAGCACACTATTTTTCTAAGCTCCATGTACCTATCTAAGAGTCTCTTAAAAGACCTTATTGTGTCTGCCTCCCCCAATGGTGCCAGCAGTGCATTCCACACACCCAGCACTCCCTGTGTGAAAAACTTGTCCCTGTCATCCCCTGTGTACCTACTTGCAAGCACCTTAAAACTATGCCCCCTTGTGTTAGCGACTTTAGCCCTGAGAAAGAGCCTCTGGCTATCCACATGATGGATGCCTCTCGTCATCTTATACACCTCTATCAGGTCACCTCTCACCCTCCGCTGCGCCAAGGAGAAAAGGCCAAGTTCACCCAGCCTATTCTCATCAGGCACACTCTCCAATCCAGGCAGCGTCATTCTCTGCGCTCATTCTATAGTATCCATATCCTTCCTGTAGTGAGGTGACCAGCACTGAACTCAGTACTCCAAGTGGGGTCTGATCAAGGTCTGGGTTACAAGTTTACACAGAAGCACAAAGCACTGACGGGGTCTCTTAACATCTTATGGTATTTTGTACAACTAAGCTATATTTCTCACCTGCAAGTTATCTAAGTTATGGGCAGTTGACAGGAACAGAACTCTGCTGTAACCTGGGACCTTGGTGAGGGTGGGGGAAGATCTTGGTGGAAATGCAGCCATTAAAGTGACACAGCACTACCTATTACCATCAGATCACCACAACTTTGAACTTCCTAGCCTTGTCTCCTTTCCAGATGATTTAAGGTTAAGATCAGTATTAATCAATCAGTGTTGGTATTATATCTTGTTGAATTAGAGGTCAATATCTTCTTCAGGTGACCTGAATCATGGGAACTTCCAATCCGTTGAACCTATGTGGATCATTCCATCCATGTTTGGTTAGCTGGTAATCATTTCTTATATTATTTCCCAGACTGATATTCCTAACTACATTTAAGAGCTCCATTACAGTCAAACTGTAAGAAATAACTTGAGTCCTGAAGCATGTCAATTTCCTGTATATGGAATGCTCCCATAAATCCACTAGTCTATACCATTTCTCTCTATGATTATGAACATTGATATTGTGAATGTAACAGATCTCAAAAGCAATCTGCAGTTTTTCTAATCCTGACTATGCTTTTACAGATGCATCATTTGTCCCTGGAGGGAGTAGCTATGGAAGCCATCTACTCTCATCTGAACACTCCTTTGAGACTCAGTCACTATTCAGCAATGCATGAGCTTCAGTTAAGTGCTCCACACATCATTTTGGAAAATACAATGAAGCTGTGAAAATGAAGGCCACTGTATTATTTAATTCAATTTCTTTTTACAACTGAAGTGAAGCAACAACAGTTTGTGAGATCTGACCAGGTTTGATTTTCAATGAATTACAGTACTGGCATTGTCTCTTCTGATTTATGAGAACCTGTGTTTAAACCCTTGGTGCTGCAAAGCTTTGCTAAGAGTTTGAAGACCTTCAGTCAAAGTCAAATTAAAATTTATTATCAGACTACATAATACAGCCCTGGGATTCTTTTTTTGCTGGCATGCTTAGAGCAATAACGGTAAACAGGGTCAATAGACAAAAAACTGTGCAAATGCAGATATAAATGAATAGCAATAAATAATGAGCATGAAGTAATAAGATAACAGAGTCCTTTAATGAGTGCAGCTTTTCACTTTTTTTTAAGAGCCTGATGTTTGAGGGATAGTAACTGTTCTTGAACCTGGTAGTGAGATTCTGGAGGCACTTGATGGGAGTAGCAAGAAAACAGCATGGTCTGGGTGATGAAGATCTTCGATAACGGATCCTGCTTTCCTACAGCAATAATTCATGTAGATATGCTCAGTGGTTGGGAGGGTTTTACCTGTGATGTAGTGGGCCGAAGGCTAATGGAATGTTGGCCTTTATTACAAAGGGAATGGAGTACAAGAGCAAGGAAATCCTTTTGCATTTGTACATGACCCTGGTGAGACCACACCTGGAGTATTGTGTGCAGTTTTGGTCTCCAGGGTTAAGGAAGGACATCCTGCCTGTGGAGGAGGTGCAGCGTAGGTTCACTAGGTTAATTCCTGGGATGTCCGGACTGTCTTACGCAGGGAGGTTAGAGAGACTGGGTTTGTACACGCTGGAATTAAGGAGATTGAGGGGGGATCTGATTGAGACATATAAGATTATTAAGGGATTGGACAAGATAGAGACAGGAAATATGTTCCAGATGCTGGGAAAGTCCAGTACCAGAGGGCATGGTTTAAGAAAAAGGGGTAGGTCATTTAGGACAGAGTTGAGGAGGAACTTCTTCTCCCAGAGAGTTGTGGAGGTGTGGAACGCGCTGCGCCTCAGAAGGCAGTGGAGGCAAATTCTCTGGATGCTTTCAAGAAGGAGCTAGATAGGTATCTTATGGATAGGGGAATCAAGGGTTATGGGGACAAGGCAGGAACTGGGTATTGATAGTAGATGATCAGCCATGATCTCAGAATGGCAGTGCAGGCTCGAAGGGCGAATGGTCTTCTTCTGCACCTATTGTCTATTGTCTATTGTCTATTTTGTATGATTTTCCACTCAAAAGCATTGATGTTCCCATACCAGGCTGTAATACAACCAGTCAGCACACTTTCTACTGTACACCTATAGAGGTTTGCCGAGGTTTTTGATGACATGCTGAATCTCTGCAGACTCCTGAGGAAGTACATGATATCAAGCCTTGATGTTGAGTATGTACCAATTTTGGTGACTGAACAAAAGGAGGATCAAATAACTGCAAAAGAAGTGCACAACTTGTTGAAGATTTATTTCAAACTTTTGTAGAAATTTGGAATTCTCAATGAGCTCAGAATAGCTGTTCCCGCATCAGGTTTTAACCACCTGCCTCAGACACCAATCACTGTCGATTTCTGCCAAATCATTTCAATGTAGTGGATTAGAGATCATTGTTTCTATTATCAAAAAGGACAGCAAATACATTTTTAATACAACATGAATAATAATGAGCTCCTTATCATATATATCAGCCGTCTTTGAGCTCAGCCTCTACGGTTTGCAGTATTTTATGTAATTCCACATTTTCCCCTCTTGTGCATGTACAACTTCATGAAGTCACTGACTGATTTGCACTTGAAATTTGCATTTTTTTCCCTCAAGATTATTTTAACCCCTAAGTGCCAAAATTCTTCAAACAGCTTGGAACAAAAAACTGAATTTGGAAAGATACTCAGTGAGAGATGAGCGGTATAGAATGCACATAACAGCTAGAGTGTTTATCTCTCCTATAGGGCCTTCAATCTCCACTTCATCTTTCAATACTTTTAAATGCTTTCTACCTTGTATGTTTATCTTGGTGTTTGGTATAATATCTATGTATCTTGGCTCAATAATGTTCAGTGGCAGCGAGTTCTACGTTCTAATTGAAATCTGGATAACAAAAGTCATTTTTGAAGCTTTTATTCATTGCATTTCATTAATGACCATTTGTTGCAGTACGAAGTTCTACATTGTAACGATGCTACAAAATCGTATCTTTCCTGTCCTCTTCTGCCCAATGTTTCTAAATGTTAATCATTAGTCTGGATTGATGCTCATTTCTTAATTGTTTAGAGCCTGGTGTCAGTTTGCTACCTGGGCAGGTTGTGTTGGTGTAATGTGCTGTACTGCCAAAGGTTCGTTTAAGGATTACTACAGTAACTTAATCCTTTTGTCTGTAATAACATGTGAACTGCTGTAGACACCATACTATGGTCAAATGTTCAAAAGAAGATAAATAAAAAGTACTGTTTTGTTCAATCTAATTAATTTTCTCTTTTCAGCTGTATACTGGAGATCAAATTTTAATTTAGGAAACTTCAGGGAAATCGAAAAGGGTAGGAAATCCTAAAAATTTGGTGAGTATGGCCAGTTTATCCAACTGGATGAAAATCAAGGGAGGTGCAGATGCTGGACAATAGATTTTGGAAGCACTCACCAAATCAAGAAGCATCTGTGGAGAGAGAATGTGTTAACTTTTAAATCAAAGACCCTTGAAATGTTAATTATATTTCTTTTTACACAAATGTTTCTTGTTCAGCTGAAGCTCTCCAGCTTTTTCTGTTATTTTGTAACTCAATATGTTGCCATCTATCTGACCAATTTTAAAAGTGTTTGGGTATCCTGAACTTGAGGACAAAATCTTTGTGTTTGCAGGACACCAAAAGAAAGCATTGCAGGATGCTCCCTTCGCTGGATTCAGTTTCTTGAAGTAACTGACAATATCCATGAAAATATAAATTAACCTCATGTTTTCCCCCATGCCTGCTAAACTTCCAGTGAGACACAGGGACAACCACTGTGAATAGCCTACTCTTGTGAATTTTTAAGGTTACTATCTGCAGTTGCTAGTTATAATTAACAATGTATAAATTCCATTAATCATAGCTGTTTATACTACTTTATTTCACTGACAAATTAAGAAACTGATAAATATTTATGGGATATTTCATTAACCTCAAATTAGCGATTTGAAGCAATGCCAGGCATTAAGAATCTAACCCACCAGTGTGCCTACTGTTGAGGCAGACTCTACCATAGGATAGTGCAGTAAATTGAAAATCTAATTTGTCTGTCAAATGATTTTATAAACACTTCATACTTTGTAATTCTGTGGCATGTTCTGGTGTGATGTAATTGCCAGTGAATGAGGCAGGGATGTATAATTTACTCTAAACCTCTTTCTTACGGCCATACCCCAGTAGCGATAGACCAACTGAAAGAGGAAGAGGAAGTGATCTTAAATAAACTGAACTCAGAGTAAAATCGTATCTATTCAGATGAAGTCTATTATACACCAGTTAAATTTGGAAAATTCTTGTCATGTAAGATGCAACTAGGAGCTCATTGAGATCAGAATATGTATTATTGATGGTAAAATGAATTCACAAAAGCAAAGACTCTGTTAAATATCTGCAGATATTTCTCACTCCTCCCTACCACCGTAATCCCCCAGTTCACAACTCTCCAAGAACACCCTATCCTCCAATTCTATCCTTTTACTTGTTTCACATAGACATTAAATGTTTAAAGTTCAAAGTTCAAGGTAAGTTTATTAGTAAAGTATGTATATGTTATCATATACTACCTTCAGTTCATTTTCTTGCAAGCATTTACAGGAAAAAAGAAATACAAAGGAAATTTATGAAAAAGCTATATATTAATAGACAAAGATTTGTAAACAGCTAATAGTGTAAAAGGGGACAGACTATACAAATAAAAATAATACTGAGAGCATGAGGTGTAAAGAGTCCTTGAAAGTGAGTCTGTAAGTTATAGAATCTGTTCAAAGTAGTGGTGAATAAACTTATCCTCACTGGTTCAGGAGCCGGTTGTATGGTTGTATGGTAATAACTGTTCCTAAACATAAATCATGGAATAGCACAGCGCCAGAATAGGCTCTTTGAGTAATGATTTCTGAACCAACCTTGATACTAAACTAAATTAATCTCATTTGTCTCCACATGCAATGTCCCCTCTAATTTGTAATGACCTGTGTGCACCAAAAATCTTGTGCTGTGCAATTTTTTGCCCAGTGACAACAACATGTGGGCACTGAACTTTTAAGTGGAAGTAAACCTGAAGATATTCTAAGGATAATAAACTACCAAGTTCAGTTTGCTGTTCATTGTTTAAAAGAAATAAAATAATACACATCAATGAGTCTTATTTCTCATGTACTAAATGACGGCGTGAAATAATATCAATCTTTTTATATGTTATTAAAGTTGTTTGAAATGGTCAAGCAACTTGATCCCACTTGCAAATTCTCCAGCAACTTTTGCCTTGTGACAATACATGCAGGTAGCTCCAGTTTCTGTGTTGTACGTAAATGTTTCTCATAGTGGCACATTTCTGACCTCACAAGCTTTCTGTACAGCAGTTTCTTCTGTTTTGTTAAGATATTCCATCTTAAATGAACTAACAGTTCTTCTCCGCTTCACACCCTTTGCTTCTTTGGAATTTGGCATAGTGAATCAATAATTTCTTCAATTAAAAACAGTATAAATAAGCCAGTTCTAATATCTTCCGACAAATCATTACAAATTTTATGTTGTCAAACCCGTTTTCATCAGAAAGTGGAAAAAGAAATTTTATTGTGTAAGATCGTGAAATATACTTAATATTCAAGAGGAGAGAGAAAAGATAGCTGTAGTAATCAAAGAGGATGGAATAGTTCGAGACCATTATAAAATACAAAAAATGAAATATAGAATGGTTCAGCACTGTACAGGCCCTTCGTCCTACAATTTGTGCCAACCTTATAACTTCTCCAAGGTTAATTTAGTCCTTCCTTCCCACATAGCTCTCCATTTTTCTTTCATCCATTTGCCTAAGAGTCTATTAAATAACCTTAATGCATAAGCCTCTACCACCATTCCATTCCTTGCACGTACCGCCCTCTGTGTAAAGAATCTGCTTCTTCCATTCCCCACTACCGTCGGTGCGGGAGCAAGGAGTGCTCGAGGTCGATGGACGACTGGAGATCGGAGGATCGGAGGATCAGCCGTTGTAGGTAGGCTGAGGAAGATCGGGACTACCTAGGCATTACCTGAGGAGGAAGGTAAAACTGCGCAGGCGCGGGTGACGTCAGCCGCGAGCGCGGAGTTTAAAAAGAGGCCCACTTTCAGGTGCAGGCAGCGTCGGTGCGGGCAGCGGAGTGTGCTGGAGCAGAGTGCTGGGCTTTGGCTCAGTGGGCTTCGGCGTAAGGGGGTCTTCGGTGAGAGGTAATCAGTGAGCCTGAGTATGTGCTTGCTGAGGAAAAAAGGTAAGGTCAGTAGGTACTTTTTCATTTATTCTGATTAATCTGGGATCAGGTAATGGGGGAGATAGTTAGAGCAGTAGTGTGCTTCGTATGCAGTATGTGGGAGGTCAGGGTCAACGCAGTTGTCCCTGATGACCACACCTGCAGAAAGTGCATCCAGCTGCAGCTCCTATCAGAGCGAGTTAGGGAATTGGAGCTGGAGCTGGATGGACTACAGATCATTCAGGAGGCAGAGACAGAGGTAGATAAGAGTTATCGGGAGGTAGTCACACCGAAAAGACGGGAGGTAGGCAACTGGGTGACTGTCAGGAGATGGAGGGGGAGCAGGCAGAGAGAGCAGAGCACCCTTGTTGCGATTCCCATCAACAATAAGTATACTGTTTTGGATACTGTTGGTGGGGATGACCTACCAGGAACAAGTTGCAGTGGTCCTGTCTCTGGCACTGAGGTTGGACCCTCGACTCAGAAGGGGAGGAGGGAAGAGAGGACAGCGGTAGTGATAGGGAATTCTATAGTCAGGGGGGCAGATAGGAGATTTTGTGGGGGAGATCGGGAGTCTCGGATGGTGTGTTGCCTCCCTGGTGCCGGGGTCCGGGACATCTCAGGTCGGGTGCAGGTTATTCTCAAGAGGGAGGGCAAGAATCCAGATGTTGTGGTCCATGTAGGGACCAACGACGTGTGTAGGAAGAGTGAGGGGGTCCTGCGTAGTGAGTTCAGGGAGTTAGGTGCGAAGCTGAAGGGTAGGACCTCCAGGGTAACAATCTCAGGATTGCTACCTGTGCCACGTGCGAGTGAGGCGAGGAACAGAAGGATTATACAGATCAATACGTGGCTGAGAGGATGGTGCAGGAGGGAGGGCTTCAGGTTTTTAGATAATTGGGCTTTGTTCCAGGGAAGGTGGGATCTGTTCTGACGGGACGGTTTACACCTGAACTGGAGGGGTACTAACATTCTTGCAGGAAAGCTTGCTAGTGCTGCTTGGGGGGGTTTAAACTAAATTTGCAGGGGTCAGGGATCCAGAATGTGAGAGAGGATAGCGAGATGAAGTATAAAGGACAGGTGGGGATTACACGGTTCCGGAATATTAAGTGTGAAGTAGAGAAAGGTGAGGCGGAACGAGTGATAAGGAGGATACATGTGCAGAGGGATGGTCTGACAGAGCATGGAGTTAAATGTGCAGAAAGAATAAGTAAATTTAAGAAGGACAACAAAATTCAAGGGGCGCATAGCCCAGTGAGAGTTCGGGGAGCTGGGTTATGCACAATAGGCAGTGATTTAAACAGAGAGAGGAGAAATGGGTTAAAAATTCTATATCTGAATGCACGAAGTGTCAGAGATAAGGCGGATGAGCTTGAAGTACGGTGCGAATGGGTAACTATGATGTTGTTGGGATAACGGACACATGGCTGCAGGGGGATCAGACCTGGGAATTGAATGTACAAGGGTATACGTGCTATCGAAGGGACAGAAAGGTGGGCAGAGGGGCTGGGGAGGCCCTGTTGGTGAGGAATGAGATTCAGTCCCTTGCAAAGGGGGACATAGAATCAGGAGAAGTAGAGTCAGTGTGGATAGAACTGAGGAACAGTAAGGGCAAAAAGGCCCTAATAGGTGTTATCTACAGGCCCCCAAACAGTAGCATGGATATTGGGTGCAAGTTGAATAGGGAGTTAACAATGGCATGTGGCAAAGGAAATGTCACAGTAGTTATGGGGGATTTCAACATGCAGGTGAACTGGGAAAATCAGGTTGGTACTGGACCCCAGGATAGGGAGTTTGTAGAGTGCCTATGGGATGCATTTTTGGAGCAGCTTGTACGAGAGCCGACCAGGGATAAGGCTATTCTGAATTTAGTGTTGTGCAATGAACAGGATTCGATAAGTGATCTTGAAGTAAAGGAGCCATTAGGAGGTAGTGACCATAATATGATAAGTTTTTATCTGCAAGTTGAGAGGGATAAGGGCAGATCAGAAGTGTCAGTATTGCAGTTGAACAAAGGAGACTATGGAGCCATGAGGGAGGAGCTGGCCGATGTTGACTGGTCGGATATCCTAGCAGAAAAGACAGTGGAACAGCAATGGCAGGTATTCTTGGGAATAATGCACAAGGTGCAAAATCAGCTCATCCCCCGGAGAAGGAAGGATTCAAAGGGGGGAAAGTGGCCACAGTGGTTGACAAAGGAAGTCAGAGATAGCATAGCATTAAAAAAGAAGTATAACAGAGCTAAGGTGAGTGGGAAGACGGATGATTGGGAAATTTTTAAGGAGCAACAGAACTTAACTAAAAAGGCAATACGGGGAGAAAAAATGAGCAAGCTAGCTAGGAATATAAAGGAGGATAGCAGAAGTTTTTTTAGGTATGTGAAGAGAAGGAAGATAGTTAAGAGCAATGTTGGGCCCCTGAAGAATGAATTGGGAGAAATTGTCATGGGAAACAGAGAAATGGCAGACGAATTTAATAAGTACTTTGGATCTGTCTTCACTAGGGAAGACACAAGCAATCTCCCAGATGTATGGATGGGCCAAGGACATAGGGTAACAGAGGAACTGAAACAGATTGACATTAGGAAGGAAACGGTGGTGAGTAGACTGACGGGACTGAAGGCTAACAAATCCCCAGGTCCAGATGGCCTGCATCCTAGGGTACTAAAGGAGGTGGCTCTGGAAATTGCGGATGCATTGGTGATCATTTTCCAATGTTCCTTAGATTCAGGATCAGTTCCTGAGGATTGGCGAATGGCTAATGTTATCCCACTTTTTAAGAAAGGAGGGAGGGAGAAAACAGAGAACTATCGCCCTGTTAGCCTAACATCAGTAGCGGGGAAGATGCTAGAGTCCATTATTAAAGATGAAATAGCGGCATATCTTGATAGTAGTGATAGGATTGGGCAGAGCCAGCATGGATTTACCAAGGGCAAATCATGCTTGACTAATCTATTGGAGTTTTTTGAGGATGTAACCAGGAAGATAGACGCGGGAGATCCAGTAGATGTGGTGTACCTTGACTTTCAGAAGGCATTTGATAAGGTACCACATAGGAGATTGGTGGGTAAAATCAGAGCTCATGGCATTGGGGGGAGGATATTGACATGGATAGAAAACTGGTTGGCAGATGGAAAGCAAAGGGTAGCAGTGTTTCTCGGAATGGCAAGTGGTGACTAGTGGGGTGCCACAGGGTTCGGTATTGGGACCACAGCTGTTTACGATTTATGTCAATAATTTAGAGGAAGGCATTGTGAATAACATCAGCAAGTTTGCTGATGATACTAAGCTGGGTGGCAGTGTGACTTGTGATGAGACTTTTAGGAGAATTCAAGGTGACTTAGGCTGGGTGAGTGGGCAGAAACTTGGCAGATGGCGTTTAATGTGAATAAGTGTGAGGTTATTCACTTTGGGAGCAAGAACAGGAAGGCAGATTATTATCTGAATGGTGTGGAGTTAGGTAAGGGAGAAATACAAAGAGATCTAGGAGTACTTGTTCATCAGTCTCTGAAGGTGAATGAGCAAGTGCAGCAGGCAGTGAAGAAGGCTAATGGAATGTTGGCCTTTATTACAAAGGGAATTGAGTACAAGAGCAAGGAAATCCTTTTGCATTTGTACAGGGCCCTGGTGAGACCACACCTGGAGTATTGTGTGCAGTTTTGGTCTCCAGGGTTAAGGAAGGACATCCTGGCTGTGGAGGAGGCGCAGTGTAGGTTCACTAGGTTAATTCCTGGGATGTCCGGACTGTCTTACGCAGAGAGGTTAGAGAGACTGGGCTTGTACACGCTGGAATTAAGGAGATTGAGGGGGGATCTGATTGAGACATATAAGATTATTAAGGGATTGGACAAGATAGAGGCAGGAAATATGTTCCAGATGCTGGGAGAGTCCAGTACCAGAGGGCATGGTTTAAGAAAAAGGGGTAGGTCATTTAGGACAGAGTTGAGGAGGAACTTCTTCTCCCAGAGAGTTGTGGAGGTGTGGAACGCGCTGCGCCTCAGAAGGCAGTGGAGGTCAATTCTCTGGATGCTTTCAAGAAGGAGCTAGATAGGTATCTTATGGATAGGGGAATCAAGGGTTATGGGGACAAGGCAGGAACCGGGTATTGATAGTAGATGATCAGCCATGATCTCAGAATGGCGGTGCAGGCTCGAAGGGCCGAATGGTCTACTTCTGCACCTATTGTCTATTGTCTATTGTCTACTACACTTTCCTCCCAATACCTTAAAGTTATGCCCCATGTATTAGCCATTTCCACCCTGTGAAGAGGTTTCTGGCTATCCACTTGTTTTAAGCCTCTTATAAGCATGTACACCCCTCTCAAGCACCTCTCATCTTCCTTTGCTCCATTGGAACTCAGTGCAAAATCAAGAAGCAGATCTACAAGTGTGATATCTCTGGATTATTACCTGAGCCATGTGCAAATTGGCAAAAGATAGATACGACTCCAGATGTTCCTGCATTGGCTAAAGGTGTGGTATAGAAAAAATGGATTGCAATTCATTGGTGAAGAATCCAGCACTGAAGAGAAGAGCTGATCCCTTGGGACAGACTCTGCCTAAATCATGCTAAGACCAGTATCCCAGCAAAGCACCTAACCAGGGTTGTGGACATGGCTTTGAACTGACTAGGAGGGAGGAGGTTTCCAAGGACAGGATGTTTAATAAATCAGAGGAAATGAGAGAGGAGCTTCAGGATAGTGAGGAGGGAACTGACAAGCAAAGTGTGACGGGCTCAACCAGAAAATGTGAACCAAAGTTTTCAGCACAGATCTAACCCATAGTAAAGAAAACCTTAGTGATTGCTTTTTTAAACTCCTCTTTCTTTGAGAATTGTGTATGTGTACAATCTGTCCTACTGGACCTGTCCACTTGCAAAGATTGTCAGCATGGACTTATGAAATGGAGAAAATCTCTGACAAATTTTGTGGATTTTTTTCGAAAGGTAACAAAATGCATGGATGAAGGCAGTGTGATTGATGTCAAAGATTTCAGTAAGGCTTTCAACAAGTTTCAACTTGGGAAAGTGTCCAAAAGGTTAGCACCCTTGAGAAGTTGACAAATGCATTCTAAATTGGTTGTTAATGTGAACGGGATGTGATTTTTTGCAATTGGAAGCCTGTAACCAGTGGTATAACACTGAGATTGGCGCTGGGAGCCTTGTTGCTTGTTAAACGTGTTAACCACTTGAATATGAATAGTGGAGGTATGATCTGTAAAGGAGATTACAGGAAACTCCAGTGACATTGTGCATAGTGAGGAAGCTAGTTCGAGGCTACAGGATGATATTGATCAGCTGGTAAAATGGACACAGCACTGGGAGATGGAATTTGATCCTGATAAAGGTTATGCGCTTTGGAGGGACTAACAAGGGAAGAGCACGCATAATGATAGGGCTGTAGAGAGCACAGAGAAAGACAGGAGCCTTGGTGATACAAGAACAAAAAATTTAACACAGCAGCATACATATTAGATAAGGTGGTAAAGAAGGCAAAACAGATACTTGCATATGTTAGTCAATGCATGGAATATAAAGAATAAATTTATTAAAAGACAGTGTGGTTTTAGGGGTCATCACACTATCGGAAGGATGTGATTGTACTGGAGGAGGTGTAGTGATTCACCAGGATGTTGCCTTGAGTGGATTGTATCTGTGATGAGGAATTACTGTGGACTGGCTTTTCTCAGAGGAGAGATGGTTGAGAGGTGGCAGATAGCAATGCACAAAATTACGAGGAATATTGGACAGGGAAGAAAGAAGGAAGCCTTTCCTTTAGCATTAGTGGCTAAACTAGGGGGTCATAGGTTTAACAATCACAGGGCAAGAGGTTAAGGAGAGACCTGCAGAGAATTTCCTTCATCCAAATGGTGGTTATAATCTGGAACACACTGCCTGATGAGGAGATCTGAGTGATAAGATTTTCACAGAGGTTGTTAATGCCTAGAATGAGCTGCCAGAGGAGGTGCTGAACGTACAATTATCATTTTTGAAAGGCTATTGGACAGGTAATTGGATAGGGAAGGAGAAGGGCATATAGGCCTAATGCATACAAATGGCACTATAACCATTTGAACCCATTATTCAGATTCTATAATGTATTGAAAGCAGATGCTCTTAGGTGTCAGAACTTCAGGGTCAATCCCTTAGTTGGCCACTAGAAGCCCTCAGTGGGCTTTTGGTTTCAAAACAATCTGGTCTTGCTGTGTTACTTGTATGGTAATTGACTACACCTGCACCTCATTATTCTGTGTATTTAAATGGTGTGAATTATGCTGTTCTTTGCTTGATCTTTGAGCTGGCATTCGATAGTGTGACTGCCTAATAATCCAGTGCTGTAGCCCTTTAAAAAAACTTTTGCCTTGCTATTTTTGTAGTTTGGACTTGTTTTATTTTAGAACTTTGGAGTCAGTCTGTTGTATTTTTTGGAATTGCTTGCCTGCTCCTTTCAGACTCCTGTTTTTGTTATATTGAGACACTGACTGGTGTCCTGATTTGTATTATTGTCTTTGTTTTTGAACTGTTCTCGAAAGGCAAAATATCCAGCTGTCTGAATATTCATTCTGGCTTCCTCTGTGATCTCTGCACCTGGGTTCATTTTCCACTCAGCCCCTTGGGCACAGTGGTTGAGTTCTGGCCTGCCACGCTGAATTCTGGGGAGGGGGGTGTGTTTCAAGCCCAGACAAGCCTGACACTCTCAAGTGTCTGGAAAAGCACTTGAACTGCCAAGACATAGAAGTCTGTGGGCTGGTGCTGGTAAATGGGATTTGTAAGGTTTGGTGCTTATTGTTGCTATGGACACGGTTGTCAGACAAAGAAGCATAATCATATTCTAACTGCCACATTTGGTCATTTGGTCACAGCCTGTCTTCAATCCTTTCCTTCCTGACCTTTTTGGCTGTAAAATTAACTCGCCTCAACTCTGAAATGATTCTACAACCCATGGACCCACCTTCAAGGACTCTACAGCTCATGTTCTCAGTATTTATGTATTTACTTAATTTTTATTATTATTTGTTTGCAGTTTGTCTTTTGTATATTGGTTGTTTGTCATTCTTAGTGTAGTTTTTTTCATTGATTCTATTGCATTTTGTTCTGTGAATAATTGCAAGAAAACAATTTTCAAGGTACATAGTATATCGTGACATATGTGCACTTTGACGATAAATTCACTTTGAACTTTTGAAGTCTTTTTTGGAACTTTGCTTTCTCTCTTTCCCAATTCTGACAAAGATTCCATGACCTAAAGCATTGTTTCTCTCCTCTGAAGCTACTTGACATGCTGAGAGTTACCAGTAGTTTTATAGGTTCAATATTCTGATGTTATTCCAGATTCCCAGCATCTGCAGGCTTTATTTTTGTATGACTCTTTTGACTCTAATTTAAATTCTAAAATATTATTTGATGTACATAAACAACGTTGGAAACAAAAGTGGACATCAGCTCTGGGTGCTTTCCAAAATGAAGTTTCATTTAAATGCATTGAAAAATTTTCTTAATTTATTTTAAGAGTAACATATGTTCCTCGAAGTTGATAGTTTTCTTGAAACCTGCTCTTTCTTTCCCCACGATCAGGCCCTGTCATAGCATCTTAACATCATAGCATGGAACTGGAGCCCTTTATTCCAATTAGTCCATGGCCACCAAGATTCCCATCCAAGCCAACTCCATTTGACCTTTATCTCTCAACTTCTCCTATCCATGAAATGTTGTTAATGTATCTTCCTCAGCTGCTTCAGCAGGCAGCTCATCCCAAATCTGGCACTCCGCCCTCCACCCCCCCATCTCGATTTTGGGGGGAGGGGGGAGAAAATAATATCTGTCGGGTTCTTATTAAACATCTCTCCTGTCACCTTGAACAAATGCTCTCTCATTCTTGATTCCCAAACCTTTGGCGGGGGGTGGGGGTGGGGGTGGAGGCTGCATGGAAGAGAAGGTTGCTTCATCCCTCACCCACACTTTGGTAAATCTGACCACCTGACTGTGCCTTACAGATAGAGATCGAAGGACGTGGCATTAGTGAAGAGGACTACGAAAAGCTGTGTGGCAGAGACAGGAGGAAATTTGGGATCACTTTGAGTCAGTGGACTCCTACACGTTCAAGAATATGCCACAGTCAAAACTGACTTCATAAGGACAAGTTGAGATGAGTGTGTACCCAGAATGCACTCTGAGATTTTCCCAACCAGAAGTCCTGGATGAATCATAAGATTTGTAATCTGTGGCATTAAGGGTGGAAGTCCAGTGTGGAATAAAAAGTCTGGGTATGACCTTTGGAAAGCCTTTGTGGACACTAGGAGGTAATTTTAGACCAAATTGAAAGAATCACAGATGCAGGTTTGGCAGGGTTTTCACAATATTTCTTCCTGCAAGGCAAGATTAGGTGCATAGGTGGCAAGGCCCATCACTCCCATGTGAGCAGATAAGCTCAGTGAGTCTCCCTTTGCTTTCATAGGGAGAGCTATAACACACTTCATGGGCCCACACATGTTTGGATATAATCTCAGTCAATGTGTCTGATGTTTGGGCACCCTGCAAGACAGTGAATCCATGAAAGGCATTTGAACCAGACAATATACTGAAGCAAACACTAAACATCTGTGCAGAACAACTGGCTGTGGTTCAAAAAGGCTTCTGTGTTGTTAATACCCAAGAAGAACATGGTGACTTCCCTCAATGTCTACACTCTGGCAGTGACTCCATCAGTCTTAATGAAGTGCTTTGAGAGGCTGACTATTGCATGAATCTTGCACATCTGCATGAAATTCCAGCTGCCATTTTTCAGCCCATTTCTCCAGCTGATGCAAATCCCTCTGCAAACCATGATATCCTTCCTTGCTGTCCACTACGACCCCAATCTTGGTATTGTCCACAAGTTCGCTGATCCAGTTGACCACATTATCAAGCAGATCATTGATATAGATAATAAAGAACTAAGGTCCCAGCACCAACCCCTGTGGTACTCCACAAGTCACAGCCCTCCAGTCAGAGAGGCAAACATCTACTACCACTCTGGCTTCGACCAGAAAGCCAATGTCAGATCCACTTTACTACCATATTAAAAGCTTGACCAACCTGTCAAGCGAGACCTTGTCAAATGCCTTGACAAAGTCCCCGTTGACACCATCCACTGTCTTGCCTTCATCTACTTTCCTGGTAAGTTCCTCAAAAAACTCCATAAGATTGGTTAGGCATGACCTACCACACAGGAAGTGACGCTGACTATCCTTAATCAGTCTATGCCTATCCAAATGCTTATATATCTGGTCTCTTAGAATTCCTTCCAACAACTTCCCCACAACTAATGTCAGACTCACCGGCCTTTAACTTCCTGGTTTATGTTTAGAGCAAACACCTCCTCCTCCGTAATATATACAGGATCCATGAAGGTGATGTCACTTTGATAGACTCTGTATCTGTCTCCTGGGTAAACACAGATGCAAAAAGTTTATTTAAGATCTTCGCCATCTCTTTTGGCTCCACACATGGATTACCATTCTGGTCTTCCAGAGGACCAATTTTGTCCCATGTAATCCTTTTGCTCTTAACATATCTGTAGAACCCCTTAGGCAATAGGCACTGTTCTACATGTTGTCCTTACACATCTGTAGAAGAAGGATACTAATGTGAGAATGCTGTTCTTGGATTACAGTTCAGCATTCAACACCATAGTTCCATTCCAGCTCGACAAGAAGCTCAGAGACCTTGGCCTTGACCTTGCCTTGTGTAGCTGGATCCTGGACTCCTTGTCAGATCGTCAGCAGGTTGTAAGAGTGGGCTCCCTCACCTCTAACCCTCTGACTCTCAATACAGGAGCTCCTCAGGGCTGTGTACTGAGTCCCCTCCTTTACTCCCTGTATACCCATGACTGTATGGCCACCCACAGCTCCAATCTGCTAATTAAATTTGCTGATGACACTACATTGGTTGGCCTTATCTCAAACAATGAGGTGACCTACATGGAAGAATTTATCTCTCTAACACAGTGGTGTCAAGAAAACAACCTCTCCCGCAATGTTGCAAAAACAAGGGAGCTGGTTGTGGATTACAGGAGGAATGGAGATGGACTAACCCCTATTGACATCAAAGGATCTGGGGTTGAGAGGGTAAACAGCATCCAGTTCCTCGTCACCCACAACACCGAAGACCTCACGTGGTCTGTACACACCAGCTGTGTGGTGAAAAAGGCACAACAGTGGCTCTTTCACATCAGATGTTTGAGCAAGTGTGGCATAGGCCCCAAAATCCTTAGAACTTTCTACAGGGGCACAATTGAGAGTATCCTGACTGGCTGCATCACTGCCTGGTATGGGAACTGTGCCTCCCTTAATCGCAGGACTCTGTAGAGAGTGGTGCGGACAGCCCAGCACATCTGTGGTTGTGAACTTCCCACTATTCAGGACATTTACAAGGACAGGTGTGTAGAAAGGGCCTATAGGATCATTGGGGACCCAAGTCATCCCAACCACAATCTATTCCAGCTGCTGCCATCCGGGAAGTGGTACCGCAGCATAAAAGGCAGGACCAATAGGCTCCGGGACAGCTTCTTCCACCAGGCCATCAGACTGATGAACTCATGCTGACTTGAGTGTACTCTATATTACATTGACTGTTCTATTTATTATAAATGATTATAAATTACTATAATTGCACTTTGCACATTTAGATGGAGACGTAATGTAAATATTTTTACTCATGTATGTGAAGGATGTAAGAAACAAAGTCATTTCAATTGAAAAGCAAGCTTCCCTACGCTCATTATCTTTACCTTTCATTCTGATAGGCACATGCAAGTTTTGTACTCTCAAAATTTCACTACTGAAGGCCTCCCTCTCATTTAACAAGTACACCTTTGTCAGAAAACAGCCTGTCTCAATCCACACTTGTCAAATTATTTTTGATACCATCGAACTTGGCCTTACTCCAATTTTGAATCACAGACCACAGACCACAATCCACAGACCAGACCTATCTATTTGCACATTTACTTTGAAAGTAATAGCATTGTGGTCAGTAGAGTTCCCTTATACAGCCTTCTGTCACCTGCCCTGTCTCATTCCCTGATATCAGATCCAGTATTGCATGCTCTCTCATTGGGACTTCGACAAACTGATGAAGGAAACTTTCTTGAACACATTTGATGAACTCTATCCTATCTAGTCCTTTTACAGGGTGGGATTCCTGGTCAATATGTGGAAAGTTAAAATCACCTACTATAGTACTCACTTCTTGAACCAACCAACGTAAATTGTGCATTATTTGTTTAATTTATATTTTTTCTTGTGATTGTTAGTTATATGATGCTACTTGTCTGCTGAAGTCGTTTTTTTCTTTGCATATAACAATAAACTCAGATTTGACAACTTTGAATTTAACTCTAACTATCCACCTTATGAATTTATGCACTTCTAAAAGATTGCCCCTCATTCTCCTACATCCAATTGAAAACAGTTCCAACCTGCTCAGTCTCGCTCCATAACACAGTCCCTTGATTCACAGAAGCATCCTTGGAAATCTCCTCTGCACTCATTACAGCTTAATGATATGTTTGCAATATCAGGATGATGAAAACTGAACACAATATTCCAAAGGCAGCTTTGCCGTGTTCTGTACAACTGCAATATCACATCCCAACCTCTGTACTTAGTGCTCTGACTGATAAAGGCAATAGTAAAGGGCCCTCTTTACCACAAGTCAACTTAAAACACCACTTTAAGGGAACCACGTACTTCTACTCCTGGATAGCCACCCCCCGCATTCTACAATACGCCCCAGAACCCTACCATTGACTGTGGATGTTCCTCTGTGATTTGTCATTCCAAAATAATCTGAATTAAAGTTACATATCATTAAGGTTTTTGAACATTTGATTAAACTGTTCAATCACAATATTCATGATATTTAGTGAGAATCAATGGTTAAGTGCTTTGTCATAATATAATCTGACTCTATCTCCTATCCCACTTCCTGTCTTTCTGATTACTCTGTCTCTCAACCAGGACTCAGTATGCTGAACTCTTGCCTCTGGTTTGGACATTTGTATGCTCTAAGACTAGAATTCATGAATGCTCCATGACATTTTAGATGAATTGTTGATCTGCTGATTGAGATGGATGTAAGTGACTTCTGGCATTATTTAGAAAGCACCGGAAAAGTTATATTGGGTTTATCACTGAACCAAGGTTGCCAAAAATAAAACAGACTCTAGTCAAATTGCATTGCTTTTGATGAGAAAAGAACAAACTGCAGGGGGAACTCAGCAGGTCAGATAATATCTGTAGAGGGAAATGGACCGTTGAGCTTTTGCATCAAGAACTTGCATCTGGAACACTATTGATGAGACCACATTGTATGTCAAGCTTTCTACGTTAGAGCAGCAATAACACTTCTTAAATATTCAAATAGTGTAAAGTTGTCTGAGGGAAAATCCTATTTTTTCAGTGTTTACTGCCTTGAAAGTGAACTCCATATACCATAAAATAAATGAGAATCAAAGAATCTCCACCATTGCCTGTAAAGGGTTTATATGTTTTCCCCGTGACCAAGTGGGTTTCCTCCGGGTGCTCTGGTTTCCTCCCTCAGTCCAAAGCTGTAACGGTTGGTAGGTTAATTGGTTATTGTAAATTGTCCCATGAACAGGCTAGAGTTGAATTGGAGGATTTCTCGATGGACCGGGAGGGCCTTCTCTGAGCTGTATCTCAATAAATTAATAAATAAATATCACAGTGCCTCTCTGGGATATGATTTATGCAAGGTACTTTTAATTATTTACAGGTACCAATGTTAATGCAGGATGCCTTTATACACAGTACGATAGCTATTTGGTGTGTTGATAGATGAACTTTCAGTCTGTATAGTGAGGAGTACGGGAATAGATGGAGCCCATCAACTCTGTTTGAACAAAGATTTCTCTGTTGGTTTCCTCACTTTTTCTATCCAAGTGCTATCAGCAGAATACATGACTCAGTACAAATACCAATAGGCTGAAAGGTACCAAAGTTTGGACAGAAACTCATCAGCTTAGGCACCTGTCATGCCTCAGAAATTCCTGTTGATGCATTCTCATCTTATTAACAGGAAAGAGTTGCAACACTTTGGATGTCAACGCTGCTGAATGGTATAGCTCAAATTTTAAGGTCATGACTCATGTTCCTGACTCCCCCATGGGAGTATATAATGTGTCTGTAATTTTCCTATCAAATTTGAGCCAGTAATATTCTGGGAGTAGTTTTATTTCCATAAGTTTAAGCAAATCTAATTTATCTTCTAAGAAGTGTAGAAAATCAGGTTGGAAACACACTTCACTGCAAAGTGGAAAACCATTCCACTAATGTATGTGAGGACAATTTTGTGCTTTTAAGAATTAAAGCTATTATCACATGCCAGAGCTAATGATTTCATTTATTCCCATAATGAGAATGTTTAAAGCATTTAATTCTCATAATGAGAGTAATTAAAACATTTTTTTTCAAATGAAGACTGTAATTAATCTGTGCTAAACTTTAGTTGGGGAGTACTTTTTGCCTTTTATTAAATTTTAATTTATTGGCTTTACACCAATGCTCCTAAGTGTAAGTGACTTCATCACTGACCTTTTCCTCAATCATGAAGTGAGAAGTGGGGACATTAGTTGATGATTACACTCTATTAGCTCCATCATTAATTTGTAAGATAATGTGTTCCGCAATATCTCAGGATGGTTAAGTTGGAAGGTACCAAAAATTCCAGGGTAATACCCATTTCCAAAAGGAAGGCATTGAGTAAATTAGCAACTCCCAGTCTCCCACATTCAACATCCTGAGAGTCACCAACAAGAAGCTCAACTAAAACAGTGGATAAATTCATGGTAACTGCACTGCCTCTCACATTGCACTTCAAGTTGAAATGATTATCTTGATTGCCTTGGTGACAGACATTTTTCCTCAATCTCCAAGGTTAGAACATGCCAAAATTTCACAAGCCTTTGGAGAAAGTAGCTTCCCTTCATTTAGTCATCTGCGGCCAAACCTCAATCTGGAAATGTGTTCCGAAATTTTACTTTCCAGTCAGGGGAAACAACTTATTAATGTCTACCCTGTCAATGCCCAGCATCAAGTATGCTTTAATAAGATCAGTCTTCTATCTCTAGGCCCATCCTACTTATCACTCCTCCATCCTGGAATCAATCAAGTAAATTGATATTCCGAGTCTAGTTTCATCAAAGATCAACTGGATCAAGTGTGTGGTCCTATCAAGATGATCTATGTATACTTCTCCCATAAGTGAGAGTTGCCCAATGGGATAAGAAATAGAGCAGTTCTAATGGATCAAATATAACTATGAGAGTATGATAATTGGATTGATTTGTAAGAGGGGGTAACAGGGAGATAGATTAGAGTCAATGAGCAGCCTAGTCTTTTCCTAGCTAACAAGAAAGATCAGCCTCATCTGATTGCCCTATACTCTTGTGTACAAACTTAACCCGATTCATGCAATTGGCTAGTGCTTCCAACCATCCTACCTCAGCCCATTAATTAGCCTATCACAATCATGTGCTGCAAATACCACTTTAATAAGGCAAAATAGTTAAGACATTTCACAAACCTCATCTCAGACTTTCCTCAGTGATCTTGCTGAGTCGTCTTTGGACAACTCCTTCGACCAAGCCGATTCTGAAAGCACCAATTTATAGATCTGGTGGTGTTATCTGTCGGAGATATTCATACCAAGCTATCCCATAAGACAGAGGAGCATAATTGGCCCATTCAACCCATTGAGTCTACAGCACCATTGCATCATGGCTGATTTATTTCCCTGATTTATTTCCCTCCTCAGCCCCATTCTCCTGAATTGTCTCCATAACCTTTGAAGTAAAGGCATCCGTTAGTCTTGCGAGACCATGGATCTGCGCCTGGAAAGTCTTCACTCTCCAGGGCGCAGGCCTGGGCAAGGTTGTATGGAAGACCAGCAGCTGCCCATGCTGCAAGTCTCCCCTCTCCATGACACCGATGTTGTCCAAGGGAAGGGCATTAGTACCCATACAACTTGGCACCAGTGTCATCGCAGAGCAATGTGTGATTAAGTGCCTTGCTCAAGGACACAACACATTGTCTCAACTGGGGCTCGAACTCACAACCTTCAGGTCGCTAGTCCAATACCTTAACCACTTGGCCACATGCCCATAACCTTTGATGCCCTGAGTAATCAAAAGCCTATCAAGCTCCGCTTTAAATATACTAAATGACTCCACAGCCATCTGTAACAATGAATTCCAGAGATTTACTAACCTCTGGCTAAAGAAATTCCACCTCATCTCTATTCTAAATGGGCATCCATCTACTCTGATCCTCTACAATGCCAGCATATTTCAGATTAGGGGTGCAAAACTGCTCACAATGCTCCAAGTGCAGTCTGAACAATGCCTTGTAAAGCCTCAGCATTACATCCTGGCTCTTGTATTCTAGTACACTTGAAATGAATGCTAACAATGTGTTTCCCTTCCTTAACACTTACTCAGCTTGCAAGTTATCCTTTAGGGAATCTTGTACGAAGACTTCCAAGTTACTTTGCACCTCTGATGTTTGAATTTTCTCCCAATTTAGAAATTAGTCTACGCCTTTATTCCTTCTGCTAAAGTGCATGACCATACACTTCCCTTTAAGATATTCCACCTGCTACTTCTTTTCTCCTTCCCCCAATATGTCTGTCTGTCCTTCTTCAGACTCCCTGATTCCTCAGCACTACCTGTCCTCCACCTATCTTTGTATCGTCCGCACACTTGGCCACAAGGCCATCTATTCTGACAACCAAGTCATTGATATATAACATGAAGAGAATCAGTCCTAACACCAACCCTTGCGGAATACCACTTCACTGGCAACGATCCAGAAAAGGCCCCCCTTATTCTGATTTACAGAAAAAGTATCAGAGGCACAAAAACATTCCTTCTGAGTTCTGAGAACCCAATCCATCGAAGTCTTCAGATCAAAGTCTGTGGCAGCTTCATCTCCTACCTGTTCTTCCTTCCTGGTCATGATACTTTCACCATTGCTACTACATTATGCAGATGATGCATCCCTCAGCTTTCTAGCTACATATCACTAACTAATCCATAACTTACCATTAGATTTTCATTCTGTACTCAAACTCTGCACAAGGCACCAAATCAGGAGTGCCCAATATTGAAAAGGGAAGGTTCAGGAGATAATCTTCCAGTAAGCACTTTCTAGTGATTCTTCTTGGTGAGTGTATATGCAGAGTAGGTCTAAGAACATCATTGTTCATAGTTGTTCTGTGTACCTTCCTGTTCCAATAGTAAACCTGGCTCATTCACAAACCTCTTCATTAAGACCATAAGATACAAGTACATATTAGGTCATTTGGCCCATTGAGCCTGCTCTACTATTTCATCATGGCTGATCCATTTTTCCTCTCAACCACAATCTCCTGCTTTCTCTCTGTATCCTTCATGCCCTGACCAATCACGTAGAGGAGGGAGGAGAAGATGGCAGCGCGACACAGCGTGCGCAGCCATTCTGAATGAATATCATATGTGTTAACTAGGGGACTGTGCACAATCCGGATTTGATGGAGACAGCTGTGAGAAGCACGGAGGAGCACCTGGCGAAACTTCTGAAATGCCCACTTCGCTGCCACTGCTACTGTGCGATTGAGAATCTCCAGAGAGGAAAGCCCCAAATCCTCGGCTTTGCCTATTGCCTGTTGCCGGGGCCGGGGTCGAAGCGCTCGGCAGAGATGGTGCTCGGTACTTGGTGTCGGAGACCTGGTGGGAAGCTCGGAGTTTTCAGATGGACTCGGAGTCGGACTGTGGTTGGATGCTTCCAGTATGCTGCATCGGCAAGTTTGCAGCGCTGGAGGTTTACTGTCTGCGTGAGATGATGGGATGTTCGAGAGACTTTGAGACTTTTACCTTGCCATGGCCTGTTCTTATCAAATTACGGTATTGCCTTGCACTGCTGTAACAATATGTTATAATTATGTGTTTTTTGTTAGTTTTTAAGTCAGTTTGTCATGTGTTTCTGTGATATCATTCTGGAAAAACATTGTATCATTTCCTAATGCATGCATTACTAAATGACAATAAAAGAGGACTGTGTGTCCTCATAATCTAATCTAATCTAATCTAATCAAGAATCTATTAACCTCTGCCTAAAATATACACTTCCTGATGCTATATTCCATCTGCCACTTCTTTGTCCATTCTCCTAATATGTCTAAGTCCTCTGTAGCATCTCTACTTCCTCAAAACTACCTGCTCTTCCACCTATCTTTATATCATCTGCAAACTTTGCAACAAAGCCATCAAATCCATCATCCAAATCATTGACATGTAACGTAAAGAGAATTGGTCCCAACACATACCTGTGTGGAGCATCACTAGTCACTGGCAGCCAACCAGAAAAGTCTCCCTTTATTCCCTCTCTTTGCTTCATGCCAATCAGCCACTGCTTTATCCATGCTCGAATCTTTCCTGTAATACCATGGGCTTGTAGCTCGTTAAACAGCTTCATGTGTGGCACCTTGTCAAAGGCCTTCTGAAAATCCAAGTACACAACATCAACCAATTCTCCATTGTTTATACTGCTTGTTATTTCTTCAAAGATTCCTAACAGATTTGCGTGGCAAGATTTTTCCTTGAGAAAGGCATGCTGACTACGACCTATTTTATCATGTGCCTCCAAGTACTGAAACCACATCCTTAACAGTCAACTCTAACATCTTCCCAACCACTGACGTCAGACTAACTGGCCTATAATTTCTTTTCTTCTGCCTCTCTCCTTTTTTGAAGAGTGGAGTGACACTTGCAATTTTCTAGTGATTCTTGAAAGATCATTACTAATGCCTCCATGATCTCTTCAACCACCTATTTCAGAATCCTGGGGTGTACACCATCTGGTCCAGGTGACTTATCTACCTTCAGAACTTTCAGTTTCCCAAGACCCTTCTCACTATTTATGGTAACCTCACACACTTCCTGACCCCTGACAGCTGGAACTTCCACCATGCTGCTAGTGTCTTCCACAGTGAGGAATGATGCAAAAATTAATCCTGATTCAATGTTGAGTCATTTGAGCTGACTCTAGACATTGGCAGTAGATCTACATTTAACTCCTGTGCCTACCCAAGTGGGAATATTCTAGATTGAGCTATCATGCTTTGTATGTGAAGAACTGCTCTTCGACCAGAAGCCTGGCTATGAAGCAAATGAAAATAAACATTGACAGATGGTACAAACACCTCAAAGACAAAAAGCTTTCTAAAACTTTAAATGTTGCTAAATAATTCAAAGCCTATTAAAATAACTAAACTTTGAAAATTTAAAAAGTATTAATGGCTTAAAAATTGGAAACTAAAATAATTTAGGCATTAGAGAATCTCACATAGGTGGCATTTCTCTAAACTGGTGAAGAATTTCCTTCACCTCCACCAACCATTGATCTTTGATGAACTGAATACTGATGTTATTCCTGTTCCAGATTCAATTGAATAAATATTGTTCTGGGAGATTTTAAAGTTGATGAATTGCTGGTCCAGTCCTGAAGTCCAGGAGATGCCCATCAGGGAGTCACAGAGAAAATCCACAAGCTCAGGACATTTGCCTTTTCACACACCTGCACAGAACTACCAAGATTATCAGTTGATTTTTAATGGTTCTACATGGAACAGCCAAAAATTGCCGGCAAAACCTGAACCTTTCTTTCATGGGATCATTGAGAATAGGAAAATTAAAGAAATATGTCAAAAAGTCATTTGTACAAGTGTTTTTAAGGCTGCTTTGGTGAAGTGTTATGGTGAGTGTATGCTTGGGGGCACCTTGTAACAGCTAGAGGAGCAGAGTGAATTGGAATCATTACTTACACTAATTCAGACTATTCCCACTCCCTATTGAACCATCTGAAGTCACCTTCACCGCCCACTTTTTGTTTGCTGGCAGTACCTCAGCATGCTTTTGTTGGTTTCAACGAACAAGTGGCACTTGGAATATCTTGCATTTTATTTCTACATAGTACTGGACATAGTTGTTTGTCCTACAGCACAAACCAAGGTCAATATCAATCTCAAGAGGCATAGGCCAAACCAGCTCAGGTCTGCATAAGTGTTCATTGTGATATTGCCTCTGAACTGATGGACTAAACAGTAGTTGTGCCAACCTGCCACTGAATTGAAACAGAAAATTCTAGTGAGTCTCATCAGGTCAGGCAGCATCTGTAGAGAGAGAAACAGAGATAGTATCTCAGGTCAATTAGCTATCAGAAGTGTTTCCAGCATTTTCTGTATTTATCTCTGATTTCCAGCATTTGCATTTTTTTTAAATTATGAGAACACTCAGTCCTCTTCTATTGTCATTTAGAAATGCATGCACGCATTAAGAAATGATACAATGTTTCTCCAGAGTGATATCACAGAAAACAGGACAAACCAAAGAGTAGTACTGACAGAACCACATAATTATAACATATAATTACAGCAGTGCAAAACAATACCACAATTTGATGAAGAACAAACCATGGGCACGGTAAATAAAGTCTCAAAAGTCCCCAAGTCGATCGACTCCCGAGTCCCTGAAAGCAGGCGGCAAAAGGGAGAAACTCCCTGCCATAAACCTCCAGGCACCGTCGACTTGCCGATGCCTTGGAAGCAGCCAACCACAGCCGACACTGAGCCCATCCGTTGGAAAACTTCGAGCTTCCGACCAGCCTCTCCGATACAGCCTCCCGAGCACCATCCTCTGCCGAGCGCCTTCGACCTCGCCCCGGCTGCTGAAACACGCAAAGCTGAGGATCTTGGGGCCTTCTGCTCCGGAGATTCCGGTTACCACACAGTAGCAGCGGCAGCGAAGTGGGCATTTCAGAAGTTTTCCAGATGTTCCTCTGTACTCTCACGTCTGTCTCCATCAAATCAGAATTGTGCACGGTCCCCTACTTGACAGATAACAGTCGTCACCACAGAAATGGCCGCGCGCACTGCCGTCGCACCATCTTCTCCTCCTCCATTTTGTTTCTGACGTTTAGTAATGGTGTCAGGTCACTCACAGGTTCTGAGGCAAAACTGGACAGATGTTCTTGGGCCCTGAGGGAAGAGCTGCACAGATGTTACTGTGCAGGGTAAAGAGGGATTGATGTTACAGGGTCCTGAGGAAAAAGAAGTGCAGATGTTCCTAGGTCCAAACAGGGTAAACCTGGGCAGATGTTGCATGGTCCTGACAGGGCAAAGCTGGACAGATGTTCCGAGAGCCCTGACAGGAAATAACTAGACAGACTTTCCCGGGTGTGCTGATGACTAAGTAGCTTGTAGTAGATCTACTGATTTGAGTCTTCACTTTTTCTGTCTGGTGAGGGCAAGGCAGACAGCTGTGTAGATGTTAGAGAGACATTAAAAGGGAACTCAGCCTCCAGGAATGGCCTATTGTCAGAAAACTAACCCAGCTTAACATCTCTTCTCAGTCTCTTTTCAAATATGTAGTATTCTTCTCAGAGTTTTGTTAAATTTATTCATTCAAATAAAAGCTGGAGGAAAAGCCACACATGGGAACAGATATCAGACTTCTGTTGACCCCTCTCAGGATGCTTGGTTCCATTAGTCTCTGTGATACAGGCTGGGCACCAGGGGAGGACCATCAGTGGTTCCCAAGACAGGATCCAGAGAGAGGGCCCTGGTTAGAATATTAATCAGAAGCAGGTCCATAATGCTTACTGACAGCCACCCATCAAGGAATGTCTTCCCATCCATGTTGAGGAGTTAATGCAGTCTGAATCTGTCTCATCAAATTCACATCAACTGCTTGAATTATAATTAACATTCACTCTCCAAGCAGGGTTCAGACAAGTTTCTGAGGAAAGTGATTAACCCTTTCTTGAGAATAGCGAAGGAGACATCTACAGATTCATGAACAACCACTGTTTATTGGCATCAGATCAACTTTCTCATCCCTTCATGTACTGGGTTCACAAATATGTGTTAGCCAGAGTAAATAATGAAATAAGTGACAGAGTTACAAAACCTGTTCACCTTTGTTTCAGTAATTTCACATTAATGGAATTCTGATTAGATATTTATGAGATTAGTGTTTTACATTGCTGATTGAGAAATGGCCAAAATTAATTTTGAATTACACCACTTAGACGGCCTTCATGTTAATAGCATTCTTTTTTGAATATATTTATGCTTTTATGCATGTATTTAGAAATATTTGCAGAATTTTTGTGATTGGGCTGATTGCTTCTCCTTGCTCTGGACTAGTAGTACCATTCCAGAGAGCTCAGGGGAAGAA
Source organism: Mobula birostris (assembly GCF_030028105.1). Taxonomy (NCBI): domain Eukaryota; kingdom Metazoa; phylum Chordata; class Chondrichthyes; order Myliobatiformes; family Myliobatidae; genus Mobula; species Mobula birostris. The sequence goes on from NC_092371.1 coordinate 17,595,782, forward strand.
CCTCTGTCAGCAGAACAGCTGCATGCTTTCCCTGATCCTTACTCCTGGGGCAAATTCATCGCCCATGTTGATAATTATTTCTAAAATGTCAGCTCAGTTCATAACATAGCAGGAGACCATTCAGCCTACCAAGTCCATGACAGCTCTCAAAGCAATCCAGTTCTCTGCTTACCCACCTTCCCGCTACATCCTTATTATCCTCTTCTCCAGTCTCAATTGTGCTACCACCTGCCTACATACAACAGGGATAGTTTACAATGACCAATCATCCTTCCAAATGACATGCCTTTGGGATATGTTAGGAAACTGGAAACCCACACATTCACAGGGAGAGTGTGCAAATGACACATAGAGAGCACCGGAGGTCAGGGTTGAATCTGGATCACTGGAGTTGTGAGATAATGGGTCCACTTTGTCATCCAATTTTATTCCAACAAAATCTTTCTCAAGAAATCCATTCATCATGTTTTGCTGGTGTACTTATGCTTTCTGGGTCTACTCTCAAAAAAAACATAAGCACACCTTGGGCTTGTTCTTGTCCCAGTGAAAGGCTTGTCTTGCATGCTGTTCATATGCTCAAACAAATACACAGTACATTGAGGTAGAACAGTGTAAAACAATAACAATGCAGAATAAAACGTAAAAGCTACTGAAAAAGTGCAGTGCAGTTAAAAATTGAAGTGCAAAATCTTTATAAGGTAAATTGTTCATTAAAGAGTTCACCATTTTGTACTAGGAACTACATGTTTGATAGTCTTATACCAATCGGGTAGAAGCTGTCCTTCAGCCTGGTGGTCCATGCTTTCAGGCTTTGGTATCTTCAGTCCAATGGGAGAGAGAAGGAGAAAGAGTGTCCGGTGTGGATGGGATCTTTGATTATGCTGAGGTAGCAAGAAGTACAGTCAGAGATCATGGAAGAGAGGCTGGTTTCCATGGTGTGCTGAGCTGTGTCCACAACTCTGCAGTTTCCTGCGGCAACGTGCAGACTTGTTGCCTTACCAGACAGTTATGCATTGAGATAGAATGCTCTGTGTGGTGCATTGATAAAAATTGGTAACTCTAGATAGCTGATCATGTTGTCCCCAAAATGAACATCTGCATACCTACTTCCTTATTGCCTTCTTAAATAATTTAACATTTTCTTGGTGTCTGCACTCAGTCCCACATTTGATTTGACAACGAATTTAAGGCAAAGCAATGTTTTTTTTTTCCTCAGCAAAGTATTTTCTTAAAACAAATTGCACAAACTCTACTTGTAATTCCTTTAAATTTTTCTGCAGCTTTGTTTCACTCCAGGACAGACTTGAGAACGTACAGTAGAAGATAGAATATTACAGCACAGTGCAGGCCCTTCAGCCCACAATGTTGTGCCGACCTTTCAACCTACTTCAGATTCAGGATTGTTTAATGTCATTTCCATTACACAAGCGTAACAGAGAATGAAATAATTGTTACTCCGGACCCGATGCAGCATATATAAACACACCAAGATAAAACACATGGTAAAAATAACACAATAAATATAAGTACACATTATATTTACAGTTTTATATATATATATTGATTATATGTACATAGAGTGACAC